>NC_081446.1:7738132-7750325 GCF_007210705.1 Tigriopus californicus
TTGTAATATCTAGGCATCTGCGGAATAGAAGGTTATGAAATTTTACGTCAATACATAACTAGGAGTATGTTTAATACTGATTGACTACGTTTTTGACAATGGTGCATTTTAATGCACTTTAAGTGATTTAACATACTTTCTGAGCTACTTTTAACATGTGTATTTCACAAAAGTTGTTCCTTTTGTCTCTTTGACAAAGAAAAAAAATATCTAGATGTCTTGGCATTTGAGCAAACACTTAACCAGAAAATATAACCACCGTGTGTAGCAATGCGATCAACGGAGCAAGATAAACGGCAAAAACGGTACTGGACTAAAGTCAATGATTAAAGAGTTGCCACCACTAGACCAAGGTCATTTCTGGTTAGAGATCATTTCAAACTACATCATTGCTAAATAAAAAAAATCAATTGTGTACATAATATAATGCCCCACTAAGGAATTTGGTGCCTATATAAAGTGGAAGACCAATTGGTTGACGGTTAAAGTAGGGCTCTCTAGTAGTTCTGCTAAAAGCCCTAGGTTAACGCTGTTTCAAATCTTATCAGTCACATGTTCGAGGGCAAATCAAGTATAGATGAGACTACGCCTATAACCTATAACGAGGCACTCTGTCTGTCGTTGGAGAGGCCTACATCGATTTGAAAGACATGTTGAACCGTACAATGATATGTACCTTGGTCCTTGGTCATCCTCGTCCAGTGCCCATGATATCTGTGTTTGTCTTCAGTAGTTTCACGATCTTCATGAAATAATTTTTGATGTGCATCAAGATATAATTTCTCCCCCTTGAGGGCACAGGTTCCTTTGGTGACTTAATGCTCAGAAATCAGGAACTTGAAAAAATACATAGGGGTTGGCGAATGATGTCGACTTTAACGGTATAAAGAAGGTTGTTGACGTATTGTTTTGATTTGATTGTATAAATAAAACTTGATGGAAAAGAGTCAAAGATTAATCACCCGAGGTCATATTCGAAAATATTTGTTCATTCTAAAGTTAAAGCCTCATCTATACTTGATTCGCCCTCGTAGTTTTAAATGTCATGATGAAATATTTATGACCTGTTACAAATTATAAAAATGCTTTCAGACTTTTTTGGGAATGTAGTTGGTCCTTATGTCTCAGTGGGTGCCAGTGCCATATGTTTTTTATGTCAATAGAAAAGTAGAACTTGTTTCTCTTCAAAGGATTTTATTACATTCTTATTGAAAATTGAAATATTTGACATTTCACCCCCCCCCCATATAAGCGGTGTGTTTAATTTGCTCAGTTACTCTTCAGCAGGTTGAAAAGCCGAGCCCAATTTATCTGGTAATATGTAGGATGCACTAGGAATTTTCATTCCGGTCTGAATGTATTTTGTTGATCTTAATGTCATTCCAAATCCAAGACCAACTTGCCTTTACGTACTGGCTTGACACTTTAAAGTGTGGCTTCCACAATAGGAATTGACAAATGATCCAAAAGTTGTATATAATGTAGACAAAATTAACGAAGAAATCCCTATTTGCTCATGCCTAGTACTACCCCACGCAACAAATTTACCTTGACGAAATTTGAATTTAGATTTTATTGATGATTTGTTGTCTTATTTAAGATTAGGCTTTGTCAGGGCTAATTTCTAATACACAGACAATGTTTTGATATATAAATTTCTTTTAATATTTTGAAAGGCATCATTGTAAATGTCAAAAGAAAAGTTGTGATTGAAATAACCTCGCACGCAATACGAGCCTCATTCATTGGAAAGAACCTGGGAATTTTGATTTTCTCATTAAGCATTGAATGAATATCAATATCCCAGTATTAGTGACCTTGAATGAGATAGCCCGAAAGTATGGTTGAGAATGATGTTCGTTTTATGAATTAGGCTTATTTATAAAGTATGCCTTCAAATTCAACGGTGCAACCCAATTGTTTCACATGAGAAATCAGGTTGATTCAGCTCACAGAATCTCCAGCACTAAAAATTTCTGAATTAATTGCCAGGTTCAGTGAAGAAATGGGCACGTTTTCTGCTCAAGATATACCGTATTATGAAAAACTAAGTTCAATCGATCTCAAACCAAAATCAAAATGTTAGCCAAAATGTTATGCCTTATCCAACGCAATCGGTCGTAGGTCGTAATAAGTAAGCGTTGGAGATTAAATCAGAACAATAATGTTCAACAGAAATTGAGCTACGTAACGAAAACCCTCTTAGGTTCTCATAACGTGAGTTAGCTAAAGCTGTAAAAACACTACTTTTGTAATCCATCTGTTGGGTGGTTAAACTCGACAGCCTTACCTTGCGTTCACAATAAGATTTGAAGAGCAATCGAGCATCGAGGTCGATTAAGACTGATTGACAAATTGAAGGCAAACAATTTGACTATGAAGGTTAGCGATTTCTTATCTCGTAACGCTTGTGACTGTGAGTTTGTGACCGATGAAAATGCATTTGACGGCAATGGCAGAGAAGCATTGGTAAAGCAATTTCAGATAGCTCACATGTACGTAGAACTACAACGTGTCAAGTAATTATAGTTTCTCTGCCTGCAATTTTTAAAACTCTTTCATTACACCTTCATATTTTCTAATTTGTCGAGCAAGACCGAGACTTTCAGGATCAGGATCAAAGGGTCTAATTTAAGTTCTCTTTCAAATGAGCTGTATCCTATGTCACAATGATTACCTTATTGAGTGCTTCAATTTTAAGCTCAATCAAAATTACATGCCAAAAGTTATCCTCTCTCAAAACTCTAGCCCTTTTATGACAACTAGTTAGGACCGTGACGCGAATTAAACGAATTAAATCAACTTCGAATTCCACATCCAATCTATTTCGACGGCAATCACTTGGCTTCAATATGGGTAGTTCTCAGTCAACAAAAATCCCAAAAAGGATGATCCTTTGAGACCAATGTATGATATCTCCAAGTGCAAATCTCGTTTAAGGAAAAAAAATTCAAAACCACCGGAATCCTCTTATTACATTATAGCTGTACATATTACTTCCACATATTATGTACTCAAATGGGGATGTATTTGTCCTTTGTTCAAAAGCTTATATCCCTCAAATGTTCGCTAAATTCGATCTACAAGTCTCTTTTTCTATTGGAGTGAGCTATAAGTGCTAATAACCTTTTAGTGTTTTCCTATTTTATCCCATATATGCCTTTTTTAATGTACTTTGAGGGATTTAATATACAAATCTGAGCTGCTTTCAAAAATGCTCCTTTTGTTTGCTTAAAAAAGACGTAACTAGAAGTTTTGCCATTTGAGCAAGCACTGAATCAGAAATTATAACATAACCATTGTGTCCCCTCATAATTGATCAATCTTGTTTAAACGTATTTTTAAGTTTAAGCCTTTTCATGCTAAAAATTGGATAAAGAAGATAGCTTGATGCTCGCCGCAACATGTACAGATAAGAAAAGCAAAGAATACAAGTCACCGCGTTCTTTGTCCTTTTCTCCTGTTACCATTGAAAACAATCTAATCTTAGGAAACTTAGAGGTATTCAGTTGAAATTACTGAAGTAGAATTGTTGCATAATGCTTTACATATTAATATACAGTAAGTATTATTTGAGTGCGCTTAAACGATATGCTTACAACGGCTGTACTAAACTGTTGAAAAAAAAATAGAATCTTGATATTTTAATATATCTTGATATGCTAGCCAGTTCACAAAGAAGTACCGCAGAATGCAAACCCACGCCCAAAATAATAAAAGACATTCCGTTGGTAGTTACCAAAAAACTAAGATTGAAATTGATTTAACGGTACTGTCTTTTTGAAACATTACCTGCAGCTCCGGCAACCCGTTTTTATTGTAGATTTCAAGCTGAAACGAAACAAAGGTCATGCACGTCATATTTTTCCTCCCACTACGTACTCTTTTGTCTAAAAGGGACAGGCAAAGAGACTCATTTGAACAATTTTTGCATGCTTTAAATCTGCAATGATATGGGGGTTAGGAGTTCGCTTTTTGTGGCTGTCAGATAAGAGAGAGAAAATATCATGAACCTTTCTTGAGCTCTCGAACTTACTAGAACAATGTCAAAAACTTCGAATAGATAACGTTGAAGTTTTGATACTGAAACTGTGAGAGGCTTTTTCCAGGGAATTTATTTATTTTTTGTAAAAGAAGCAAAACATTAATTGAAAGATAAAAGCAACATAATTTTTGGGGTCCAACCTAGACGACTAAGACTTCTGAAATTGATTTCTTGGGGGACCGCTTTAGATTTAAATATGTTGAAGCAGGCACGTTTTGCTATTTTCCACTAAATGATCTTGTCTGAACGCTATTAAAATTATCCGAGGGCTCCAAGGACCCTATGGATTTGCTTGGCGAGGCCTCAGTTCGAGAGCACGTCGTTTAGGTTCTACGTAATACCATTAACTTGAATTATGTGCCTCTTAGCTAAATGCCATCGACCGCATAACAGACAAGACGTGTACGTGAATTGTTCAAGTGTTATTGGGATCGTAAAATTCATAATGTGCATATTATTAGTTCCAAACCCACATGTTTGGTTCAGGATATACAGTACATCGTTAACAGAAATGAAGAAAGAGAAATGTTACAAGTTATTAGTGTGAAGCTATCGCTCAACTTTGGGCGGCTTTTCTCGGGTTATTGGGTACAAATAAGATTATAAAAACAAAGAATGACTGGACAAATGAGAAACAAAGAACGGCTGGGCTCTCTATCGTTTTCTCCTCTCTGCTGGACGCACATATGCCTGCCCGCCGTGCTTGGACCATTCCTTTTCAAAATCATTCTCAAGGATTTCAGCACCTCTCTTGCGAGACAATCCCGTCTCTTCTAGACGCAGCTCGCACATACGGATATCGTCTTTCCCTGCTACCAGGAGAATGGGATCTCGGCCAGGATGCAGTTCCATCTGGCGCCCAATCCAGTCTCCATCAAAGTGGGCATACCACCAACCTCTTTGGCTCACTTGCGTGGGGTCAGTTGGACTACTCACGCCATTTTCAGGTGGCCTCACAAATGGAATTCGAAAGAAACGTTGATCATAGAGCGGATCTGCACACGCGCCATTGGGGCCGTTGGGGCCGTCACCCGCTCTTTGAAGCAAGGGACTACAATAAAGGCAAAATGCAGGCAAAACAATTGATTCGACCTTCGCTCTATTGCCAATCCAAGTAGATCTCATGAAGAGTGAGTGGCCCAAAAATTAGTGGACGGGAAGAAAGAAGAACTGATATCCAATGCTCTTTCCAGCCAAATCTCTGGACAGCATGAGAGCATGGCGTTAATACGGACGTGATTTGGGAAGAAGCGGCCAGAGAAGCCTTTGAACCTTCTATTCCATCAGCCCCAATGACTGGGTTATGCGGCAAAATGTTGGATTAATCCACGAACCTTCTAGAGATGTCAGCTACAAACAAAAGCAAACATTTATTATCTCCTAAATTGTTCACTTTTTTCCAAATAAGCTTGACATACGACCACAAAATCTTGCTGAAGAGATGATCTTGGCCAAATTTGAGCCCAAAACCATGCCTTGGGATCTCAAGAAACATGCACTGAAAAAATTTTCGAATTTTCCGCCTGAAACAAACCACTTAAAGTGAATGATATAAAGTGACCTGCCTGTAATTGAAGAGATCTCTACGTTTCTTATGTTACTAGTTTTGATTCGGAAAGTGGCTCGGAGTTGCTACAACCAAGAGCAGGCTGATTTGCGGGAAGCTCGTTGACATTCCATATTTCAAGTACATTGTGCTATAGTTGGCAAAACTCATCAGATGGACATGAATCTGTAATATGGAAAGCCTCAAAATTGAATTTCGCTCCTTTTAGTGTGAAAAGAGTGTTATCATTTGGATTAGATACACATGATTCATTTCAAAAAGAGTGTCAGTGTCATGGCCAATTCGACTTAGAAAAATGAGAATTTCTTTTTTTATAGCCAAGCACACTCAGGTTGACTGATTACCATTGAACGAGATGGTTATTGGATACAAAAGACGATCCCTAAATTGGAAAAAAATATACCTAATCAGGTATTCCATTTTTTTCCTCTGCTGGAATCATTTTTTTCCGGTTTTACTTTCAATCCATATGACTAAAGCACATTTTCTCATCCAAATGGCGGTTTTTGTGAGCTTTGACTTTCTTTATCTTGAATGATAACTCGTTAATTTGAAAGATCTCTGGTTGAGCGCTTTTATCCTCAAGCTTCTTCATTTTGATTTTGACCTTATTCACTATCATTGGCGCCAATCACTCTTCACGGATCTATCCGAAATGTCAAATCAGAACAAAGATCAAAGCGTAGGTGAGTGCCTGTGAAGAGCCATGCAGTTTGTTGAATGGTGCTTTTTGGTAGCCGCTGGCTTGGAGAGCCACAGTTGATTCAAAAGGCAGGTGACGGCCCTGAGAGCCCCGGTGATGATGAAAGTGTTGCCTTACAATTGAATTGACTGTCATCGCCTTTTCGTTTTTGTGGAGGTCAATTCCATAGTGTTGGATATGCTCTTCTGGAGAATCAATGTCTTAGCATCGCGGTATGTTCGACATCACCTGATGTTTATCCATCCTCTCGGGTCTCATTCAATCCATGAACAAGTTTGGCATCAAGTGAGTTTTTTGAAAAAGGCTGCCATACTTTGTAGATGGAAAACGCCCTTTCAATAGAAGTACAACTAGTTTGATGACGCTGAAATGTCTTGAAAACGAGGGGAAAAGTCCGTTCTGACGGTTGTGGGCTTCAAAATTTGCCCACCCAAAACCAAATCATAACAAACAGCTGACTTTGAGGTCAATTATGGCCCGCAGTGGCAGGATTACCTCGCCTACGTATGCTGGTAGTTGTCAAGGAACATGATACGGAACCACGCCTTGTCGTTGTACAAGGGAGAGAGCATCTCCATCAAAGAGAGGGTTCTACATCTCCTAGCTGCATTTCAGTAGCTTCACGAAATCGTTCAGTCAGGGATTTTCCAAGAGTTCGTTACGGGCAGTTTTTCAGGCCATTGTATTCTGCACAATCGGACGGAAAATTGATGTACGAAGCCACACGCAGAATAATGAAAGGCTCTAAAACTACCAGGACATGGTTGAACTTGGTTCGTTGGTTTGTGATGCGGCAATGGAGAAACATGCATCGACTTGCCAAAACACATTTTTTACATCCCAGTTCAAAAACTTCCGCAACTTGACGGATAACGAACGGGTTTCTGGAACCTGGAGGGCAGTCAAAAAAACCTCAGCCATAACACCAACTGGGATAGCCATGATGGGGATTATTCAATTTGGCAGGGTAGGAAGGATGCACGAGAAAACGTCGGATTGTGTGCGACGTGTCCCATGCGCATAATCCTTGACCATTTGCCCTGAACAGCTTGGGAAACAGATGTCATCGTAATATATGGTGAAAATCCCACACACATGGGAATAGAAGAAGTAGATCTAATGTTAATACCACACTAACCCAACTTAACCTAACTAAACTAAACTAGCCTAACCTAACCTTTCCTAACCTTTTGGTTGCAAGGGCCTGGGGGCGCCTAGGCCGCGCGTAAGCCTGCAGCAGCTAGGTTGCAAGGATCTTACACATATTTATACTAATGTCTTGCCATTTTGATGAAAAGTCGAAAAATCTAGCTGCAGCAGAACTCAAACTAACCACCACACAGTACGCTCCCCTACATTTTTCAGCTTATTGTCAAAACGACAGCTGGGCAAATGGTCAATGGATTATGCATATAGGCGTGTCGGGGTTAAAGATGCATAATATAGAAAGATCAGCAAAACTCAGCTGATTCTCCTTCCATTGGACGATTTTTCTCTTGGGCACTATCATTTGTTTAGTTGAGGTAAAATTGGGAACCCTCCTAAGAGACTCCAGCGCAACTAGTGTCCTAAACGATGTAAACAAACCGACAGCCAGCTGACGTGACGTCAGCGGTGGGCAAATCATGTCAACCAAAGAGCTATAAACTTTGAAATTGTAACTTAAGTGCTCGTAGTGCCCTTTTGGCCATACAATCATCATCATTTATCTAATGGATTCAAGGCAAGTCTTTGGAAAATTTATGGAACCATAATCAACCAGTTTCAGCTGAAAATTATGAACCGAGTTGACCTTTATTCAGACTCTTACAATCATGGACATCCCAACAAACAACGGTCAAGGAATGCCCCTGTCCCGACTCATCCGGACATGTGCCTATCCGGACATACCACTTTAACAGGCGCGTCCAAGTTCATGCCGCGTTTCGACACGCCTTCATCTCAACAAGCCTCCGCCCGACCTGCCCTTGTCTGCCTCGTCTGAAGTAGAGCTGTGCTTTAGATCTGACGTTTTGGAATCGGATTGGACAAATAGTTTGGACTCCTGCTGCTTTGGATTGGATTGGTCATTTCATACGGAGTCGAACTGTGGTCCTGTCGATTTTGATGCACATCTCAATCCGATCAAACGTCAATACAGGCACGCCCCCATTACGACACCGAACATGTCCTCGCCAATCCGCCGTTGCTCCTCAGAATGATTTGCATTTGCTTTGAAAGCGTAAACCTTGAGAATTATAATGTCATGGCCCCTTGTCAATGCAACACGATAGGCCGATCCCCTTCGCTATGAGGTGGTTCCGTTTTTGCATCGCTTTGGCGTTGGAATAAACCGTCATTGACTATCGAGGTAAAGTCCCAGGCATACGTAGATAACGACCAAGATTTGCTCTTTATGTTTACCTCTTGTTAAATTTGCTTTTAGAGGTCGTGAAGTACAAGCTAATGGAAGACTAAGCTTTCTTCGTCGTTGCACATGGAGATACTTTATTTCAGACAGCGTGGTATTCTTTGAAACCGAAATTGGCGGCAACGGAAACATAAGAAAATGTTGTCACCTAACCTAGGTTTACGTAGTGGAACTAGTGGACATACATATATTAACACTTCCCCTCACTGGTTACACCAAAACTCACACACATAACGTAATAGTTATTTACTCCAACACTGGACAATTGGCGAAACTTGATGAACTTGGGTCGAGGCAATCCTTTGGTTAGCATATCAGCAATCATGTCCGCAGTGGCACAATACTTGAGAACGATGTTCCCTAATGCCACTTGCTCTTTGGTAAAGTGGTATCGAATAGCGATGTGCTTTGCTCTACCATGAAACTGGGGGTTCTTGGCAAGTCCAATGGATGGCAAGTTGTCCTCAAGCAGGACCGTTGGTCCATCAATGCTTTGTCGCAAACTTCGCATTAATTCCCGAAGCCAAATGGCCTCCTGTGAAGCACTCGACAGGGCCATATACTCTGCTTCGGTTGTAGAAAGGGCCACAGACTGTTGTTTCTGGCTGCGCCAAGAAATAGGCCCTCCTGCTAACTTAAACATGTAACCTGAAGTCGAGCGACGATCCTCGATATCACCAGCCCAATCCGAATCAGAGTAAACCAATTAGAGCAGGAGCGGAGTCTCGGTTGAACTCTATTCCCAACCCAGTGGGTCCCTCTCAGGTAGCGAAGTACTCGCTTCAAAGCAGTCCAATGTATTCTCGTGGGACTGGCGTTGAATTTGGCAAGGGAACCAACAGCAAAAGCAATATCCTCGTCCTAACTGACAGATACAGAAGCCCTCCAATAATGGAACGGTATTCGGTAGGATTCTCGATCACTTCCCGTTCTTGACATTTGAGAAATCTCACTCCAGCTTCCGTTCCACGGGCTTTGAATTTTGGCATACCCGATTTTTGTAATAAGTCCAAAATATACTGGGTCTGACCCATCCAGATCACTCCCCGCACCAAGTCTTGTTTACGGCAACCCCCAAGAAAATTATTTCAGTCGGCCCAGATCTTTCACCTGGAAGTGTTCCGCAAAATTCCGCTTCACACTATGAATTTCTCCCTCGTCAGGACCAGCTAGAACGATGTCATCCACATAAACAGCCAAGAACATATTCTCACTCTTCTTCATACGGTATAAGCAGGGATCCTCGGTGATCTGATCGAAACCAATGATCTTTAAAATTCCGTCCAGCATGACATTCCAGCAACGAGGTGACTGTTTTAAACCATAGAGGCTCTTTTTAAGTTTCAACACCATGTCTTTTCCTTTCGTCGACGTATTGATGCCAATGGGCTGACGCACATACACTTCCTCTTGAAGCTCACCGTTCAAGAACGCACTAGAAATGTCCATTTGATGCAAGACCAAGTTCTTCAATGCCGAAATAGCTAGAAGGGCTCGAATCGATTCGAAGCGAGCCACTGGGCAAAAGGTCTCTTCATAGTCCAATCCAAGTTGTTGAGAATATCCCTGAGCAACCAACCTAGCCTTATATCTTACTGGATTACCATGCTCATCCCGTTTCAATTTGAAAAACCCACTTGGTTCCAATGACCTTCCTGTCCTTAGGTTTCTCGACCAAATCCCAAACATCATGTTCTTCCAACGACTTGATTTCTTCTGACATTGCCTTTTTCCACTCTTCACAATCATCCCGCTGAAGCGCTTCATTGGAAGACGTTGGATCGTCGACAAATGCAGGGCATGTCCATTCTCCAAGTCGTTCTGGAGGTTTACAGTTTCGAATTGGTCGACAATTTCTTCATTCTTCGATTCGCTGAGGTTCATCCCTTGTACCTCCTGATCTTTTTCCACTCCTTGATCCCAGTCATGGTCGAGAAGGGCGTCAAACACAGCAGGACGCCCTGGATCTTCATCTTTTTGAACCCGTTCTTAGATTCATCAAACGTTACGTCTCTACTGAAAACTATGCGTTTTCCATCACGATCATAAAGTCTGTATCTGTATCCCTTGACACAATCCCGTATCCAACCATAGTGAGGGGCTTCGATTTGGGATCTAACTTTCCCCTTTCCTCTTTTGGTACGTTTGCATGGGCGAGACACCCACACGCCTTAGATGTGTTACATTCGGTTCTTGCCCGTCCAGGCTTCTGCAGGAGTTTTCCCAACTAACGCTTGGTGATGCTTCGATTCCGCAAGTAAGCGGCCATATTGATGACTGCGGCCCAGAATCGCAGGGGAGCTTGGCATCCATCAGCATTGTGCGCGTGACCTCGACCAGAGTACGGTTCATTCGCTCTGCCAGCCCGCCTGCTCCCAAGTGACCTAACCGGCGATGCAAGTCCGGAAATTCTCGTCCGTTTCTTCTCCGTTTGACACCATAGCCTTGGGTTGACAGGACACGTGATTCACTCGATAAAGCCCATGGACTCATTCAGCCACGGCTACTAACCCCCTATTTGGGCTGAGGATTGAACACGTCTTCCCACTGAACCTGTGGCGACCCTGCACCTTGCTGGCCTCTTTTCCGCTTCTTCCTACTCTTCTTCATTACTCATTTCCGTTTCCTATAAATACAGTTTGTTTCCCTGATCAATAAACTAGTCAACTACCATCCTCCGACTCGTCATGTTGGCGGACCAACGTGGTCCGCCACAGTGTTGACCCCGACGCCGGTGACCGTTTGTCACCGGCCGTAACACGGCCAGCTCACGACTCATGGACGACTCCCGACTCACTGTGGAGTCCCACCCTCTGGACCGAGCTGAGCTTCTCCTGCCCAGGGCTGACTCCCAACTCACGGCCACTCCCGACTCACCGTGGAACAACGCCCTCTGGACCGAGTCATGCCCTGGGCCCAGCACCACCTCCATCAGGCTCCACGATCTGGAGTCGACCTTTGCCGGTCCAAGGTCTCGACATTCTTCATCATCTTGACGTCCATGCACATGTGACATGTTGCACCTGAGTCAATAATCCACGTATGGGCTTGCTCAACCCAAGTGTTTGATAATCACGTGCGCGGTTAGACCCACACTCTTGCCCATATTCTTGGTCTTGACTTGAAAAGCCTTGCTCCTAGGTGGATGCTTGATCGCATTTCGGGACTTGGACGGATTCTTGACTCGGCAATTCCTCTTGACATGACCAGTCTTTCCGCACCGAAAGCATTCAATGGTTCCCCTTTTTGATATGACGTCAGGCCTCGCTCGGCGACCTCTTTGGTCGGCTCTATTTCTGACCTCTTCCTTTCATCACTGAGAAGAAAGACGCTCCGTTACCATCTCCCACGAGGGGACGTCGGGGTGGCTTCTAATGCGGTGACGAGGATCTCAAAACTCGGAGGCAAACTTGCCAACAGACAGATGACCCTATCCTCTTCTTCTAGCGCACTTCCACGATGCCTACT
>NC_081446.1:7750376-7762153 GCF_007210705.1 Tigriopus californicus
TTGTAATATCTAGGCATCTGCGGAATAGAAGGTTTGAAATTTTACGTCAATACATAACTAGGAGTATGTTTAATACTGATTGACTACGTTTTTGACAATGGTGCATTTTAATGCACTTTAAGTGATTTAACATACTTTATGAGCTACTTTTAACATGTGTATTTCACAAAAGTTGTTTCCTTTTGTCTCTTTGACAAAGAAAAAAAATATCTAGATGTCTTGGCATTTGAGCAAACACTTAACCAGAAATATAACCACCGTGTGTAGCAATGCGATCAACGGAGCAAGATAAACGGCAAAAACGGTACTGGACTAAAGTCAATGATTAAAGAGTTGCCACCACTAGACCAAGGTCATTTCTGTTTAGAGATCATTTCAAACTACATCATTGCTAAATAAAAAAAATCAATTGTGTACATAATATAATGCCCCACCTAAAGGAATTTGGTGCCTATATAAAGTGGAAGACCAATTGGTTGACGGTTAAAGTAGGGCTCTCTAGTAGTTCTGCTAAAAGCCCTAGGTTAACGCTGTTTCAAATCTTATCAGTCACATGTTCGGAGGGCAAATCAAGTATAGATGAGACTACGCCTATAACCTTATAACGAGGCACTCTGTCTGTCGTTGGAGAGGCCTACATCGATTTGAAAGACATGTTGAAACCGTACAATGATATGTACCTTGGTCCTTTGGTCATCCTCGTCCAGTGCCCATGATATCTGTGTTTGTCTTCAGTAGTTTCACGATCTTCATGAAATAATTTTTGATGTGCATCAAGATATAATTTCTCCCCCTTGAGGGCACAGGTTCCTTTGGTGACTTAATGCTCAGAAATCAGGAACTTGAAAAAATACATAGGGGTTGGCGAATGATGTCGACTTTAACGGTATAAAGAAGGTTGTTGACGTATTGTTTTGATTTGATTGTATAAATAAACTTGATGGAAAAGAGTCAAAGATTAATCACCCGAGGTCCATATTCGAAAATATTTGTTCATTCTAAAGTTAAAGCCTCATCTATACTTGATTCGCCCTCGTAGTTTTAAATGTCATGATGAAATATTTATGACCTGTTACAAATTATAAAAATGCTTTCAGACTTTTTGGGAAGTAGTTTGGTCCTTATGTCTCAGTGGGTGCCAGTGGCCATATGTTTTTATGTCAATAGAAAAGTAGAACTTGTTTCTCTTCAAAGGATTTTATTTACATTCTTATTGAAAATTGAAATATTTGACATTTCACCCCCCCCCCATATAAGCGGTGTGTTTAATTTGCTCAGTTACTCTTCAGCAGGTTGAAAAGCCCGAGCCCAATTTATCTGGTATATGTAGGATGCACTAGGAATTTTCATTCCGGTCTGAATGTATTTTGTTGATCTTAATGTCATTCCAAATCCAAGACCAACTTGCCTTTACGTACTGGCTTGACACTTTAAAGTGTGGCTTCCACAATAGGAATTGACAAATGATCCAAAAGTTGTATATAATGTAGACAAAATTAACGAAGAAAATCCCTATTTGCTCATGCCTAGTACTACCCCACGCAACAAATTTACCTTGACGAAATTTGAATTTAGATTTTATTGATGATTTGTTGTCTTATTTAAGATTAGGCTTTGTCAGGGCTAATTTCTATACACAGACAATGTTTTGATATATAAATTTCTTTTAATATTTTGAAAGGCATCATTGTAAATGTCAAAAGAAAAGTTGTGATTGAAATAACCTCGCACGCAATACGAGCCTCATTCATTGGAAAGAACCTGGGAATTTTGATTTTCTCATTAAGCATTGAATGAATATCAATAATCCCAGTATTAGTGACTTGAATGAGATAGCCCGAAAGTATGGTTGAGAATGATGTTCGTTTTATGAATTAGGCTTTATTTTATAAAGTATGCCTTCAAATTCAACGGTGCAACCCCATTGTTCACATGAGAAATCAGGTTTGATTCAGCTCACAGAATCTCCAGCACTAAAAAATTCTGAATTAATTGCCAGGTTCAGTGAAGAAATGGGCACGTTTTCTGCTCAAGATATACCGTATTATGAAAAACTAAGTTCAATCGATCTCAAACCAAAATCAAAATGTTAGCCAAAATGTTATGCCTTATCCAACGCAATCGGTCGTAGGTCGTAATAAGTAAGCGTTGGATTAAATCAGAACAATAATGTTCAACAGAAATTGAGCTACGTAACGAAAAACCCTCTTAGGTTCTCATAACGTGAGTTAGCTAAAGCTGTAAAAACACTACTTTTGTAATCCATCTGTTGGGTGGTTAAACTCGACAGCCTTACCTTGCGTTCACAATAAGATTTGAAGAGCAATCGAGCATCGAGGTCGATTAAGACTGATTGACAAATTGAAGGCAAACAATTTGACTATGAAGGTTAGCGATTTCTTATCTCGTAACGCTTGTGACTGTGAGTTTGTGACCGATGAAAATGCATTTGACGGCAATGGCAGAGAAGCATTGGTAAAGCAATTTCAGATAGCTCACATGTACGTAGAACTACAACGTGTCAAGTAATTATAGTTTCTCTGCCTGCAATTTTTTAAAACTCTTTCATTACACCTTCATATTTCTAATTTGTCGAGCAAGACCGAGACTTTCAGGATCAGGATCAAAGGGTCTAATTTAAGTTCTCTTTCAAATGAGCTGTATCCTATGTCACAATGATTACCTTATTGAGTGCTTCAATTTTAAGCTCAATCAAAATTACATGCCAAAAGTTATCCTCTCTCAAAACTCTAGCCCTTTTATGACAACTAGTTAGGACCGTGACGCGAATTAAACGAATTAAATCAACTTCGAATTCCACATCCAATCTATTTCGACGGCAATCACTTGGCTTCAATATGGGTAGTTCCTCAGTCAACAAAAATCCCAAAAAGGATGATCCTTTGAGACCAATGTATGATATCTCCAAGTGCAAATCTCGTTTAAGGAAAAAATTCAAAACCACCGGAATCCTCTTATTACATTATAGCTGTACATATTACTTCCACATATTATGTACTCAAATGGGGATGTATTTGTCCTTTGTTCAAAAGCTTATATCCCTCAAATGTTCGCTAAATTCGATCTACAAGTCTCTTTTTCTATTGGAGTGAGCTATAAGTGCTAATAACCTTTTAGTTGTTTTCCTATTTTATCCCATATATGCCTTTTTTAATGTACTTTGAGGGATTTAATATACAAATCTGAGCTGCTTTCAAAATGCTCCTTTTGTTTGCTTAAAAAAGACGTAACTAGAAGTTTTGCCATTTGAGCAAGCACTGAATCAGAAATTATAAACATAACCATTGTGTCCCCTCATAATTGATCAATCTTGTTTAAACGTATTTTTAAGTTTAAGCCTTTTCATGCCAAAAATTGGATAAAGAAGATAGCTTGATGCTCGCCGCAACATGTACAGATAAGAAAAGCAAAGAATACAAGTCACCGCGTTCTTTGTCCTTTTCTCCTGTTACCATTGAAAACAATCTAATCTTAGGAAACTTAGAGGTATTCAGTTGAAAATACTGAAGTAGAATTGTTGCATAATGCTTTACATATTAATATACAGTAAGTATTACTTGAGTGCGCTTAAACGATATGCTTACAACGGCTGTACTAAACTGTTGAAAAAAAAATAGAATCTTGATATTTTAATATATCTTGATATGCTAGCCAGTTCACAAAGAAGTACCGCAGAAGTGCAACCCACGCCCAAATAATAAAAGACATTCCGTTGGTAGTTACCAAAAAACTAAGATTGAAATTGATTTAACGGTACTGTCTTTTTGAAACATTACCTGCAGCTCCGGCAACCCGTTTTTATTGTAGATTTCAAGCTGGAACGAAACAAAGGTCATGCACGTCATATTTTCCCTCCCACTACGTACTCTTTTGTCTAAAAGGGACAGGCAAAGAGACTCGTTTGAACAATTTTTGCATGCTTTAAATCTGCAATGATATGGGGGTTAGGAGTTCGCTTTTTGTGGCTGTCAGATAAGAGAGAGAAAATATCATGAACCTTTCTTGAGCTCTCGAACTTACTAGAACAATGTCAAAAACTTCGAATAGATAACGTTGAAGTTTTGATACTGAAACTGTGAGAGGCTTTTTCCAGGGAATTTATTTATTTTTGTAAAAGAAGCAAAACATTAATTGAAAGATAAAGCAACATAATTTTTGGGGTCCAACCTAGACGACTAAGACTTCTGAAATTGATTTCTTGGGGGACCGCTTTAGATTTAAATATGTTGAAGCAGGCACGTTTTGCTTTTTTCCACTAAATGATCTTGTCTGAACGCTATTAAAATTATCCGAGGCTCCAAGGACCCTATGGATTTGCTTGGCGAGGCCTCAGTTCGAGAGCACGTCGTTTAGGTTCTACGTAATACCATTAACTTGAATTATGTGCCTCTTAGCTAAATGCCATCGACCGCATAACAGACATGACGTGTACGTGAATTGTTCAAGTGTTATTGGGATCGTAAAATTCATAATGTGCATATTATTAGTTCCAAACCACACATGTTTGGTTCAGGATATACAGTACATCGTTAACAGAAATGAAGAAAGAGAAATGTTACAAGTTATTAGTGTGAAGCTATCGCTCAACTTGGGCGGCTTTTCTCGGGTTATTGGGTACAAATAAGATTATAAAAACAAAGAATGACTGGACAAATGAGAAACAAAGAACGGCTGGCTCTCTATCGTTTTCTCCTCTCTGCTGGACGCACATATGCCTGCCCGCCGTGCTTGGACCATTCCTTTTCAAAATCTTCTCAAGGATTTCAGCACCTCTCTTGCGAGACAATCCCGTCTCTTCTAGACCGCAGCTCGCACATACGGATATCGTCTTTCCCTGCTACCAGGAGAATGGGATCTCGGCCAGGATGCAGTTCCATCTGGCGCCCAATCCAGTCTCCATCAAAGTGGGCATACCACCAACCTCTTTGGCTCACTTGCGTGGGGTCAGTTGGACTACTCACGCCATTTTCAGGTGGCCTCACAAATGGAATTCGAAAGAAACGTTGATCATTATTGGTCACAGGTTTAGCCAAAGGTAAGGCCGTCGCTCCTGGAGATTTAGCTGCTTCTTCCAAGATGGAAGCCGGCACACGCATGTTATCGTCAAACTTGGACGATTTGGTCTTGTTCTTCGCTTTCCACGAATGGTACACTTTAAAACGACGGTGAAACTCTTCGCGACAAGCTTCCAGAAGATCAATGTCACAAGAGGTGTTAATCGTATCCCGAAGCTCTGCGTATTTCCAAGTCGATAGGTATACTTCTTCTGAGAAGGAGTCGGACTGGATGACGAGACAGAAGGACTTCGTCTCAATTGGGGGGTTTGAACATCTTCCAAATTGAGTTGTTCTCTTGGGCCAAACGCAAGGCCAATTCATGATCTCGACGCTCCTGCTCTATTTGCTCTTTGAGGCGAAGATTCTCTTCTTGAAGTTTCTTTGTCACTCGCTCGGCATTTTCTTGTTCCACCGATATCCGTCTCTGAATCTCGGCATCTTCCACCTTCCTTTTAGCTTCCATCTCGGCCTTTAGTTTCTTCTCCTGCTCAGTTTGAACTCGTCTCTTTTCCTCGTCCACCTTCCGTTGTTTTTCAGCCTCCATCTCCCGTTGGAGCTTCTTCATTCTTTCTTGCTCTTCGGCAATCTTCTGGTCCTTGATCTTTTTCTGAGCCGAATCAATCGCACCATAGATCTTGTCCACGAGCAGCTGGTAGCGGGCATCCAGAACGCTGGTCTTGACTGGGAACGTGGCCCGCACCCAACCAATCTCTGCCTGGAGTTCCTTGTTGAGCTCTTGGGCATTTTGCTTCACGGCCGCTTGATCCTTGGTCAGATTTTGGCTCATCTTTTCGATTTGCGTGATTTGTTCCACGAGCTTGCGGAGTCGCTTGATGGCTTTGAACCTCGGGGCATGTCTCTTTTTGGCCAAATGCATCCGAGCGTATTTTGAATCACCACCAAAGCCTCCCGACGATAAATGATCTTATTCTTCAGTTTGATCACAGACAAGGCGCCCCATTGGGCCTTCTTCCATTGACTGCACAGGATCCAGTGGTAGACTTTCTCGATGAGACTTTGGAGGTGCTTGGGGTCGGCCTTCATCATTTGGTCGAACTCGGCGAACTTCCCCGGGCGAAAGAACACCTTGGTCAGTCCAAACTTGAAGTCGTTATCATCCAATCCCAATGCTTTGAAGAGTGCCTTGCAAAAACAGCCGAGGGTCCAATCGGGCCAATTTGGGCGGCATATACTTCTTGTACATGGAGTAAAGCTCGGAAAATTGCGTCCGGGACGGGTAGCCCTGTTGCATGAGCTCGAGCACACTCGTCATGCCCGCACATTGGAGCTGAGACAGGATCGAGCCGCCTTCAAAGGTGCGAGCCACCATCTTCACGTTGGGCTTGATGCATCGAATGAAGCTGGTCCCCGTGGATTCGAGCTTTTCCATGAGCGAGGCCAATTGCGTCTGAAACTTGGACCCAACCGAGATGAAGGTCAGCTTGCCTTTGGGCGCACTCTTCTTGTCGCCCGTTGCAAATAGGCTCTGGGTGAAGGCATTCTGGCATTCTTGGACTAAAGCGGCCAAAGAAGCGTGCAGAGCATCATTGTTTTTCTCGATGAATTGCGCGGTCTGATAGCACACTGCTCCGGCGAAATGGCGAATAATGAACCCATCGTCGTCACGAATCTCGCGGTGTTTCTCGCAACTTGGACTTTCGGGGCAAGGCCAAGCGGAAATGGGACCCATTGTGCTCGTGCACGGCGGATGCGAAATGCTGGGGACTGGGTTTGGGCAATTTCGATTCCTCATCCAGTAAACTGAATATCCAATTGCCTTTGGCTTCGATGAGATCAATGCAATCTTGGTTGTCCACAAAGCTGATCCGCTTCACTCCCAATCCTTCTCGTTCGTAAAGCTCTTGCTCATCCTTGAGGATTCGCTGATTGAAAAACTGCTG
This sequence comes from Tigriopus californicus, assembly GCF_007210705.1. Classification (NCBI taxonomy): domain Eukaryota; kingdom Metazoa; phylum Arthropoda; class Copepoda; order Harpacticoida; family Harpacticidae; genus Tigriopus; species Tigriopus californicus. Next base: position 7,757,356 of record NC_081446.1, read on the forward strand.
GAGTTTCTCATTGCAATAGTTGATGCAGAATGCTCAAAGCTGTTGACGGTGAAGTACTCAAAGCCAGCTATGTCGAGCACGCCAATGTTAGTAGGAAGATTGCTCGAACGGGATGCTGTCATTGATTTGCTTCACAATGAAGTCGAACAGGCTGCTATAGATGGCCTTGGCCAGGCATCTCGGGCGTTGGTAGCTTCATGAACCTTCAGTGGGACCATGATAACGGTGCCTTTATAGCCTCCTTTGGCAGCTTGCATTACCCTTGCCGTCAAAGAACGCCGCAACTCATCCGCATCCAAACCCATGAGAGAGGCCACCACTTGGAGGGATTCCTCAGAGTCATCGGTCACTCTGCACCCGCCTCGATTGTCATCCGGATCATCTTCAAACTCAATGTTGCCTAGATGCAGCACCGTGGCAATGGTGGAGTATACTTGTTGTCGTACATGGGTGTCCATGCCTACTTTCTTAATCCGCATCCACTTGTAGAAAATCTTTGGCATCGTTTCGAATAGGATCAACAAGGCACCTTGTTGCAAATGAGCCTTAGACTTGCGTTCACTTGGAATTCGAGCTTCATCACTTTTGGCGCTAAAATATTGCGTACATCCTTGTCGGAGATAGTGAAAGTGGTCGGGAGAGTGCAAGTGAAGCTTTTTATACAAATCAGCGGGAGCTCCGGCGCACAATTGATAAAAGATATGATAGTTCCTCTCCTCACTGGCTTGACTCGTCACCCGTGCTCTCTCGAGCAAATAGTGGGAGATGTAACCACCGACAACACGACATTGAGAGTCAAAATGGATTTCGATGAACTTGCCAAATCGGGAACTGTTATTGTTTGCGTGTGGTCTTGGCGTTGCCAAACGCCTCCAGGATAGGATTGGCGTTTATATCTTTGACTCCAGGGCGCCTGCGCTCTGTCCAAAATTATCACAAAGGTACTTCAAGATGTATTTTCGTCGACTCAGTTTTACCAGCCCCGGATTCACCTGACACGATGATCGATTGCGATTGCTTCAGGACTTTCATGTCCCTGAAAGCCTTGTCGGCGATGGCAAATATGTGGGGGAAATGTGCCCAACGAGCGGCCTTGATAGATCTTGATGGTCGAGGAAGCGTAGAGGTCCTTTATCACTGATAAGGGTTGATGGCGATCAAGATGTTGGCCACGTAGGTGTAGATCTTGTCCTTGTCATAACGTCGCTTAATGTTATTCAAAAGAGTGGCTTCATTCAGGTACATGAGGACCACAATTGTCGTCCACCTCTTTGGCGTCATCATCTTCAGCTGGGTAATAAGCGGTCAAACGGGGCCACCACCAGCTTCTTGCCGCGTTTCCAGGGCTCAACCGTGACGGTGTCTTCGCCCAGGTCGACAATGTTGCCGCGGATGAAGCCCTCCAAGGGGTCGGCCACCCAAACCTTTTCTCGATCCATGAGCTTCTTTTTCTTCTTTCCTTCAAGGCATGCAGTCAGAACGAGGTTCTTCGGCAACTACGGAGCTGGAAAGGCTCTTGGGTTTTCCAGTCAATCGAACCTGCAATAAGATCAAAAAAATATGGGTGCGTAACATGTTGAATGGAGTCACGTCCAAGCCCTTCTTCATCTTTGAGGGTCAATCCTAGGACGATGATGAGTCAGGCAATTTAATAGCTTGTGGGATATCACGCCCCTACCGTAATTCAGTATCCGAGCCATGATGAACCTTGGGAGTGGACGGATGGCCTCTTGGCGTTCTGGCGTCCTTGGCCCTTGGCCACTAAATCCTATGAATTTTCTTCAACACCATCAACGGATGACACGTTCGGAGAGGCAAGCCAGACTCAAGACCACGGCCACAAGAACAGCTGCTAGGAGGCCTCTTGGTCATGGAGCTGGCAGCAAAAAGAATGCACCTCCCGAATGTTCTCCGTGTACAGGAACCAACCACGCACACCCAACTACTTATTCTCTCCTTGCGTTCCTTCCTCACAGATTTTTCCATCCTCCTCTCTCTCTCTTTTCCTTCTCTCTCTCTCTCATTTTATGTCCTCAACTTCTTGTCTGGAACGGAACGGGCTCTAATCATCTCATGTGAGGTCGTGCCGTCGGGCGTTTTCAAGCCCACTGTAGGACGGACTGTAGGACGAGTTTTAGACCGACGACACCCTGAACGTCTAGCCCGGCCGTGTGAGCTTATTGCGTGGAGGGCAGTTTTCAGGTTACGACCAGCAGGATCAGGTGTTGATTCCGGGCCGGATCCGCCCGATTCGGGCTGGAACAGCGCGAGTCAGCTGGAATGGGGCCGAGTGGCGTTCAATGAGGCTGCCGGCCGGGCGAGGATACAAAGGAAGGGAAATCCACGACGGGAACACGGTCTGCGCCACTGGGACGGATCGTCAGCGATCGGGGGTGATCGCGTATGCAAGAGACGGACCAAGACCAACCAAGAACGACCACGACCAAGCTGGAAACTGTAATCCACGGAAAAAGCTGGCCACCTGACCATTGACGTGTGGACCCGTGAACACGGCATCCGTGGACATTGGCTGGGGATGTGAGCGGGTTTCTCAATATTATGGCACCTCGTCTCTCATTGGCCGACGACACGCCTGGCTCACTGCCTTCCAACGTTGGCGTGCCCCCGCACGGATTGAGGCGGCCCTGTCTGTCGCTCAAAGAATCCCTCCCTCCTTCCTTCCTTGCTGGCCTCAGTGCCTGCCCGTGCCTGCCCGTGCCTGCCCGGGGCCGCCGTGATCGGTTCCACCGGAGGCTAGCCTCGATATCTGAGCCTGACCGCTGCGGGAGCTGCCGAGGACGTGGGTGCGACTCTCATGGAGTGAGGGGGTGGATAAGTCGACTTGCGATCCACAGTCCGGGTCCGAGGGCGCGTGTTACGACGGCGTACTCGGCCTTTGATCGGGCGGCGGCGGTGGCGCAGCAGCAGCGGCGGCTGACAGCGGACACGTAGGCGGTCTCTGGGGCATGTACATAAACCCTTGTACCAACCAGGTGAGTGAGAAGCCCATCATCGTGTCCGGCGACTAGGCGACATTGTGTTCATTCGTTGGGCAACCACGCCAAGCTTCGGCTAGTTTCCACCCATTGACCTGACATCATTGACATCATGGAAATGGTCTGGCGGTTTGATGGCTGGCCGTCTGGCCGGTTGGCCATTCAGTTTCGTTTGCGTCCATGTGAAAACACTGTCTTACGTTTGTTTCAGGTGTCTAACTCGAGTACGGCAATCTACCCGTCGCAGTCCACTGAACACGGCAGCCGTTGTGGCTTCCTCGTCCTTGTCCTGTCCCTCCTCCGCCTCCGGCTCTGTAGCATGGGGGCAGTTTTCAGGCCATTGTATTCTGCACAATCGGACGGAAAATTGATGTACGAAGCCACACGCAGAATAATGAAAGGCTCTAAAACTACCAGGACATGGTTGAACTTGGTTCGTTGGTTTGTGATGCGGCAATGGAGAAACATGCATCGACTTGCCAAAACCACATTTTTACATCCCAGTTCAAAAACTTCCGCAACTTGACGGATAACGAACGGGTTTCTGGAACCTGGAGGGCAGTCAAAAAAACCTCAGCCATAACACCAACTGGGATAGCCATGATGGGGATTATTCAATTTGGCAGGGTAGGAAGGATGCACGAGAAAACGTCGGATTGTGTGCGACGTGTCCCATGCGCATAATCCTTGACCATTTGCCCTGAACAGCTTGGGAAACAGATGTCATCGTAATATATGGTGAAAATCCCACACACATGGGAATAGAAGAAGTAGATCCAATGTTAATACCACACTAACCCAACTTAACCTAACTAAACTAAACTAGCCTAACCTAACCTTTCCTAACCTTTTGGTTGCAAGGGCCTGGGGGCGCCTAGGCCGCGGCGTAAGCCTGCAGCAGCTAGGTTGCAAGGATCTTACACATATTTATACTAATGTCTTGCCATTTTGATGAAAAGTCGAAAAATCTAGCTGCAGCAGAACTCAAACTAACCACCACACAGTACCGTCCCCTACATTTTTCAGCTTATTGTCAAAACGACAGCTGGGCAAATGGTCAATGGATTATGCATATAGGCGTGTCGGGGTTAAAGATGCATAATATAGAAAGATCAGCAAAACTCAGCTGATTCTCCTTCCATTGGACGATTTTTCTCTTGGGCACTATCATTTGTTTAGTTGAGGTAAAATTGGGAACCCTCCTAAGAGACTCCAGCGCAACTAGTGTCCTAAACGATGTAAACAAACCGACAGCCAGCTGACGTGACGTCAGCGGTGGGCAAATCATGTCAACCAAAGAGCTATAAACTTTGAAATTGTAACTTAAGTGCTCGTAGTGCCCTTTTGGGCCATACAATCATCATCATTTATCTAATGGATTCAAGGCAAGTCTTTGGAAAATTTATGGAACCAATAATCAACCCAGTTTCAGCTGAAAATTATGAACCGAGTTGACCTTTATTCAGACTCTTACAATCATGGACATCCCAACAAACAACGGTCAAGGAATGCCCCTGTCCCGACTCATCCGGACATGTGCCTATCCGGACATACCACTTTAACAGGCGCGTCCAAGTTCATGCCGCGTTTCGACACGCCTTCATCTCAACAAGCCTCCGCCCGACCTGCCCTTGTCTGCCTCGTCTGAAGTAGAGCTGTGCTTTAGATCTGACGTTTTGGAATCGGATTGGACAAATAGTTTGGACTCCTGCTGCTTTGGATTGGATTGGTCATTTCATACGGAGTCGAACTGTGGTCCTGTCGATTTTGATGCACATCTCAATCCGATCAAACGTCAATAC
>NC_081446.1:7764866-7779013 GCF_007210705.1 Tigriopus californicus
CGTTTGTCACCGGCCGTAACACGGCCAGCTCACGACTCATGGACGACTCCCGACTCACTGTGGAGTCCCACCCTCTGGACCGAGCTGAGCTTCTCCTGCCCAGGGCTGACTCCCAACTCACGGCCACTCCCGACTCACCGTGGAACAACGCCCTCTGGACCGAGTCATGCCCTGGGCCCAGCACCACCTCCATCAGGCTCCACGATCTGGAGTCGACCTTTGCCGGTCCAAGGTCTCGACATTCTTCATCATCTTGACGTCCATGCACATGTGACATGTTGCACCTGAGTCAATAATCCACGTATGGGCTTGCTCAACCCAAGTGTTGATAATCACGTGCGCGGTTAGACCCACACTCTTGCCCATATTCTTGGTCTTGACTTGAAAAGCCTTGCTCCTAGGTGGATGCTTGATCGCATTTCGGGACTTGGACGGATTCTTGACTCGGCAATTCCTCTTGACATGACCAGTCTTTCCGCACCGAAAGCATTCAATGGTTCCCCCTTTTTGATATGACGTCAGGCCTCGCTCGGCGACCTCTTTGGTCGGCTCTATTTCTGACCTCTTCCTTTCATCACTGAGAAGAAAGACGCTCCGTTACCATCTCCCACGAGGGGACGTCGGGGTGGGCTTCTAATGCGGTGACGAGGATCTCAAAACTCGGAGGCAAACTTGCCAACAGACAGATGACCCTATCCTCTTCTTCTAGCGCACTTCCCACGATGGCCAACTCCTGAAACAACTCAGTCATGCCTTTCAGGTGGGCTGGCAAGCTTCCTCCCTCGTGAAGGCAACTGGCGAAGAGGCGTTTTCTTAACTGGAGCTTGTTAGCCCACGTTTTCTTCTGGAATTGATTCTCCAAGGTATCCCACACAACTTTGGGATCAAGTGGATCGCCCACCAGGTACAAGAGTCACCGCCAACGCCCAATCCTGGCGAGTGGCAAACTTCCTCGACGGTTCATCGTTGCCTGGCGAGGGAGGCCTCAGATCCGGACACGATACCCCACAGTCCGTCCTTGATCAAGGACATCTTCACCTGGACCTTCCATGCGGGGTAGTTCGATCCATTGAGAGGCACAACCCCCGACCTTTGATCCACAAACAGCTCAAACGATCACTTGCGCACTCGAAGGTGACAAAGACCGATAACCTGTTAAATTTGCTCCAACGCGCAAAGTCTTTGCTATACCTGATGCTCCTCACTTGATCATATTGGCGAAGATCACTTTATGGATGCCAGATGTCCTGTTTCAAATCCGGCGCGTCTTTTCGAGGTTGCGGGAGTGGGTTAATAACCAAAAACGAGTTGCGCTTGAGAGTCACTCCGCCATTTTGGGAATTAAGCCACCAACACCCCACTCTAAATACATTTCTGTTATACCCAATTTGCCGAACTACCTGATAAAGCCTTGTTTTGAATATATGATTGAACTCTATTGGTGCTGGTTCATGGGGCGGTAACATGACTAGTATTTAGAAAAGCTGCAATTGGCCGTTAAACCCCGGATTGGATTGGCTCCGAAATTTGAACCGTGTGCAAGGGAAACTTGAACCTTTGTGAACCTCCTGGACCAATTGAAAAGGTGGTCCGTTGTGTTTTGGACCTGGAGTGTTGGGTCGTTTGGATTGATCCAATATGGACGAAGACGATTTGGGGAAGGATTGAGGGTGTGGCCTTCCAGCAGCTTTGGTCAACCGCGGAGGTGGACATGGGAGCCATGGGAGCCATAGGAGCCAAGGGAGCCACGCGGACCCTGCAGAGGAATGTGAGCGCGAGCGGCTCCTAGCGGATCTGCATGAGAGGGCTAGCCGCCAAAGTGGCGTGGCTGACGCTTCCAGTTCAGCATTGCTCCAACAAAGACACAAGGCCCAGGTCGAGTTGGCCAAGCGGCAGGCCAAAGCCGTGTGGGAAATGGAAATTGAGGCGCTAGAACGGCAAGAAGTCCAACAGAAGGTTGAGCTCCAACAAAGGTGAGAAGAACTCCTGCGACGGAAGGAGATGGATGGCCGTAGCGCCGAGATCCGCGCGTGGACCAATATTGAAAGACCAGACCCTCCTCAGGAACCTCCGCCGGGACTGAGGACAACTTTTCGACCACGCCACGCCTCCTCACACCCCTTTGATCCTTTGATGGGCGAATTCAAGCCCTGGGATCCCTTGGCAGGAGTTCCAGATTCTTGTCCAATGCCATCTGGGAAACCCGTGTCCAACAATGACAAATTGGGGGCGATCATGACTCAACAAATGCAAATGATGAATCGCCAAATTGCCTTCAATACTCGCATCGAACCTTTTGCTGGTGATCCTATGAGTTTCAATTACTTCATGAAGCAAGTAGAGGACGTGATGGAGAAAAATCTAAATGATCCCAGAACCCGTATGAACTGTCTTTTGGAAGTTGTGAAAGGTGGTCCTTGAGCTCTCATTGAAGGCTGCGTGTTCGCTCCCGATGACACTTGTTATCTCAGTGCCAAGTCTCACTTGAAAGAGCGTTATGGCAATATCCTTCAAATTGCCAACACGTACATGGAAAGTTTGAGAAGGTGGCCATTAATCAAAGACCATTGTGTTCAAGAACTGAGCGATTTCCATCGCGCATTGGTTCGGTGCCTGAACGTTGTCAGTGAATCAGAATTGGATTCACCCCGTTTCATTGGTGATTTGGTGCCCAAGCTCCCCTATCAATTGCGGAACTCTTGGCGAACGCTCGTTTTTCAGATTAGGCGCTTTGGAGGGAAGCGTGAAGGTTTTCATCAGTTTGTTGAATTTATTAAAGGCGTTCTGGAACGAGCGGAAGACCCAATCTACGGTGAAGAAGCCATGCGAGCTACCCTTGGTCAAGCAGGACAATTGCTGATAGAGACAGTCCCCAGTCCCTCTCCAAAGCCAAGCACCGCCCGACGAATGACAAGTTGAGCTGTTTCGACCATGACTTCACCAGCGCCGAGGAGCAAGCCGAATCATTGTATAGAGTGTGGTGGGAGTCATGATGTCAAAGATTGTTCCGTGTATGTGGCTATGGACATGAATGAGAAGCAAGCTCTCATTAGAGACAAAGGCGCCTGTTATGGCTGTTTGAATCTAGGCCACATGTCCCGTAAATGTCCCAAGAGACGTGTGTGCCAAATTTGTGGAAAAGGACATCCTAGTTCTCTTCTCAGGACCCCCAGTGTCGATGTGTCTAGAGACTTGAAAGTGGTCACCACTAGAGCTGTAGCCATGAATGAGTCGGTTGTAGCCATGAGTGTTGTCAAAGTCCAAGTTTATTGCAAAGCCAATCCAGCTAGAGTTGTTGAAGGATTGGCCCTCTTGGACCCCCTAAGTGCAGGAACCTTCGCAACGACGGAACTTCAAGGCGCGCTTGAGATTCAAGGCCCAAGAACCAAGATTGGTATCCACACACTGAATGGCAAAGAAACATCAGATACAATGATCGTCACTGGATTGCAGGTCAGAAATCTGAATGGAACGGGAGAAATTTCCTTGTGGACCGTCTATACGAAGGAGGCAATTCCCTTGCAATCCAATGAGGTGGCTACCCCAGAGTTAAGCCAACAGTTGGGCCCATCCTCAGCGACATTGCTCAAATCGATCTGAATCTTCTCGTGATATTACTCATTGGTGCGGACACACCCGAGGCCTTGCGCCCGTTGAATGTCATTTTGGGCAATGAAGACTATCCATACTCTCCTTACGTTATTCGGACCAAGTTAGGCTGGTCAATCATGGGACCCATGGGAGACACGGAAAGGAGAAATCAGGTCACATGTCATCGTACCTTGAGCCTGCCATCAAGGATTGTGGGACGAGAAATGATAAAGGATTTGGGAATTGCTGAGTTGTTGTCTGGCTTAGCCGATTCTGACTTTGTTATGCCCACTCTAACCCAAACTCTAGCAAATGTTGGTGCAACTGAAAGTGTTTCTGGAGAGGATTTGAAGTTCCTTGAGATCGTCGAGGGTGGGACCAAGTTGGATAACAACTCTTATGAAGTCCCATTGCCTATTCGAAATCGACCATTGATCTTACCTGACAGCAAAGGAGTGACAAAGACACTTGCACATGGAATTGCCAGGAGGTGCAATAAAAATCCTGCGCTAAAAAGGGATTACTTTGCCTCTATGGGAAAGATGATTGAGTCCGGATTCGCCCGGGAAGTGACAAAAGAAAAACTTGACTCGACTGTGCCGGGTATGTGCTCATACATACCGCATCATGCAGTGTACCATCAACCGAAGGGATCAATTAGAGTAGTGTTCAATTGTGCGCACAAGGTTGCTAATCAATCAATGAAGAGTTACTGACTGGTCCCGATTTGACGAACCAGTTAGTTGGCGTTTTGATCCGGTTTCGAGAAGCTCCAATCGCTTTTACTGCAGATATTACAAAGATGGTTTATCAAGTGAGGGTGCCCGAGCCAGACATGAACTACTTGCGTTTCTTTTGGTTCCATNTTCCTTGAGATCGTCGAGGGTGGGACCAAGTTGGATAACAACTCTTATGAAGTCCCATTGCCTATTCGAAATCGACCATTGATCTTACCTGACAGCAAAGGAGTGACAAAAGCGCACAGCCAACGATCATGCCACGAAATTCAGCCAGGAGGCAGTGCGCACTGTGCTCCGTAATTTCTATGTCGATGATTGTTTAAAAAGTGTTTCCAGTGTGCCAGAAGCTGTGGCGTTGGCAAAAGAAGTTGTGAAGCTTTGCTCAATGGGAGGATTCAATTTGACGAAATTTGTCTCAAATTCGGCCGAGTTTCTTGAAATGATCCCTGGCGACTGGAAGGCTCCGTCCTTGGAGAGTCTCCCCCTTGAATCAGAAGATGTTCCAACACAGAGGGCCCTCGGCGTGGTGTGGAACGTCTGGGAAGATACCCTTGGATTTCGAATTTCTGTCAAGGACACTGTCGTGACGGAAAGAACCGTGTTATCCACGATTGCAAGCATGTACGATCCCGTGGGTGCCGCACCCTCATTCCTACTGGTTGGGAGAATAATTTTGAAAGAAGCTCGCGCCCTCAAACTCGGCTGGGACGCATCTTTGACTGGTTCTCTTCAGGAGAAGTGGAAGATATGGTTGAAAGATCTCTCTCGGCTTTCAGACATCTCTCTCCCAAGATCCTTCAGGCCACTTGGAATGAGGATGGTTGTGATTACTGAGTTACACGTGTTTGCTGATGGTTCAACTTACGGTTATGGTGCGGCAATTTATCTCTGCCTTGAAGACGAGAATGGAAACGTGGAAGTGAGTCTTGTCGCTGGTAAAGGAAGGGTGGCTCCTAGTACACCCGTTACGATACTGCGAATGGAGCTTGTGGCTGCTGTGCTCGCTTGCTTGCACTCTGTCAGACCAAGTGAAAGGTGAAATGGACATTGAAAACTTAGAGCAATATTATTGGACTGATAGTAAGGTGGTACTTGGCTAAATTACTAATATGGAGCGGCGCTTCCACTTATTTGTGGCCAATAGAATGAGAAAAATTCGCTCTTTAAGCCTGACTAGTGCTTGGCGGCATGTCGAAGGTGCCAAGAACCCTGCAGATGACGCCTCACGTGGGTTGAGTTGTTCCGCGGTCAAGAGAGATCATTGATGGTTTTGAGGCCCCCAGATGTTAAAAGATGCGAAATGCTCTTGGAAGTCTCCAGTTCTGGAGAGCTACTTCTTGGACGATGCTGACCCAGAACTCAAGAGAGAAATATCCGTTAAGGCCACCCTGATTGTTAAAGAATCCTTCCTGGACCAGATGATCGATCGATATTCGGATTGGTATCGACTCAAACGAGGGGTGTCCGTGTGGATCCAGTTTGGGAGCTATCTGAAATCGAAGAAAACCAAAGCTTCTATTTCGAATTACGTTCCCGTCGATTTGTTGGAACAAGCTGAGCATTTGCGTATTAGGTCAGAGCAGACCATAATGTTTGCAGATGATATTAAGATTGTTAAAGAACAAGTGCCCAACCAAAAAGCAGAAAGCAAGCTTTTGTTAAGTCTGGCATCTTCCCGGACGTTCCACACCACGCCGAGGGCCCTCTGTGTTGGAACATCTTCTGATTCGAGGGGGAGACTCTCCAAGGACGGAGCCTTCCAGTCGCCAGGGATCATTTCAAGAAACTCGGCCGAATTTGAGACAAATTTCGTCAAATTGAATCCTCCCATTGAGCAAAGCTTCACAACTTCTTTTGCCAACGCCACAGCTTCTGGCACACTGGAAACACTTTTTAAACAATCATCGACATAGAAATTACGGAGCACAGTGCGCACTGCCTCCTGGCTGAATTTCGTGGCATGATCGTTGGCTGTGCGCTTTTGTCACTCCTTTGCTGTCAGGTAAGATCAATGGTCGATTTCGAATAGGCAATGGGACTTCATAAGAGTTGTTATCCAACTTGGTCCCACCCTCGACGATCTCAAGGAACTTCAAATCCTCTCCTGAAACACTTTCAGTTGCACCAACATTTGCTAGAGTTTGGGTTAGAGTGGGCATAACAAAGTCAGAATCGGCTAAGCCAGACAACAACTCAGCAATTCCCAAATCCTTTATCATTTCTCGTCCCACAATCCTTGATGGCAGGCTCAAGGTACGATGACATGTGACCTGATTTCTCCTTTCCGTGTCTCCCATGGGTCCCATGATTGACCAGCCTAACTTGGTCCGAATAACGTAAGGAGAGTATGGATCGTCTTCATTGCCCAAAATGACATTCAACGGGCGCAAGGCCTCGGGTGTGTCCGCACCAATGAGTAATATCACGAGAAGATTCAGATCGATTTGAGCGATGTCGCTGAGGATGGGCCCAACTGTTGGCTTAACTCTGGGGTAGCCACCTCATTGGATTGCAAGGGAATTGCCTCCTTCGTATAGACGGTCCACAAGGAAATTTCTCCCGTTCCATTCAGATTTCTGACCTGCAATCCAGTGACGATCATTGTATCTGATGTTTCTTTGCCATTCAGTGTGTGGATACCAATCTTGGTTCTTGGGCCTTGAATCTCAAGCGCGCCTTGAAGTTCCGTCGTTGCGAAGGTTCCTGCACTTAGGGGGTCCAAGAGGGCCAATCCTTCAACAACTCTAGCTGGATTGGCTTTGCAATAAACTTGGACTTTGACAACACTCATGGCTACAACCGACTCATTCATGGCTACAGCTCTAGTGGTGACCACTTTCAAGTCTCTAGACACATCGACACTGGGGGTCCTGTGAAGAGAACTAGGATGTCCTTTTCCACAAATTTGGCACACACGTCTCTTGGGACATTTACGGGACATGTGGCCTCGATTCAAACAGCCATAACAGGCGCCTTTGTCTCTAATGAGAGCTTGCTTCTCATTCATGTCCATAGCCACATACACGGAACAATCTTTGACATCATGACTCCCACCACACTCTATACAATGATTCGGCTTGCTCCTCGGCGCTGGTGAAGTCATGGTCGAAACAGCTCAACTTGTCATTCGTCGGGCGGTGCTTGGCTTTGGAGAGGGACTGGGGACTGTCTCTATCAGCAATTGTCCTGCTTGACCAAGGGTAGCTCGCATGGCTTCTTCACCGTAGATTGGGTCTTCCGCTCGTTCCAGAACGCCTTTAATAAATTCAACAAACTGATGAAAACCTTCACGCTTCCCTCCAAAGCGCCTAATCTGAAAAACGAGCGTTCGCCAAGAGTTCCGCAATTGATAGGGGAGCTTGGGCACCAAATCACCAATGAAACGGGGTGAATCCAATTCTGATTCACTGACAACGTTCAGGCACCGAACCAATGCGCGATGGAAATCGCTCAGTTCTTGAACACAATGGTCTTTGATTAATGGCCACCTTCTCAAACTTTCCATGTACGTGTTGGCAATTTGAAGGATATTGCCATAACGCTCTTTCAAGTGAGACTTGGCACTGAGATAACAAGTGTCATCGGGAGCGAACACGCAGCCTTCAATGAGAGCTCAAGGACCACCTTTCACAACTTCCAAAAGACAGTTCATACGGGTTCTGGGATCATTTAGATTTTTCTCCATCACGTCCTCTACTTGCTTCATGAAGTAATTGAAACTCATAGGATCACCAGCAAAAGGTTCGATGCGAGTATTGAAGGCAATTTGGCGATTCATCATTTGCATTTGTTGAGTCATGATCGCCCCCAATTTGTCATTGTTGGACACGGGTTTCCCAGATGGCATTGGACAAGAATCTGGAACTCCTGCCAAGGGATCCCAGGGCTTGAATTCGCCCATCAAAGGATCAAAGGGGTGTGAGGAGGCGTGGCGTGGTCGAAAAGTTGTCCTCAGTCCCGGCGGAGGTTCCTGAGGAGGGTCTGGTCTTTCAATATTGGTCCACGCGCGGATCTCGGCGCTACGGCCATCCATCTCCTTCCGTCGCAGGAGTTCTTCTCACCTTTGTTGGAGCTCAACCTTCTGTTGGACTTCTTGCCGTTCTAGCGCCTCAATTTCCATTTCCCACACGGCTTTGGCCTGCCGCTTGGCCAACTCGACCTGGGCCTTGTGTCTTTGTTGGAGCAATGCTGAACTGGAAGCGTCAGCCACGCCACTTTGGCGGCTAGCCCTCTCATGCAGATCCGCTAGGAGCCGCTCGCGCTCACATTCCTCTGCAGGGTCCGCGTGGCTCCCTTGGCTCCTATGGCTCCCATGTCCACCTCCGCGGTTGACCAAAGCTGCTGGAAGGCCACACCCTCAATCCTTCCCCAAATCGTCTTCGTCCATATTGGATCAATCCAAACGACCCAACACTCCAGGTCCAAAACACAACGGACCACCTTTTCAATTGGTCCAGGAGGTTCACAAAGGTTCAAGTTTCCCTTGCACACGGTTCAAATTTCGGAGCCAATCCAATCCGGGGTTTAACGGCCAATTGCAGCTTTTCTAAATACTAGTAATGTTACCGCCCCATGAACCAGCACCAATAGAGTTCAATCATATATTCAAAACAAGGCTTTATCAGGTAGTTCGGCAAATTGGGTATAACAGAAATGTATTTAGAGTGGGGTGTTGGTGGCTTAATTCCCAAAATGGCGGGGTGACTCTCAAGCGCAACTCGTTTTTGGTTATTAACCCACTCCCGCAACCTCGAAAAGACGCGCCGGATTTGAAACAGGACATCCGGCATCCATAAAGTGATTTTCGCCAATTTGATCAAGTGAGGAGCATCAGGTATAGCAAAGACTTTGCGCGTTGGATCAGCTGGATTTGCAAAGTCAAAACTGCTGTTCTTAAATAGATCCAGCTGCGATATCAGTGTCTTGTTTCCAAGGTCAAAGGTTATGGACAACACTCTGATCCCAGTTTTTTCAACTTCTGTGATGATTTCAAGCAAGCAACTTTTGTCCATGGTCTGCTTGAACTTGAAATAGATTGGTTGCTTCCAGTTCTTACAAAGGCCGCGAATCATGGCCGTTTGTCCCTTTTTACAATCGTCATAGATTGTTTTAGTTTTGAAATCTAATTCATATCGATTTTTCAAATCGATTTCATCGAGAACGGCAAAGGAGTCCTCTTTTGTTTCAAAGCTCATACACAACTCTTTCATTATCCTCAAACAATCATGTTGGATCCCAGGACTGGCGTTAAATTGTTTAAGCCATCTCTCAATTGTAATGCGACTGGGAAGTGCCATGGTTCTGGATTTTTGTAGATACTTGAAGGTCCTATTGTTCATAGTCTTAAAAACTAGAGCTCGAATGACATCTTTCCGAGAATAACAACAATGATATTGTCCACGACTCAAAATTCGTTTAACCTCGGCCGGTGTTTGACTTCTTGCTAGGAATTTCCTCATATCTTGACGCCTTTGGCTTGAACTTTGTAGCCGCATGACTTGCTTTTTTAATCTTTTCACCTCTAAATTTGCGTTGCAGAGGTGTCTTCTCAAGCTTGGGCGTTCTTTCTTCAACAACAGAACTTCATGTCCTTCATTGAATAAATTGCAGGTGATTCCAATGGAATTATTCATGTTGGGCTCATTACCCATTTCCTGCACTGATATTTCAGGCTCATCTTGAATCACTGAATCTAGAAGAAGTTTCTCCACGGTTTCTTTGGCTGCTCTCCAGACGCGTTTTGCCCTTTGTAGTATCTATAAGTAATGGCGAACGGAGAAGGAGCGACAAGTATATTCATAAGATGTAGATAATCCCAAGTGATCTGTTATGCAGCTGCCAGTTCATAGAATGTGGGAATGTCAGAGATCCTTGTAATCATGAAATATTCCATCTCCTCCTTGATCCCGAGCTTGCAAGGATCAATAAAACAATGTGGCGATGTGGCCCAAGAGGGATTGAGCGGGTCTTGTGGGGTCTGGGTTCCGTGTCTATACATTGAAGCGGACCGGAAGAAGATGCTTGCTCCTCCTACGTAACCTTGCCGTGGGGTCTCTTGGTTTGGGGTCATCGACTTGAGTAAGTGGGGTTCTCGCTCTTGTGGTGCGTTTGGTAGAGATCTGATTGCTCGGTTTTGGTGGGGGAGTCAGCGAGTGTGTGGCTGGGCGAAGAAAACGCCGGTTTCGCACATATTGACCCGCCAGGGTTTCCACGGTGTAGGACCGGCCATAGGTTGAAATGGCCATCACCTTCCCGGCCTCGAAGGACCACTCTTTATCGACCGGGTGTTGAACGTGGACTCAATCACCCACTCTCAGGGGCGGCAAGGCGTGACCTTAGATACGCCTTAGATACCCGATCCACGTCGTCTGCCCGCCTGGCTGAAGCGAAATCCGCAAGTGAGTGCGGACTGAATTATCGCAACAATGTGGCGCTTGGCAACCTGGTTCGCAGATTGCGGCCAAAGAACCCGAAAATCCGTCAGCCGCGCGTGGTGTGGCTCTCCACTCCAAAAGAGCGGCGCGGAATTCCAAGCCGTTGATGGCATTCATTTTCTTGAGGAGCCCCTTAACGTGTTTAATGGCTGCTTCGGCCAGACTGCTGCTGTGGGAATTGTAGGGTGAGGTGGTTTTGACTGTGATGTGTGATTCTAGGCACAGATTGCCAATCTTCTGACGAAATTGTGGGCCCCTGTCCGTCTTGATTTGGCGAGGAAAGCCGAAACCGTGGAACCACGTCCTCATCTTCCTCCAAACCGCGTCCATGGTTAGGGAGGTCATCAACGTCACAAAGGGGAACCCGCTGAACGGGTCGACCATGACCAAAAAGGTTTTCCCCTCCAAGTCAAAAAGGTCGGCCGAAACGGCCTCCATTGGAGCTGAGGCGGTCTCAATGGCGGACAATAACAGCTCCCTGGTTTGATTAGGGAAGGGCTGAACGCAAACAGGGCATCTGTGGACCCAGAGCTTGATTTTGTTTTGCATTCCCGGCCAATAATGAAGTTGTTTGGCCAACTCGATTGTCTTTGTTGTTCCAGAATGGGATAAGTGTAATAACTCCAAGATCATCCACCTTGCCGGTCTTGGAACAACGATTTGTTCCCCCAGCAATATTGGGCCCTTCTCGATTCCCTCCCTGACGCGGAGTTCATCAATCACCTCCCCATACGGTGAAAGCGTGCGCGGTAAAAGGTGGCCGTGTTCAATGCAAGTGCTCAGTTTGCCGTATTCTTGGTCCATATTCATAGAAATTGTGGTGAAAGCGGGGTCATACATGGATATGGCCGCACATAGTGCAACTTTGAGCATCGGATATGGGGCAATACGGGAAAATGGCTCAGTGCATCGGCAATCAGGTGATTTCTGCCGGCCGTCCAGGTAACCGAGAAAGAAAACTGATCGAGATTTTCTCCAAGTCTTTGTAGATGGGTATTGTTGAGGGCTGCCAGCGGCTTTTTGAAGAGCCCCAGCAATGGTCGATGGTCCATGATTATTTTGAATTGTGGCATTCCTCGAAGGTAATACACACACTTTTGAACCGCGAACCAGACAGCGCTCAATTCGAGTTCTAAAATGGCATAGTTTTTCTGGGCTGGGGTCAACGAGCAAGATCCACATTGGACTAGACAAATTTTCCCCTTGCCGTCAATGGAGCACTCACATTGGACATGGAGTACGTCAGTGCATTGGATCAAAGCAAACCCAAAGCCGTGATGCATCAGTCAGCAGCTGTGTTTGAAGTGACGGGTCAAAGGGTTGAACAAGGGCAGGGAAAGTTAACAATTTCTTTGCATGGCGGAACTCAGTCTCGTGTTCTGGCAGCCAGAGCCATGTCGATGATTTTTTTAGCAATTCCCTCATCTTGACCGTAGAGTGTTGGAGGTCGGGGTAAATGCTCCTAATTGATTGGCCAGTCCGAGGAAAGAGCGCAGAACGGAAATTGACTTGTGTGTGGGAAATGAGCCCAAAGCTGATAGCTTGGCAGGTTCTGGCTTTAATCCTGAGGAGGACACGACAAATCCGGCAAACTTTACAGACTTTTGAACAATGATGGTTAGTCTCTCAAGAAGTTCTGGGAGGATGACGGCCTGTACACATATATCATCAATTATTTTTAGGATCCACTTCTTCCTTTTCAGTTCCTCAAAGGCGAGATCTGTGCGGAGGCTGAAAACATCGCTGCTCCCTTTCCAACCCATGGGAGCTACAAGCGGTCGATATTTTCCATCTGGTAAGAGGAATGCACAAACAAACGACGACTCTTCGTCCAAGGGAACCTGAAAATAACCAAGAACAGCATCAAGTTTGGCAAACCAACGGCTTTCTGGCAGGATTTGATGCATGAGATTAAGCAGAGACGAGAACAGATGTACTGGTTGCTTAGTGGCTTGGTTTAGTTTCCTATAATCAATAACCAGTCTAACCTTTCCATTCGACTTAGGCACAAAGTGGGCAGGGGCGCACCACTCAGGGGACTCTGGACAGCATACCATCATCCCAGCCCAGACGAGTTCTTGACATAGGTCTGAGGCGGGCCTCATGGTGAATGGGTATGGTACGTGCAGTAGTCACATGATATGGTTTAAAATCTTCATTCTCGTTCAGTTTGATTCTCATAGGACCACCAGTCATTGAACCAGCAGCATCGCCCAACGAGGTCACCATAACATTGTCGGCGGAGCTGGAGAGGAAATCACAAACCCCCTCCTCGTCAAGAATGTACCCGTCAAGCCTCGCAATCGCCTTCTCAATTTCAGTGATCTGGTCTATGGTGAGTGGGTTCCGTTCAACCCAGGATACCCAGGGATACCAGATATTTCTTTCCAATCAAGGCGTCCGCAATGTCAGGGGACACAGCAGCAGATGTTTTGGGAACTGGGCCGCCCTCTGCCTGGCAATCAAATTCAAACTTGTCCAAGTTTTGGAGGGACATACCATTAGCCGCTCTCAGTTTTGTGTTGGAGGGGCCCAATTTGGTACCTTCGGGACACGCTTTAGGTGGAATCATGGTCGTAGCCGCACCTGAGTCGGGTAAAGCTTCAAGATAGAAATCATGTCCAGTTTGGTCAGTCCCTCTGACCTGAACAATTTCCATTCTAGAGGGTTGTGATCAAATGGTGTTGATGCAGGCGGTGGAGGGAGATCAGCTACTCTCACCATTAAAGCGTACACCAGGTGACCCTCGACGGCCCCGTTCCTTTGGACGTCCATGATTGGACGGGCTTCCAGAGGGGCTGCGTTTCCGGCAAAGATGTTTAATGTGGCCCACTTTGCCACATGCGAAACAAGGACAGTCACAAAATGGGCATACGTTGCAGGTGTGTGGTTGACCACATCCACCACAGCTTGTCACAACAACGGCAAGGATGTCGGGCTGATCCGTTTATAGATGTAGGTGTCGTGACAGGTGAGTTTGCGACCTTAATGATGCCCTCAAATTCCGCAGCCTGTTCAATTAAATCGTTCATGATGGGTGTTTTCAATTCTTGTAGTTTTGTGAAAAGGTCCTTTTCTTCGCGGGTACCTGCCATTAATAGGAAGACAAGCAGTTGGTCAACCGTCATGACAAATCTCCCTCGCTTTTCTTCGGACATCAACAACGAAATCTTTGAATGGTCTCTTTTCCTTTGTGATTCAGAAAAGNCTCCCGATTTCAGTCACCCCCAAGATGCCCAGAAATTTCCATCATCTGGGCGTGTCTCGAAATGGGAGGTGCGTGGTCAATGTGCAGAAGTGCGCGGCTCAACTTGAGGCCCTGCAGCAATTCATCAACACCAGGGTTGTGAGCAATCCAGCTGCAGAAGTGGTTGGATGACTC
>NC_081446.1:7779049-7779185 GCF_007210705.1 Tigriopus californicus
ATCGTCCCGTGATCGGATATTGTTTGCGGATGAGGATGTGGAAGTGGATGTTTCCCTGGCCTTTAATAATTTTGAGATCTCGGCACATTTGGCAGTGTACTCGTCGGTGGCCTTCCTTTTTTTCCACCAAATTGCT
>NC_081446.1:7779217-7780056 GCF_007210705.1 Tigriopus californicus
GAGATCTCGGCACATTTGGCAGTGTACTCGTCGGTGGCCTTCCTTTTTTTCCACCAAAATTGCTTTGGTGTCCACTTCCAGTGTCTGCGTTGCAGCCATCTTGTTGTACAGGTTGTACATTTCGTCTACCTTTGTCTCTGCTTTACCAAGTATGGCCCACATCTGGTTGATGCCGACGCCTGGTCTGTTGAGATCACGTATGAGGTTCAACTTCTTTGTGATCTGTGCTTTCCGATTCGCGTCTGGCTTCAGACCCATCTTGGAAAATACCCTGGATGTGACGTAGACCACGGGTGGAGGCGACGTGCTATCTTATCAAGAGGGTGTGTAGAGGAGCGTATCAAAGCTTGCGGAGTTGTATCAAAGGGGCTTGGCTCGGAGTTTACTCACTGCGCCATGTATTAACTACAGGTAATGGCGAACGGAGAAGGAGTGACAGTATATTCATAAGATGTAGATAATCCCAAGTGATCTGTTATGCAGCTGCCAGTTCATGGAATGTGGGATGGTCGGAGAGTCTTGTCATCATGAAAAATTCCACCCTTGGACTCTGTTCTTCCTCCAAGTCCTCTTGATGTATGTCCAGCTTAGGCACCGATCCTTTCTTGAGTGTTCTTTTGGCTATCAAGCCCAACAATTCACTTTTCAAATCTCTTTCGAAGCATTCAGGGGCAAAATGGTGGTGGCAAAGTTTTGCTCTTTCAATGGAAATTGGGTCTTGGCGTTTGCAAGCCTACAGCCACGTCTTTTGAATTTTGGGATCTTTGGGGAAGGCATGATAGGTAGCTCTGGCCGGTGATCAACACATTGCCAAAGCGCAAACCCAATGACACCTGTTT
>NC_081446.1:7780092-7783175 GCF_007210705.1 Tigriopus californicus
CATGCGGAATGGGCATACGTCGCAGGTGTGTGGTTGACCGCATCCATCACACCTTGCTGCAACAATGGCAAGGATGTCATCAGCGGAAAGGGCTGGTCCATTTATAGATGTAGGTGTCGTGACAGGTGAGTTTGCGTCTTTAATGATGCCCTCAAATTCCGCCGCCTNTGATAAATGATGATGATTGTTTGACCTGGAAGGGCACCGCAAGCGTTTTAAGTAGCAATTTCACTATCTCTAGCTCTTCTGTTGACATGATTTGCCCATCGATGACGTCATAGTGCTCGAGCAATCACCATCGACTTTCTTTTGAACTAACCTGTATATATAGCAACCTTGCTCCAGCATGAGAACTGTATTGATTTTGACATTTGACTCCTCGAATCTTGAACACACAAACAAAACAAAATAATAATCACGCTGAAATGCCTTAGCAAGGCTCCCAATTTTACGAAACATTGTTTTCCTGAAGTTTTTTGAGTCATCCAACCATTTTGAAAAATCATGAAGAATTTCAAGTCTTTTACATTAATGAGTGCTGGCCCCACTGGCAATACAAATGTTTTGAATCTTGTCAACTCAATGATGAATTGTGCTTTTATGTTAAGGAGACGGCAGCCCTCGAAAACCCTTGACCAATAAGAATAAGGGAATCAAGAGAAAAATCGACTAATCAGCTGACATTTGCTGATCTTTCTTTATTAAGCATTTAAAGTCAGTGTCAGCTGACGCCTCGAATGGCCTCTGTACTTGACCACATTTTCCTATCAGAAAATGTTCCATCTCAGATCAGTTACGTCCATCCACTGGTCGTTTCTGATCATCTCCCGATTTCAGTCACCCCCAAGATGCCCAGAAATTTCCATCATCTGGGCGTGTCTCGAAATGGGAGGTGCGTGGTCAATGTGCAGAAGTGCGCGGCTCAACTTGAGGCCCTGCAGCAATTCATCAACACCAGGGTTGTGAGCGATCCAGCTACAGAAATGGTTGGATGACTCAAAAAACTTCAGGAAAACAATGTTTCGTAAAATTGGGAGCCTTGCTAAGGCATTTCAGCGTGATTATTATTTTGTTTTGTTTGTGTGTTCAAGATTCGAGGAGTCAAATGTCAAAATCAATACAGTTCTCATGCTGGAGCAAGGTTGCTATATATACAGGTTAGTTCAAAAGAAAGTCGATGGTGATTGCTCGAGCACTATGACGTCATCGATGGGCAAATCATGTCAACAGAAGAGCTAGAGATAGTGAAATTGCTACTTAAAACGCTTGCGGTGCCCTTCCAGGTCAAACAATCATCATCATTTATCAAATGGTTTCATGCCAAGTCTTTGTGAAATGCATGGAACTGGTCGTGAAGTCAGTTTCACTAGATTCTTTTTCACCCAAGGACCGTCAAAGTGAGGTGTTTTTTCTAAGATAAAGGGCTAAGCGCCTATTCAAATTTTCGCGCTCAAGTTTGGGCAAAAGATTGGGCGAAAGCCTTTGGCGAAACCACAAGATGAAGAAGGGCGGGCCCAACAAACAGCATGTCACGCCAATTTCACTCTGAAGATCAGAAGCAAAATGAAAGTTCAAGTGAGAAAAACAGGTGTCATTGGGTTTGCGCTTTGGCAATGTGTTGATCACCGGCCAGAGCTACCTATCATGCCTTCCCCAAAGATCCCAAAATTCAAATGTAAACGGTAATCAGTGGTCTCCAAGAGGCAGCTCAAAAGGTTGCGTGAGTTTTTTAAAACTTGCGTCAATGATAATCGTCTTACTGATAATTGAATTGAGACTGAGAAGTTTGTATACGTACGAGTACATTCAGCACAATTGGCAAAGTCTCAGTCACTGTCAAAAAGCTAACTCTCTGACGTGGCTGAATTTAGGGATTGATAGAGTTCTACCGCTTTACAGCTTTGAGAGGGGAAGCATCACACGCAGATTATAGAAGGTACCAATAGAATTTTTATATGCACTTCTAAGCGGTCTGATAAATGGCTGAGAACTTGACCAGAGTCAGTCTGATCCTAATCAGGTCACACCGTTGCCTACGTTCCTGAAGAGACGCGAGACGCAGATTGTCAAGACGTGGATAATCATGTCCTCTGACTCCTGACACAAAGCGTGAAAATTTCGGTTTCACCCGATAGTAGTGATGTCCTTCTTGAAAGGACCTTTGAAAGCACGCTAAAAACAAAAACTCACGCAACCTTTTAAGCTGCCTCTTGGAGAACACTGATTACCGTCTACAAAAATTCAAAAGACGTGGCTGTTGGCTTGCAAACGCCAAGACCCAATTTCCATTGAAAGAGCAAAACTTTGCCACCCCCTGAATGCTTCGAAAGAGATTTGAAAAGTGAATTGTTGGGCTTGATAACCAAAAGAACACTCAAGAAAGGATCGGTGTCAAAGCTGGACAAACATCAAGAGGACTTTGAGGAAGAACAGAGTCCAAGGGCAAAACGCGTCTGGAAGAGAGCAGCCAAAGAAACCGTGGAGAAACTTCTTCTAGATTCAGTGATTCAAGATGAGCCTGAAATATCAGTGCAGGAAATGGGTAATGAGCCCAACAAGAATAATTCCATTGGAATCGCCTGCAATTTATTCAATGAAGGACACGAAGTTCTGTTGTTGAAGAAAGAACGCCCAAGCTTGAGAAGACACCTCTGCAACGCAAATTTAGAGGTGAAAAGATTAAAAAAGCAAGTCATGCGGCTACAAAGTTCAAGCCAAAGGCGTCAAGATATGAGGAAATTCCTAGCAAGAAGTCAAACACCGGCCGAGGTTAAACGAATTTTGAGTCTTGGACATTATCATTGTTGTTATTCTCGGAAAGATGTCATTCGAGCTCTAGTTTTTAAGACTATGAACAATAGGACCTTCAAGTATCTACAAAAATCCAGAACCATGGCACTTCCCAGTCGCATNGGGAAATTTAATCGAGAGGGCGTCCCGAAATATACTGATGCAACACCAACCATTTAGACGGTTTAAGGCGAAGGTGACCAATGACCAGAAACAAACAATATATATGGGCAAGTGAAAGAACCAACCCACACGGGTCTTCTATTTGACATAATATGGATGCTGAAGCGCTT
>NC_081446.1:7783211-7783326 GCF_007210705.1 Tigriopus californicus
ATCGATGAAGATTAGGTAGCTCGAAAGGTGAGGAAAAATTTAGTGGCTAAAGATTTTCAAGGTTCTCTTTATATTGTTACCGACTGTTCTTACCTGCACAGAAAGCAATAAGGAG
>NC_081446.1:7783360-7827156 GCF_007210705.1 Tigriopus californicus
CGCAGCTGGATCTATTTAAGAACAGCAGTTTTGACTTTGCAAATCCAGCTGATCCAACGCGCAAAGTCTTTGCTATACCTGATGCTCCTCACTTGATCAAATTGGCGAGAAATCACTTGCTGGACAAAGGGTTCCTCATACCTGACGGCTACGGTGGATTTGTTCGACTTGGAAAAGAAGATTTTGAGGATATGATGTCCAAAGATTCTGGTGAATTCAAAATTGCTTTTATATTGACGAAGGAGCATGTGGAATGCAAGGGAAGCGCACGTCAAAGAGTACGGTTGGCTTGTCAAATCTACGCAAGGACGACGGCTAAATGCTTCACATTTCTGTATGGAGAAGATGATCAAACAGCGGCCATCAAGGAGAGCACTATTCTCTTGTTCAATAACTGGTTCAATGTTATGAACTCTAGAGTTCCTTTGGGTTTCAAGAATCTCTTAAAAAGCGCTTTTGGCCAGAACATACTTGCTCAAATGAAAATTCTTGAGGACATGGCAGAGTTCATTGACGGAATGAGGCTTGACGGTGGTCGCACAAACGCAAAATTGCCCTGGCAATTCGGGATCTTGGCCTCGATCAATTCTATGAAGGAGATGTACAAATACTTGACTACAAATACTAATGTCCAATACATTCTGACCTCACGCCTCAATCAAGCCTGCCTGGAGAACTTCTTTAGTCAGCTTCGACGAATGTCAGGTAACTAGTTGTGGTTTAGTCATATTTTTGTTGCATTTATGCATGTGTAGTTTTTATATGTTCAAAATCATGCAAATGCTTTCAGGAGACAACGCCCACCCTGGGCCCGTTGAGGCTCTTTGTCGACTCCGAATTTTGCTCCTTGGAAAAAACTGCAATTTTTTGATTCAAAATCCATCTGTTCAGTTTGGAAACAGCGAGGAAACCTACGTGTCTTCAGAAATTTTCAAGGAATACCTGGAACCACATGGAAAAGAAGAACCAAGCCGCATTTGTAACTGTCCAGACTCTTCTTCTGCTTTGCTGACGACAACATTAACTGGAGCAAGAGCAATAGGAGTCCCAGCAACGACAACAGACGCAACAGCAATTGGAACACTAGCAACAACATCAGGAGTAACAGCAACAACGATAGTAGCATCATCGACATCAATGACGGGAAGATCCACTGAGAACACTCAAGTGTTAGGTATACTCTTAACGAAGATGAGGGCGGTCTCTTCCGGTGGATTGAGAGTTAGGACGTTCCGGATGATTTTGAATTGGAACCAGAGACAGCAAAATTGACTCAAACGTCCCGAAGAAAGTGGGATTGCAATCAACAGGGTCTGGGCTACGTAGCTGGTTTCTTGGCATTTAAATTCAAGGATAAGTATTCAAACTTGGGTGACCACTCTCACAAGTTCAACGAGAAATGGTCCACCTCAACGTCATGGATATTTCACTTGTCTAGGCGTGGATTAAATGCCCCGTCTGCTATAATATGGATGCTGGAGAGCTTGGTAATAGGTCATGTAGATCCGCCGAGAACGTCCATAGGGGGGTGGGATTCAAAATGCCACTGCTTCATGCTGGGAACGTAGACAGTTCGTCTAAGGACAGAGAAGTCTGGGTCCTGTCTGGAGTAGGGCACCCTCGAAGCAATGGAAAACCTGGCCGAAATGTGAAGCCCCAGCCAGATTGAACGCAACCCAACTCGCCCTTGATCTGCTCGAAGTCCATTTTATGATCATTGGACCGATGAAGTTTGTTCCTTGGTCGCTTCTGAAGAGCTTAATCGTTCCTCACAGGGCTAAAAAAAATTCGAAGACTATTCCTGAATGACGATGTCTCCTACCCGAACATCACTTCAACATGGGCAGCCCGGGAGGCCAAACACGTTAGGAGAAGAGACCAGACCTTGTTTGTATCAGGATTGCATCTCAAACAAGTTCTGTTTTTTGACTTGAAAGGGCCCGAAAACGTCAAGTCCACAATTGGTGAGGGGTGATGTCCGAGTCAGTCTGTCCATTGGCAGATCAGCCATTAGTTGCTCCATCACCGGAGCCCTAATTTGTCGACAAAATAATTGGGTGTTGTTGGGAAAGTATCAATATCTGAGGCATCCACCAGCCCAAATAACCCCGCATGGATCCACATATGGAGCCAGTGAGGTCAACTAATAGTTTGAAGGTAAGTTTCTGTGCTGAAGGGATTTTAACATACCCGGGTAACTTTCAGCTTGGTTCCAAGTTTCTTGGAGAACTGTATCATTCGTTCAAGTAGGCGGGACACTTATGCCACTATCAGGTTCCAGTGACCATGGGTTTCGAACAAATGGGTCAGCCGCCCTTCTTTGTGAGTGACACAAGCCAAAAGAACCCTTTCATTACTCATTATGTCTTCGGGTAAGGCTACTTTATTGATGGGTTCGTTTCCCGGAAATGCCAAAGTAAGTTCATCATAGAAGAGAGGACCTGTCGACCATCTGGACGGATTTAGGGCATCTGGACTTGTAGGGCGAGAAGCGACGTGTGAAGGATTCAGGCCAACTGTGATATATCTCCGTTGAGAGACCGTCAGATGTGTTCAGTATTAGCTCGATTCTTCTTGCCACACACCTAGCAAAATGCCCTTCCTTGTTCCTTAGGTATCCCAGAACAACTAGGCTACCAGTATGGAAATACACTTTGTCTGGATTTCTGGAGAGATCCTCGATGATTGCTGTCGAGCAATTTGTTGCTTGAACAGTACCACAGTTCCAACCTTGGTATCAACTTTGCCTTCCGAGGAGCGAGCTTTGATTCCCCTCTCAGAAATATCACAGGGACTTTTTTATGTCCAAGGGATTAACAGTAAATAACGACTCCAATTGCTTCTTGGGATGCATCCCAAATTCCTTGGAGCTTAAAGTGAACTTCTTCCTGTATATAAGATGGGTCACCCTGACCTGTTTGCCTCTCAAGCAGTGCTACCAGATGGCATATTTGCATGCCCAAAAAGTTCACATCTGGCATATTTAGAACACTTCTGGCATGGACAAATTGAAAATGGCATATTTTTCGGATCTGGCATGTTTTCTGGCATATTCAAAGAACTTATTGGCAAGATTTTCAAACTTAACAAATTTGTTGCAAAATGGACAATTGGACATTCCTATCCTGCTGCCTTGGCTGGATTAATAAAAGTGCAATACTTTCTCCCTTTGACGCCCATCATTGCCAACTACCTCTTTATCATAACAAAAACTGTCATTCTCTAATCT
This sequence comes from Tigriopus californicus, assembly GCF_007210705.1. NCBI lineage: Eukaryota > Metazoa > Arthropoda > Copepoda > Harpacticoida > Harpacticidae > Tigriopus > Tigriopus californicus. Next base: position 7,786,590 of record NC_081446.1, read on the forward strand.
CTACCAAATCATCAGACTAAGTGGTTCTCCAACTACATCAGGGATATTGTAACGAATTATTTTTGGTTCAAACTAGGTCTTGAGTAAACCCTCTGAAGATGGTATTTTTGATTACTAGAAAATTGAGTATCTGATATAATTTAGATCCCTCTGGCATTGAGAATTCAATTTTGACATGATTTTGGACACATTATGGCTATTCTGCCAGTAATTGTTACCTATCCTCATAGATTTATTTTTACAGAAGGTAGGAGATGTGGTGTAGTAGTTAGCACAATTTCTTTGAGTGAGAGAGAGGTCACTGGTTTAAATCTCTCATTTTAAATGGTCTAATTGATCAACAATCTTTTAACAATCCTGACCATAGAAAACCAAGCAACTAGAATGCTTAAGTTCAACACGAGCTGTACTGGATGAGCAAGTTTTCTGGTCAACTGACGCTGGTTGGCAAGGGACAATGATATATTGTGAATCTTGCTTAAGGCAAGTTGAATTTTTCCCATGGAACGTTTGTTATTTTTGTTTTATTTTCATTTCTTTTGAATCTTACAAATGTACATGTAGAAAGAGCGGTAGAATAATAAAAACATGCTTTTTTGGCATAGCACACCTAACATTCGTTCATTCCTGTTTTGGAGTAGTCGCAGTTTTGTTGCTGTTCTTATCTCCCAAGAATTTCGAACCAAGGTGTGACTTCCTCTGTTGCTCCTTGGTTGCTGTGCACGTGTAGTGTTCGTGGTGTTTGTATGTAGGTGAATGAATGGGAATTGCCATTCATTCAATCAATTAGGTTTGGTTTTTCACGGCTCTTTGGTAAGACATAATTACTTTAAATCCTAATAAGCTTGATGCTCATTTATGTTTATGTTTAGTTCTTTAGTTTGATTGTATTGGTTCTTGACAGTTGGATTTATCGTTCATTAGTGTATTGCTTACATTTTGTGTTAGACCAGTTTGTTGAGTTTATTTCTGTGTTTTTGTGTTGTTTTCCCAGTTTACATATGTACTTGAATCCTTCTTTTTCTCTGTCTCTTACTTCTTGTATACTATCTCCATCTTAGATTTGCATGTTTAGTTTGATGTGAAGTAGTTCATTCCTATTTTGCTTCGTTGTCCTGTATCTCAGGACAAGATTGCATAGCCTTTTAGTTTCTTTACGTTTTTCTCTTTTTCTTAGTCTCTTGATTTTGCTGCTCAAGGATAGTTCCTCCTGCATTCATGATGGAAGCTATTTTTGGAAAAGTCAGCAAAGAGGCTAAACAATGTTTGGACTTGGTCTTGGCAGAGAAGGATCCTTCCGTAGTCAATAAGCCCTTTATTATAGAGGCTTTAGTTGCTTGGGTCAATGAAACCAGGGTGGTGCTTGAAGAACAGGCTCACTCAGTAGTTGAGAAGTCGACTGATTTGACCAATGCAGAGGTTGAAGTAGTAGCTCCTCTTGAAAAAGAGCAGGATAAGACAGTTGTAGAGAAAACAGTTTGTCCTGTTTATCGAAAGCAGCCTTGTCCTGATGAAGGAAAAGGCTGTAAGTTTGACCACCTTAAATGGTGTCAAAAACTTTTCAAGTTCGGCCTTGAGAAGTACAATGGGAAGAAGGGATGTTCGAAGGTAGATTGTCCTTTTTTTCACCCGTACATGTGCCGTTGGTCCATGAGACTTAAGACGTGCTTTAATGTACGGTGTACGGTACTTCCGCCCACGTAGAAGGGACGCAAATAAAGGCGAGAAATAGGATAGCTCAGTTTCGTAGTTTTAGAGCTGACCCTATTCCTAAACCTAATCCCGCCCCACCCCCTTCCTTAAACCAATTAGCTTCCTCCCTCCCTCTCCTCCTACCCCCCTCCCTCTCTCCCAATTCCCTCCTCTTCCTTCAAATACCCAATCCACCCCTACTCCCTATAAACACTCTCCTCCCTTATATTCCTTGCCCCACCCCTATTCCCAAAATTCGCTCCTATTCTAATGTAGCTGCCCAACCCATTAGCTCATGCTTTGCCTCCAGTAGAACATAGCTTTGTAGATAAGAGGGTTTTTTACGGTTGGAGAGGATGGTCCAAGATCTTGTGAACTTGGTCCGTCAAAAGAGAGGCCCGTAAAGGGGCTATATTTGAACGTGCATTGTCTGATTTCTAAAAGAGAAAGCGCGAAAAAAGTGTCCCGCCTACTTGAACGAATGATACAGTTCTCCAAGAAACTTGGAACCAAGCTGAAAGTTACCCGGGTATGTTAAAATCCCTTCAGCACAGAAACTTACCTTCAAACTATTAGTTGACCTCACTGGCTCCATATGTGGATCCATGCGGGGTTATTTGGGCTGGTGGATGCCTCAGATATTGATACTTTCCCAACAACACCCAATTATTTTGTCGACAAATTAGGGCTCCGGTGATGGAGCAACTAATGGCTGATCTGCCAATGGACAGACTGACTCGGACATCACCCCTCACCAATTGTGGACTTGACGTTTTCGGGCCCTTTCAAGTCAAAAAACAGAACTTGTTTGAGATGCAATCCTGATACAAACAAGGTCTGGTCTCTTCTCCTAACGTGTTTGGCCTCCCGGGCTGCCCATGTTGAAGTGATGTTCGGGTAGGAGACATCGTCATTCAGGAATAGTCTTCGAATTTTTTTTAGCCCTGTGAGGAACGATTAAGCTCTTCAGAAGCGACCAAGGAACAAACTTCATCGGTCCAATGATCATAAAATGGACTTCGAGCAGATCAAGGGCGAGTTGGGTTGCGTTCAATCTGGCTGGGGCTTCACATTTCGGCCAGGTTTTCCATTGCTTCGAGGGTGCCCTACTCCAGACAGGACCCAGACTTCTCTGTCCTTAGACGAACTGTCTACGTTCCCAGCATGAAGCAGTGGCATTTTGAATCCCACCCCCCTATGGACGTTCTCGGCGGATCTACATGACCTATTACCAAGCGCTTCAGCATCCATATTATGTCAAATAGAAGACCCGTGTGGGTTGGTTCTTTCACTTGCCCATATATATTGTTTGTTTCTGGTCATTGGTCACCTTCGCCTTAAACCGTCTAAATGGTTGGTGTTGCATCAGTATATTTCGGGACGCCCTCTCGATTAAATTTCCCTGGTTCCAAAGTTCCATTGAGCCTATTCAACGATTTGTTGTAATTATTTGTATGTGTCCGTTGTCTTAAAATTTGTTGTTAAATAGAAACCGTCATTTCGTGGACTGGATAATTGGTTTTGGACGCGTTTACGACAATTAGGGTGTACGTTACAAGCCGTATTTAGTGCCTCTACAAGAATTCACAGAAAAAGATAACGTGCCGTATGGGAAATTCAGGTGGAAACGGATCCAATACTTGGCGGATCAAATCTGGGTACGATACCAGAATAACTATTTCCAGCGTCTACAAGAGCGAAATAAGTGGAGCAAAAAGCAGAAGAATCTGGAAGTTGACGATTTCGTGCTCCTTTGTATCAAAGGTGCCATGGAACCAGAGACGGCTACCGATCTTCCCCCTGCTATCAGTTTTAGTCAGATTTTATGCGCAAATTGGTCCTCTTAGTTCGAAAACATGTTTGGGGGCCAGTGAATTAGTCATTTACGCAAGAAGAGCATTGAAAGTCTTTTGGCACTCTCGGCAACCAGTTTTCGACGAAATATGAGATCTGTATTTAGTTATTCACAAATTTGGTAAAATTTATGTGCTGGGTACTTGTCCCTTTCGGAACTGCCAGCCGTTTCATCATGAACGAGTTAGATGGCGCTTTTCATGAACATACTCTTCAAATACAGGGCACTGGGTCCTAGGACTTTAGTTTGAGCGCCTGCTTTTGGGTGGGACAGGTCGCTTTTCCTCCTATCTCAGGGGAAGAGCGCTGGTGGGTTCCAACATTCGCGGTGTATATGTTCGTTTCATTGGTTTCACAACTGATTTTTGAACGGTAATCTGGGACCCACAGGCCGTTATCAACACAAAAAGGAGACGCCAGACGCAGACGACAGAGGTAGAAAAGACGCTTAGCGTAAGGATCAGTCTGGTTATGACCAAACGATATGGGTGGTCTTTGCCCGCGCTCGGTGTTCTCATTCCTTCTCAGAAAAAGGAATTCTTTTGCAGTTGTTGGTTGTGTGTCGGTCCCCGCTATTGGACGAGTTAATTGATGAAGAGCTTTCAATGTACCAGGGAATTCAGTTCTTTAGGGGCGTCATGGAACCTGTGAAGAATGTAATATTTATCTGTTGAAAATGTTTGTGTATGGTGGTTTGTCAAATGTGCTCCATTAGTCGTGATTTTATCAAGAAGTCGAATAAATTCAGACCTGAAACTGGCTTGTTCTAATTCAAAAATAGAAACAGTTGACGCCAAGGTGCAATAAGTGACTTCGATGGGTTTTGTGGACTTTTTGTAGAAACAAAATGTTGCTGTTCTTGCGATTACGAAGGGCCCTACATTTTTCTGTTTCAATCGTCCTTATTGCTTTCTGTGCAGGTAAGATCAGTCGGTAACAATTTAAAGAGAACCTTGAAAATCTTTAGCCACTAAATTTTTCCTCACCTTTCGAGCTACCTAATCTTCATCGATTAAATTTTATCTGTGAGACAAATATAGGTTGTAAAGTCTCATTAGTTAGTGAGGTTGAGGAAATTTTTACCCAATTTTTTTCCCTTTACAAAAATTAATGTGATTTGGTTGTGTGTTGTTTTGACAAATAATTAAAGAAAAATAGGGAAATTATTCATTCCGTGACTGTCTGGCTATTGAAGCATTGTTTTAACTTTGTGGCAAGCTTTCTCAATTTGTGTTCACTTGAACAATAATAGTACTTTTAGTCACCTTTTATTTGTATAGACTAGGAAGAGAAAAGTGCAGCTGTTCATTTGAAATCTGCAACATTGAATGAGAACAGGGATTTAACGGCATTTTTCATTGGAATTGACTACAAATTTTAGAGACCACCAGCTTATGTTTATCACAAGGATCTCTTTTAGGGGAAAGTATGAAGCATTGATCTATGTGAGAGAGAAGGGAAAAGCTAAGATAATTCAAAGTTAGAATTTGCATTTAGTTGAAATGGCGTTATTATTATGAAATTTGTAAAATAATTAAATTTAAGTATTTTGCAAGAGTCTTTGGCAGGTATAGAAAATCGTTTGTATGGTTTTAATGTGTGATTGAAAAACGATTTTATTTTCCACAAATTAAACATGAAAAGTATTCCTGAACCGAATTCGTGATTGAGGCTGTTATTTGTTTAAATTTTTGCTTCAATATTTCATTAGAAGAATAAAAGTGAACCACTACTGACTGGCAATTGCGCTTTATCTACTTTAGGATTTGCTTTGTCTTGTCTCAAATTATTCCTTACTCAAAATTTGACGTTACCACACATTTTCCCCTGTTTAGTTTCCTGGTCAAAATGCTTTTTCTGTGGGCTTCGAGCGATGAAATGGTGTTCTCATGCAGTTATTCTTTTGACATTTTAGGAATACAAATTAACCATAGCTAACAAAGTAAAGGAAAAAATTGAGCAAAGTTCACTCTAAGGTGAGAATTGCTCAAACAGTTCAAAATGAGCCGCTACACACTGTATTGAGGGCCACTTTCAGGAAACACTGGAGAATCTATTAACGTTGTTTTCATGTATTACTGTCGAAACTCAAGCTCAAAGGAGAAAATAATTTGCTCATTCTCATTCTCAATTTAGATGGTGACGGGCTTCAATCCTGGATTGAGCAACCTCAATATCAAGAAGTCAATCCCAATGGCAATGTGGTCATTATTTGCAAAGTTCGCGACAAACAGGGCGAGTGTCGATGGGAAAAGGACGGATCTCCCGTTGGAATTTATCCCAATAAATATGAATGGGCCAGTCAACCCGAAGAAGGAGACTGTTCTCTCAAGATTGTCAATGCCACCCTTGAATATGATGATGGGGTTTGGCAATGTCAAGTTACTCCAGGTTCATTTGCTTCCAAGGATGCTTTGATTTCACAAGGGGCAGAGCTGGTGGTGAGAGAAGCTCCCCAAGAGATCCACATTCAAAGGGTTGGAGAAGAGGGGAAGGAAATTATTGATTCAGCGGGCGAAGAACTTGAATTGGAATGTGTTGTGTCCGGGGGAAATCCTCCAGTGAAGATCCGTTGGTTCGAAAATGATGATGAGATCCAAACAGGTCATACTCAAGAGAATAGTCGAATCTCAGGTCAATCCCGAACTTGGATATCAGTCTCCAGGCTGAACTTACCTGTAAGCAAAAGTGACGACGGTGCTTTTATCAAGTGCCTAGCTAACCACCCTACAACTCCGGAACCCATGTCGGTTCAAACATGCATCACTATATATTGTAAGTACGTCGTATAATCCCATTCCACATTTGCTTGGATATATTTTCTAATTGAGCACTGTTTTTGTCCTGAAAACAAAAGATCCACCAACAGTCATCATTGAAACATCTCCCTTGGAATATCTCGAAGAGGAAAAAGACCCTGCCACACTTCGTTGTATGGCAGATTCCAACCCTCCATCGACAATCTTATGGAGAAAGGAGGGTCTGAATGGAATATTCAGCCCAGATGAAGAAATCAATTTCAGTCCTGTGACGCGGCACACCGCAGGTGTTTACAGTTGCACTGCAGAAAATCCTTTGGGCATGAGTAAACTGGCTTTCATTGAACTTGACGTAAAATGTAAGGATTTACTTTAGACCATATATTTTCAACCCAACCTCTCAGCATATTTATTCTGATTCTTTAGACTCTCCCTTAATACTGTCAGTGGGACCGTCGCGTATTGTCGCGGCTCAAAGAAACAAGAAAGCCCTGCTCAATTGCGAAGCCGAGGGTAATCCCCCCCCACAATACCAATGGCTACAAAAACTCCCTACTCAGGAAGTGTTCATTCGGGGTCACGAAAAGACACTTGTTATTGATAACGTTACGTACAACCATCAAGGTGAATTTGTGTGCAAAGTTATGAACACCATCAACGGCGAAGAGCGTTCAGTGCAATCGGAACCTATTCGCGTGGAAGTGAGCGGAGCCCCGCAGGTCATGAAATATGAAGCTCATCATGAGGTGCAAGTTCAAAATGGAGAAGATGCCACCCTAGAAGTGTTATTCTGTGCCGATCCCCCACCTAAACAAGCGTGGCATTTAGGAGATCTGAGCCTTGGATCAAGCACTAACGGAAACAGTGACATCATTTTAGCTGCTGGCACAGGTCATGGCCGATTCATCGCAGAGAGCGCTCGAAAAGCAGATCGAGAAGATTGCTATGTGTCCGTACTACGCATCAACGGGGCTCACCCAATGGATAGTCACACATATCAATTGAAGCTTTCCAACAGCCACGGGTCAGATGTGCATACAATTCATCTTGTTGTTAGAGGTAGGTCAATCCAAGGGGTTAATAAGTAATACACTATTGATATCCCAAGGATCAATCACGTTTTTCAACATGGTAATAAGGATGTTACTCTTTTCAGACCACGTCTCTCAGGAATCCCTTATTGCAGTGATCGTGGGAGCAATACTCACGTTTTTGTTGCTCATTCTCATTTGTATTTATTGTTGTAAAAGTAGTCGACGCGGATGTGGCGGAACATCAAATGACAATAAGAAAAACTTCAAAGCATCCGATCTCGAAAGGTAAGAGTGGCAATCAAAAGATAAGTTGGCTTGTAGCTTTGCACTTCAGCCACATAGTTTTTGCTTCTTTTTATTATGCCTGAAAATTGGCAGTTGTCTTCAAGCCTCTTAAGTTTTCTTTTCCACGTCAGTATAGTAGAGCTTCAGTTCCAGATCCTATTTTGTTACAGTGAACGTACAGACGTAGAATCAACCCACAGCAGTAGCCATGGGATTAACTACCCCGAAAAGACTTTGGTAATTCCTCCCGACGCACTCTATGGGACGGTCAATTACAAAGTGCAACAAAGTGGTTACTTCTCGTACGAGTCTCAAGCCATGGAGGAAGTAAAGGTGAGATTTAGAGTTTGTAATAGTTACAGGGTGGCCCAGGTCATTTAGGCCAGATATTTTTCAGCTTATGATGGCCATGAAGCAACTTAGAAAACTTCTTATTTCCTTTTGCATGTTCCTATTTCGTTTTTTTCGTTTTGTTTGTTGTCATGTTCACATTTTGTATTTGCTTTTTAGACATATTTCATTGTGCTCATTAAGTGTGAAGTGCACGTTTCCTGATGGAGGATGTATTGACAAGTGGGTTGATAAGTCTGAAATTTTGTTAATCAGGATCGTTTCCCTCTCAAACTGTTCTACTCTCTTCGTAGCAGTCGTTCTTCAATAAAAGGAACAATTTGCAGTTCTCGTCTCTTTGGCCGCCGTGATTTTGGCCAGCTGATTTTCGTTCAGAAATGGAGTCGATGTAGCTCCTTTCCTTCGAATTCAAATGACTGATACCTTATATCAAAATGCTAAAAGTTAACTTTAAAAAGGCCTTTTTGGAAAACCGCATTATGATTTAGCCCTTCCCTTCAAAAACCTACCCAGAATCATCCCACAGCTTCCATGCATTTGTGTTGGAAATGTCGAGAAAGCTAAGGACTGTTTTTGTTGGAGCCAGGGGATGATTTCCTGCCAACTATTCGACAACTTTACAGCTGCATTCGATTTGTAGGTCTCTATCTAAAATTGAAAGTCACAAATATTCGCAAGAAGAGTTGCCGTGGCAGTGGAAGAGTTATAAGCTTGTCTTTGGTAGCAGTTTTCTTTTTCTCAGGGTATTTTGTGTTTTCAAGATACACTCTGAACCTCTGATATTTCCTAACTTCGCCAGTCTCTAATTGAAGCTTTTTTTAGAAGTATTGTCAGAGATTGCTAAATTTAGGAATGGGGGCATCATGTCGATTAGCACATATCGCCATGGCGAAAGAATTCATTTGTGGGTGTTTAAGAGGTCAACCGCAGGGTTGGCTAAAACCCCCTGTTGGATTAAAAAAATAGCAAATTCTTCCCAATGTTTCCCCTTATTTTCCGATGACCTTCCTCCGTCTTTGGCTGTAGTGTGATTGAGAAACTGGAAGAGCAATGTCTTGATTTCATGGAATAAATGGTAGGAAACTGAAAGTCTTCCTTAGTGGTGTTCAATCCTCAATGTTCTAAAGGTAAGTTTTGGGTTTCTTGTACGGTTTTATTTAAATTACGTGTCAAATGCAGTGGCTTATTTGCTGCAGTTCTTTGACTAATTCACTAATCCCAAATCAGCGGGGCGACTATCAAAAACTTTCTTCTTCAAAACGTGTAGTGTATTTATTTTTTCATAATCTCCCATATCTAGGTCATTCCCGCAATATCAAGGATTTGGAATTTTTGAAGTCTGTCTAAAATGTTAGAAAATAGAATAATTTGAGGAAGTTTTGGAACAAAACTGGTTGGCTTAAAATCCTCTTTTACAAGTGATTTGAGGTTTGCTTTTGTGCGATAACGACTTTCTCTTCGCTATTTGTCTTTATTTGCTTCTTTGCCATAAAAGTAGAGGTTGTAACCCCGCTTACAACCATTTTGATTTGTAAAATGTTCAAGCTTTTTTCTACGATTTTTACGTAAGCCCAAAGGAAAAGGATCCAATCAAAAGATTTTTCTGAGTTAGCAATCTGGTCCAAGAACGCTACAGCTTATGAGTCTATATTAGGTCTCAGTGGTTATTTTCAAAAAGACAAACTATTTTTTGCTTTGTCAAAAAGAAACCTTTTCCTCTACAGTAGTCTAAGGTACGTTAAAAAAATATCTTCCGAACTTAATGAGTAACAAGCCATTGAAAAACAAGTTTTTCTAACAAATTTTGCCCAACAAACCACAAATACAATCGAATTGTCAAACAAGTTGCACCACTTTCCCCATATCTCTTCTCTTTATTACTTTGACTGAACATATCACAAATCAAGGGGAAGCTCGGTTGTGAGGGCCCAAAGCTGAGAGTTGTTCTTGCGTTAACAGATATGGTCACTTTGATCCCCATTTGGTCCGTCTTGTGAGGCCTTCATACTTAAAATCCGAGGACAATTACACTACACTGGTGGGAACCAGCCAGGTTTTTCTCGGAGGGTGCACGACCTTTGAAATCTCGAAACATTGTCACTTTTTACACGAAATCCCCACCTCGATTGATCGTAATCCGCGCGCCACTTGTTGATCAAAAGTCGGTCTTTCGTTGTCATGGCGGGAAAAAATTGGAGAAGAGTATTCTGTCCATGTTAGCCTAGCTGTCCCTGGTAATGCTGATGAGTCGATTGCATTTTAGACATCATTCAGCACCAGGGTGGGCATTTTATTTTTTGAAAACTTTTGTCCCTCTCTGTCCAGATATGTTCAAAGGTGTTCAAAAAGAAAGGTGTCCAAAAGCGTCCAAAACATATGACTACAAATCTTTCAGAAGATATTCTTGAAATTGATATTACATTTTAGAAATAGCTCATTTACACACCTTGTCTGAAGCTTAAACCGTCAATGGTTACCAAACGGATATTAGTCACCTATTTTGTACAATAACTATGCCATTAATGGACATTATAAATATCAAACGTGACGTTTCTATGCTCTAACATACCCAAAAGCATATTTCTTAAAGGCATTGTTTAAACATGATTCCAATTTTCAAAGGGGGAGATAAGTCACTCCCCAGTAATAATAGGCCGATCTCTCTCACTTCGAATATTGCGAAGGTGTTTGAGAAGATCATGAAGTTCAAACTTGTTGAATTTCTTGATGTCCATGAAGTCCTTCCTCCTAGTCAGCATGGGTTCCGAGCACATTTTAGCACGGTTACCCAACTGATTGAGCATATAGAGCAGGTTATTGAGGGACTGGAGTGCCATGAATCAGTCGATGTAGTTTATCTCGACTTTGCCAAGGCCTTTGACATGGTAGATCATGGCCTTTTAGTTAACATGCTCCATGAGATTGGGATCCAAGGCAAGGTTCTCAATTGGCTATGAAGTTTCATTTCTGGTAGGAAACAATTCATTAAGGTTGAGGGATCCCTTAGTGACGTACACGATGTTAAGTCGGGTGTCCCTCAGGGCTCCTTTTTGTGTCCTCTCCTTTTCATTGTCTTCATTGCCCCGCTTCAGAAGCTTGGTAGTAGTAATGTCAGTATCTCTTCTTATGCTGATGATACAAAATTGGTAGTTGATAGGAATGGTCAGAACTCCGGTTGTCTGTTAGAGGTCCTAGACCAAATCTACTCCTGGGTTGCTGCGAGTAATATGGCTTTGAATGGAATGAAATTCCGCTCAATGACCTTTGGGTCGACGCCATTAGACACTCCACTATTAGATGATGAAGGTAAGGACATTGAGCAGGTCTCATTCATGAAGGATTTAGGTGTAGTCCTCCAAGATTATGGAAAGTTTGATGAGCATATCCAGTTGAAAGTTGGTAAAGCTTTTCAAACATGTGGTTGGATATATCGCACGTTTAAGTCCAGAGATAGTATCACGATGCTAACTCTGTATAAGTCGATTGTTCAGCCGCATCTTGAATATGCCTCTCCCATTTGGGCTCCAATTAGTTCAGCAGGTTTGCAAAAGCTCGAGCAGGTCCAAAGATGTTTTACTAGGAACATTGAAGATATGAGAGAGCTCTCGTATTGGGAGAGGTTAGAAAGGTTGGGATTGTACAGTACTCAGAGAAGGTACGAAAGGTATCTGATATTGTACGTTTTCAAAAGCATTCATGAGCTTTGTCCCAACCCAGGATTTAGGGTCAATTGTAGTGACCGTAGAGGCTTAATGTGCGTTTTGAGAGCACCTTCAAGCCCTCGAGAATCCAGGCTAGTTAAAACAATGAAGTCCAACTCTCTTCTTTCTCGGGCTCCTTCATTGTTCAATTTGCTGCCCTCAAATATTCGTAGGGCTTATGTAGGCGTTGATCCAAAAGCAGGATTTAAGTCAGACTTGGATAAGTTTTTGACTAAAATTCCGGATCAACCTTATATTCAAGGATTAGCCAGATCAGCCAACTCCAATTCGTTGGTCGATCAAACAATATACATAAATAAAAGTCAAGTGAAATGAATAATCTTCTCGTCTTGAACTGCTGGGATCCCAATTCCGGTAGCGGTAAGGAAGTCCGCAAATAAAAAATATGTTGGTTACCATATAGATTAGGTAAAAAAAATACATATGTTAGGCTCTGAAAGTTATTGCTTGTCTGCCCACCTTTGGGCCAATTGTACTTCCTTTTGAACACCATCTGCCCACTTTGTCCACCTTTTGGACACTTTTTGACACTTGGTTTCCAAAAGACAAGCTGATTCCCAAAATTGCCCACCCTCCTCAGCACGAGACTGTCGATAGCGGTCTAATTGTGACCTGTAGCTCTTGGTATAAACTACCAATAGATCAAAACCAGATCACTAATGATCAAATCAACAAGCTGTGTTTTGCACATACCTCACTTCGATCAGTTTGGATATCAATTCACTGTTGTTCTAAGAATGAAAACACGTTGCCCTCGTTCAGCTAGTTGGTTTAATCACATTTTGATGGATCCAGATCTTGTTTTAGAATCAATGATTTGTGTTCTTTTGTTACAGGAAAGTATGAGTCATCGCTCGCACGATTTGATCTCCAACTTAGATCGAACTTTAAGTACAAGTGCAGTGTTTAACCACTCAACCGCTCCTCAAAAACATGATGCCATGGGCTTTTATCGCACAGAAGCCTCGCCTGTTGGACTCTTCCCGGAGATTTCTAGCCTTCAAAATAGTGCACAATTCCTCCATCATCATAAGTACCACCAGCACCAACAGCAGCATCAACCCACAGGCCCGCCGAGAATCGTCTACAATGATCTCTGCAACTTTCCAAAAACGAGCAACTATGGATCGATGAAAAAAAAGAAGAACAAAGACCAATACCAATGCAATAACGTAGGTGTCTCATGCCTAGTAAGTCAATCAGATTACCCCGAGGCCCACAGTAATAGCCCTTATGGAAATCGCTACGATCAACCCTGAATAGACTTACTCTGTCCGTCTTAAGTTTTGAATTAAGCTTCGAAAAAAATTGAGCAAGTTCGATGATATCGTGGGTGGTCGTTCAAACAAAAGAGATCACGAAAGAATCATTTTGGGTTGGTTGCACTTTTCTACATACATTGACTGCTTCAGTCATAAAAACACGTGAAAGTTCCAGAATTCGCATCAAGCCCTGAAATGACAGAGAGTACTGCCAAGGACAAGAAAATTTTTATGATTGATAACTTTTCTATTTTGGTTTGGGTTTTCACGAGCTTTTCTAACCGCTACAGTTAAATGGTTATCAGAAGCCGTGATTGAATAAGAACCTCCTTGAGGGAACGAATTGATTTTTTGCAGAGGTAAAGGCTGGTGTTACGTAAGTCGCAAGAGGTAAAACAACATCAACAACAAGAAATACTGATGACGCACCCGATTTCCTACATAAAAATTCCTACTGACCTGGAAAAAGAATATTGCTTTGCTGTCTTGCTTATGATGGCCCTCGTTTGGCGTAACAGTGTTCTCACCGAAGCCATTTAAGACCAGAAGGCTTAACACGTCAGGCCACGAACCAGTCTTTTTTTCCAACATAGACAAAACCATACTAAACTAACAAAAACGACAGTAACTACTAAATAAATTGTTGTACTCCCTATGAAATAAATTTAGTAGTGAAAGATTGGTTTTGTACATGATGTTAATGTTTCACATGAATTGTTAATAAAAGCCATAAGCACTGATTGAGAACACCATTTTTGCACACGAGACAATTCTATGTCTTCTTGCTCCCACGATTGGTCCCACCAATCTCTTGAGATTGAACTTGAAAGCTGATTTTCAGGTGACATAAAGCATGAATTGTCAAGTTTGAATTTGGGAGTTCCACTTAAGATTTAAAAATATATCGCCCATGCTCGCAAGGTTATCTCCTAATCTCGCTGGTTTTAACTAGCCACAATTTATAGCTGTGCTCCAAGATTATTGGTGTTAAACAATTTTTCAAATCTCAAATCAACGAAGAGTTTCAAGTCTGAATCTAACTCTTGAAGATGAGAAGAAATCTGGTTGCGGCTGTGCTTATAAAAGTTAGCTGAATGGTTTAATTTAGTCTTCAAGCACCCTTGAGCTCCACGGGTTAGGCATCTAAGGAAAGGTTGAGACGTTTCATTCATGGTAGGAATGGTATTCATGGTTAGGTCGAGGGACCTACCTCTGCGTCAGGTATCCTACAGCGCTCCATACTAGGTTCTTTTCTTTTCATCCTCTTCCTTGTTTCATCTCAAAAGCCTAATAGTGTTGTCATAGGGAGAGATTCCTATGCCGATGATATGATATTTGGTGGTTAGGGTTGTGTTCAAGATTCTAGTAGTTTGATCGAGGTTTGATGGCGTTTGAAAATATATTGAGTAAGTTTTCAAAATGTCGAGCAGGTCCAAAGATGTTTAATGAGGAACATCACAGGAATTAGAGGGCTCTCATTTTGAGACGGACTCGAAAAGTTGGGACCATACTGTATTCGGAGTAAGTGCAATACTGTGCGTCGTCATAATAGTTCATGAGCTTTGTCTCAAGCCAAGTTTTAGGGCCAATTGCAGCGACCACAAAGGCGTTTTGAAAGCACGTTCAAGCTCCCAAGAATTCCGGTTACAATGCTCGAATAATGAAGCCCTCTCTTCTTTCTCGGTCTCCTTCATTGTACAATTTGCTACTCTCAAATGTTCATAGAAATTTTTGGCGTTCATCCTGTAACAGGTTTTTAGTCGGACTTGGACAGGGTTTTGAACAAAATTCCAAATCGTCTAATTCAAGGTCTAGCTGGATCCGCCAACTCTTTTTCATTTCTAACGTAACGCCTAAGTCAGGTTGAGTTTCGAGCATCGACAGTATTAGATTTTAAGAGTTTACTCGGGCTCCACTGGGGACTGTCGTCTTCCAAACTGAATGGCAGCACACTTGGAGACGTTGAGGTCCATATGGTTTGGGTAAGCCCAGGCTGCCACTGTGTCGAGGTCTTGGTGCAGCTCGAATCCTTCTGTTATCGAGGCAAACCTGTGGAAAACTTTGGTGTCGTCCAGAATTGGAGCACCGTTGACGCCAAACCCATGCTGAGATCGTCCACAAGTAAGCTCCGGTCCCAAGACACTGCCTTGCGGGACCCCCGAGGTCCCTGATAGACTTTACTCGTTGAAAGGGTCCCAATGGCCACGCCTTGATCCAATTTTGGACAGGATCTGGGAATTTAGTTTAAAGTCATTGTAGGTTCATAAAAGTTGATTTTTCCCATCAACATCAACCTCTAATCTCTTTCGGGGTTCTCCATTGTTTAATTTACTCCACTCAAATATTCGTAGGGAGTATGATTCAGTCAGAATCAGACAATTTTTCCATCAAAATACCTGATCAACCCCAAATTGAAGGGCTGGCACTTCGAATTTGTTGGTCGATCTAATTTAATATTATACCGGGTAAACCTTCGATCCTTCGACAAATTTCACTAACAAGTTCAACAAAGCCTACTTGGAGAACCGGGGATCGAGGGTTCAAGTGATATTAAAATAAAATGCCAAGTAGACAATTTAGAGTAATTAGTTTTCTAACACCCCCCATTGACAGCAATGTACATCTCCAACTGCCTCTAAAAGGACTTGAACGTCTTTATGATGGCCTCGACAGACATGGCTGCCCTTTTGACATTCAAGGCCATGATGAGTGAGTAAACCTTTGGGTGGAGGACTCTGAAGGCCTTCTCCTCAATATGCATCTAAATGAAGAAATCCAATGGATTCAGGTTCGGGGATGAGGGGGCCAAAATTCCTTGAGTCAGAATCTATTGGAGCTCAACTTCAACTCCAGATACTTCTGAGTGACATCAGAAGCGTGACAAGGAGAACCATCCTACTGCCACACTCAGTTCCAGGCCCTGTAGTTCAGGGCCTTTGCATCAAGAATCTGACCATATCCAGATCAGCGGAATTCGAAATCTTTTGGGCTTTTTATCTTATTTGGGCAATCACTGAAGTTAGGTGGCATTATACGTGTTCTTGACCCTGAAAACGGTGCTCCTACCGCTGCTGAATTATTTTTTTCGCGGATTTTTTCCATCAGTTTTTTCAAACACAAAGAGGCAAAACTGATATCAGCCGTTGAAACGAAATATTTATCTAGATAGGCCAAAAAAATCCAGCAATTGAGCTTTTTTAAAGTATCTTTCTTTATCACTGAGTAACAAGGTTTCAAAGACATGTCTGAGGGCTTGTGGCACAGCCGATAGCGATATAATATCAAGTAACATAAATTCCTTTTCCCGTTTTGAACTGCTGGGGAGAAGGAAGCGGTAAGGAAGTCCGCGAAAAAATGTGGTGAACTGCGGCAAACGCTTTCGAAAAGTTTAGGTAAACGATGAATGGGAACGTCATATTCCGTGGCAAGAATTCTTTTTTGTTGTAAAGAAGAGGGTTTGATACACTAGATTTATATTATCAAAACCCGTTTTGATTTTGAGACAAATTTCTGCCTTGAGGTTCAATAGACCTCAAATGGACTGAATACTACTCGGGGGGTAATCCTTACTCTTGGGTGCACCAGATGTATTGTTAACAGGACAGCATGTGGTACTACAATATTCATTCATAGCGAGGCCATGAAGACGCCTGAAGTAGCAGCTCGAATTTTTAATACTATTTGCTGTTTTTCACGTGAATTTTTGCCATTTCTGTATTCAATGTCTACCAGCTGGTAAAAATGTCCTTTAAAAAACTAATGTCAATGGTACCACCGCTTCAAAGTGGTTAAAATGGTTTATCAAGTTATGTGGGAAATACCCAAGCACATTATAGCATTATTTAAAAGTCCAAAATTCGTAAGGCAATTTACTTTTTTGTTTTGTTTGTTACAAAGACCGATGGCAGCTCTGTCGCTCGGCCTGCAAATTGATTGATTGGTGTCCCAATGGAGAGATATTCCCGCTTAATCATCACAGCCAACATTAATTCTTACCTCACCCTCGGGAATGACCGAAGATTCGACCATTTAAGCTGTTAAAGCAGCAACTAATGCTGTATTTTAACTAACACAAAGAATCTTGGACTTGGCTAGGCTGGGATCGAACCAGAATTTGCAATTTGGAAAGCGGATTCTATACCAATACGGTACACGAGCAAGCCTAATTTACTATTTTATTGCTTTATCTGATTTTATGTGAGGAAAAATCTTGCATACCTACAATCATACTAACAATTGAAGTGTTCAAAATCTTATTCAATGGAGATTAGGAGCACACTAATACACTACTTAGAAATATATATTTTCTAATCTATTTAGCTACTGCTGAGTTAAATGAGAAAACCCTGTTCAATGGAAATTAGGAAGATACTCATTTTCCGGTTCAATATCTTCAATATGCGGAAGACCTGGTACAGCCGTGGATTTGCAAAATGCCATCTATGCCCTCCATGGTTACTGCCATGAGAACGGCCTTCAAGTCAATACCATCAAGACGAAGCCCATGGCTTTCCAGAAAGGTCGTCTGCTTCCCACTTATTTCCATATCCCAAAAAGTCCGATTGAAATCGTCAATAATTCTAATTATGTCGGTTTCGCATTATCAGCTCAATTCTCCTTCCCCAGCCCTCTCAAATCATCAAAAGTCAAAGTCAGGGGCCAGGATCGGATACATTTGCAATAGACTTCAGATCAAGAATATTCCCGTTTCAAAAATTCTCAACGTTCATGTTAAATATGTTTCTGAAGAAAGTAGTATAGCATTTTAGGCAATTTCATAATCATGCAAGAAAAGAAAAATTGGAAATTGAAATTCCTTTTCTTTCTTTGGCGGACTTCCTAACGACCTATTGGAATGGAATTAAATGTGCGATCTACCCTACTACATGTTTTAAAAGCTTTGCCTGCTTTCAAATGGATGGCTTGATTTTTATTGAATATTTGTGTTAAGATATAGCGAGAGCATTTTGATCTTGAAAATGATTTTAAAAAAATATCATTCCATTTCATCTCAAACAACTTAGTAACGATCATGGACTGGATTAAAAAATCGAGTAATTGTAACCAACACATTGTGTTTCAATTTCAAGCTTGTCTTGAACGAGTTCAAATATTTTCAAAATAGAGCATCTCTTTTGGCGTTCCTCTTTCCCTTTAAATGTGTTAGGAGAGACATCCCTCTACAACGTCCTCCTGATGTAGATAGAGCAGTCTTACACTTGTCGAGGAGCTTGAGGGACATCAGGCAAACTAATTGGATTTTATCGCTGGCTCTGCCGTTTTCCCAATTTTGATTTTAAAAAGGTTTTTGCCATAAAAATGCAGGCTTCTCACCGTTGAAAAGGGAGAACTGAAACGTTCCTTTTCTTAGTTCAATCTTGTGGAAGAAATTTCCATGTTGAACCACACCACAAGTACTGTGGAGGCAAGAAAGAGTGGGATGTAGAAGGGCCAACTAGATTTTTATGATCTTGCATTCAGACATGAGCACACGCAACTTGCAAAGTAGGAAACCATTTGCAGGTTTGTCAATGTAAGTAAAGGAAAGGCACATTTCAACACTGTTGACATGCTTAGTCAATAAATAATGCAAAATAGTAAGCGGAATTCATTCCTCGTTGATTTGATTGTCGAACTCAGGCTGAAAGGAGTCTTTAAATTTGTCATTTCGGTGGTTCCAATTCCGGTCCAATCAAACAAAAAAGATCATCTTGCATCCCAAGGTTCTTGGCCAAGATTTAAGGAGCACCCACTCTTGTTTTTGTCATTGATACCAGGGAAAGGAACCAAGCTTATAAAAGGTCGTATTCCATTCCTAGCTAAACCCAATCGAGCTGTGGAACAAAACATGTGGCTGTCATTGAGTTTGTTAATCGTTTTAAAGATATGTACTTGAAGTTAACACCGAATAACAGGGACATTCCAGACCAACGTTGCCAGGTGGCTGCATTGAGGGTTCAAGTTTC
Organism: Tigriopus californicus; assembly: GCF_007210705.1. Lineage (NCBI taxonomy): Eukaryota > Metazoa > Arthropoda > Copepoda > Harpacticoida > Harpacticidae > Tigriopus > Tigriopus californicus. Next base: position 7,805,515 of record NC_081446.1, read on the forward strand.
CAAAAGTGGCTGATGGCACCAGTCTAAATGCAAAAGCTTTTTTCCACTTTTTCGATTGTTTTTTGCATTGTTTGGTGTTTTTGCCTTTTTCATCATTTTGCCTCAAAAGTCGAGATTTTTAATTGAGTATTCCGCTGTCCTTGAAGGAGTAAAACTGCTAAAGAATGGAACCCCTGTTTACCTATTGATTTTTGCTGCTTTTTATTTCAAAGAACCTTCTTCTAAACGGCTTGATTATCTTACTCTGTGCAATTCATTCATTCAACCATTTAACATCACGTCTCTTCAGTTTTTGAAAACGAATTGCTGCTATTACTTTGTCTTCTTCCAGCTAAGATAATACGTTAAAGGGAAATTAATGTTAGCTTTATATGCTTGATGTATTACACAAGCACCAATGCTCAGCTTTGTCCTGCAGCAAAGTCACCTAAAGTTTCCCACAGTAGAGAGATTACGAAGAAAATATTTACGTCCTTTTTCAGTCCGTGTTTGCTTGACGTCAGTCTTTCATCATTTTGCTTATGATACGGTTGCCTTTTTATATTTTTCCTTTGTACTTTTCGTACGTTTTGTTGCTTTTTCAATCGCATTTTTGCCAGTCTTAATTGTATCATTTTGATAACCATACTTATCATCCTTGGCTGTTTACTGCTAGTCCGAGTTTGGCTTCTGAATGGCTACCTTGAGCTATAGAAAATGAATTATAGAGAAAAAGTAATGCGAAAATTTGACCAACAACAGTCTTGGCGACATACTTAACAGGCAAGTTTTTGTTGGAAGTAACTTTCGGAGCCACAAGCAAGGGCGGAAATTACTGATCTGCAGATCAAGTTTGTTTGATTCTGCCTTTTGCAAGTCATTAATCTTTAAAAATAACTCATCTTGAGACTTGCACGATTCTATTGATTCCCAAATTAATCAAAGAAGACAATGTTTAAGTTTGGCCAGGTGGCATTTTTTCAGCCCATCGTGATTGTTCGAGAATATGGTTTAGATGGTGGCTGAATGCATTTACAACATGCTTGTACACGCGTGTAACAGTTGATGCGCTTAGAATACAAATCAAGTTCTGAATTTGTATTTATATGTGTTTCGTCAAAATCTTTATGACAAAATACCTTTTGCAATTAGTCTTTTTCACCCTCCTGGGTCACTTAATCCCTCCAAAAGCTTCAAAAAACTTCAAAAGATTGGATTTGTTGCACATCCAAAGTGAGCCATCGTCAAATGTCCTGTGTTTATAACACAATGGTTTGCCCATGGACGACGTTACACTGGACATATTTGATGCCGTCAAATGTACCCTAATAGTATGACGGAAATTTTAGAAGCCACTGAACTCCACCTCCCGACCAGAAATTGAAAAATTCATGGTCACGCTCTCCAAGCCAGGCAAATTCCCTCGCCATAAACATTCGAAATTATAGGGAGGAACATGGCCAGTTTTAAGCTAGCTGGAGGAATTCCGGTCTAGCAGGATTTTTTTCCTATTGTTCAAGGTTTTCAGCTGTCCAAGTTAAGTTGAGGTAAACGGGTGATACAAGATGGGCGAACCATGAAATTTGACTTGTTCGAATAAAAATTACAAGTGACAAGAATTCGTGTAAAGTTTCAAAATATTTTTGATGTGAGTGGTTGCCAGAAACATTCTAGCACTCCTTGAAAGTGAATCAGACGTGTTTCAATAACTACAGAGCGAAAAGGGTGCCAACTACTACACGATCCTGGAATTCCAATGTCAATCATCTTGAATTATAAACAACAATATGCGTGAAAATTGGACTATGTTGACTGGAAATGATCAGCAGTAACCTCTTAAACAGGATGGAGGGTGAGAACCGATCGAAGGTATGGCCTAACGCATCGTTTTAGCCTCGTTTCCTAATGAGACCAAAGCCTACCGGGGTATACGGCGACAATTTGATAGACCACCAGTTAAATTGAGACCTCCATGGTTTGCCAAAAGGGAAGGGAACGGTCGACCACCCTCCAGACACTCTGGTTTGTAGCTTTCCTCAGAAGGTAAGCTGATTGAAAACAAAAGTCGTAGCAGGCGTTTGGACCTCCTGGGTTTCCTTTCAGTTGATGAATGTGTGGGGTCAAGTATGCCAAAATAATGGTTTCAAGAATCGAAACAATGACCCCAAGGACAAGCACATAAGAAAATGAGGTGATTACTGGCTGGAAAGTGTTAGTTGGACCAGAAAATTAGAAAGACTTAAAACAAATAATGATAACAAATTATCAGTTACTTGCGCTAGATAGAATATTAATTTCCCTTGTGATTTTATTTATTACATTAAACTATTTTTTTAATAACTTATCATTTTTATCAAAGTATTATGTTTCAAAAACTGAATCAAACTGCCGCTCGACCACACTAACTCCTCGCAAGTATTTTCATTTCTGTTTTGACTTAAATAGCCATGAATTTATCTACAATCTATCTTTTCAGCAGAGGGATAGTTAGTTATTAGTGTAAAATTTGAAACTTGTGTCTTGCACGATGTTCCCAAGATCGCGATCATATTCTAAGCATTATGTCTAGTGACAGAATTGATATAATAGCTCAGTGACTAAAGACTAGTGATGCAAAATTTGGCGTTTCAAACACGTTTTAACGAAGCTGGTCTTTTTCCATTGCTATGTGAAAAAATGGTCAACTTTGCAATAACTCGTTTGAAGAGTCAATTTTACATCACTGGCACCAGCATACAAGCGAATATAGGACCTCCAGTATCTACCAAAGCCATTTTCTGGCCTTATCCATATAGCTATAGATTTGTTTTGCACATGGCTTATCAAGAGAATTTTAGGTTGACCCTCGACTCACTCCTCTGGCTCTCTGTCTCTCTCCCCCGGTATCAAAAAAGAACACAGCTTACTCACCAACATGATCTAGCCCTCAATTTATGAGAGGTTTCATCACTGAGCCAAAACAGCAGCCATAGGTAACCAAAATCAACGTGGGTGGGCACAAAGAACGCAAAGATGATACGTTACTGCTTCATACAACTCGCTGGCTCATGTATGGTGATTATCGACCTCAACGTCCGTCCGTTTTTTACACGATCATTCGAATGTAGGTAGGGACGAAGCAATGGCTTTTTGGGTGGCTTGACTTTTTTAAACCCTTCATTTTAGCGAGTTTTGTAGCACTGACGTTTCTGCAAGTTTTTTAGACTCTCTACGTTGTACGCAGGTATCATAGAAAACAGAATAACTAGATTGCACCACCTCAACAGGGGCATAATTTATGCAAAAAGAACATTGCAAATCATTGCAATTCCCGGTATCTCTGGAGGTCAGCCTGAACAGAGGCTTGTTCCTTCCGTTTCAGTTAAGTGTTTCCACCACATAGAGGAAAATTGCAACTTGAGCCCCGTCATAACTACAAATCTTTCAGAACATTTACTTGAAGTGTTATTTTATTTTAGAAATAGCTCAATAATAAAACAAGTCTTTAAAACCTTTTCCAAATACCTCTAACATACCCAAAAGTAGATTTCTTACAGGCATTTTTAACTTTTTTTTATCTTACCATAAACAGCAAGCAGGTACCAAAGCCTCCCTCTGCCAGTGTACGATTGGTGCAATGCTTCAAGATTGGGATAGCTTCGTATTATACTCTAACTATTTCGTTTTGATTATTCAACATTGTTATGTATTTTTGTAAAAAAATATTTTTGTTTAAAATCATGAGTCTTTTGGGATTTCCTCTTGAAAAGACTTAATATAGAAAATTGAACATCTTGCCCAAAGATTTAAAAATATGTTTTTTACATCTAAGATTTGCTTTTCTTAAGCAAGTTGTTGAAGTATTGTTAGCAAAGTTTTTTTTTGGCTTTTTAAGATGTCTTTGATGTCGAATAGTGAGGAGAAACATTTAATTCTAACAAAAAAGGAGAAAGCATTAATGACTGATTATATTTGAATATTTGATAAGCAGGTGCTAGGCCATTGCAAATTTCATGCCTTAGTTTCACTAAAATTTGCCCAGTTACTAAAGTGATTGTTGCTTGGCTTCTACTTTTGAACATTCAAAATACATTAATGCACTCATTTACTGAGACAAATGATATTTGTTTAACTTTACAGTGCTCTATGTCATCAAGATGGTTCTTTAAGATTCTCAAATTACAGCGTATATTTTGGAAATTAAAACAAAATATTGAAAAGACTCAGTTTTCTGCAAACATTAGTGGCTTGTTTATATGTCAATTTATGTACGTTTATATGTCAATTTACAAAGTTTATATTTTATCAATTAATGATTCCATTGGTTGGTTACAAATCGATTAGGTAAGAAAATTATATGAATAAGGATTTCAAAGTTATTGCACATCTATCCACCTTTCTGGTAATTGTACTTACTTACTTTTAAACACCTTGTGCCCACTTTTGTCCACTTCTGTCTACTTTTGGACACTCTTGGACATTTTTGAACACTTTTGGACACTTTTGGACACCTTTAGACACTTGGCCAAAAGTCAAGCTGATTCCCAAAATTGCCCACTTGTTGCGGCGTCTGACCGCAAAGCCATGCCAGTCCACTTTTTTTGCCCAACTGAAAGGATCGGTGTTGAGGCCTACTACAAAGTGTTGGGGTGGACCACGGACTTCTAGAGATGTGGACTGCGAACGGAAGCAAAAATTTCATATCTCCGAAACTGTTCACTTTACACCACATAACCACCTCATACAATCGCATGATCGTGTTGAATAGATGAACTTGGCCAAATTTGAACCCAAATGTATGCTTAAGAAACTCAGGAGATATGTTCAAACTTATGTTATAAACACGATATAAAATTCGAATTTACGGCCTGGTCTTAATCAACTAGAAATGCTTTTGACAACATAACTTTGAAACGAACCAGTTTACAACTAAATAATAAAAAGATGACCTACCTTTAATTGAATAGATCTAAGTTTCTTATTTTACTACTTTAATTCAAAGTGGCTCAGAGTTGGAATGACCAAGAGCAGGCCGATTTGGCGGAAAGCTCGTTCACAGACCATATTTCTAGAAGTTCGTGGGTGCACCATTGACACATTAAAGTAGCAGCTGCACGATGAAAAGCAGCACAAATTTTGGGAGGCCATTGGGGCACTTTTCAAAACAGTAGAGGTACTAAAAAAGATATAAATCTCAATATTGGACAGCAACAGTTTCTAAGGTTTCAAAAAGTTTATTGCAAAAATACGAAATTCTAAGATACAAAAAAATCAGCCGCAAAACGGCTTTTTTCTTCTAAAATTAGTTTTTATGCATGTTAATGAGTGAAACTTAGACAGTTTATAAAATACCTACCTGCATGAACTATTCCTTTAATGGATAAAAGAACCGAAACTTCAATTTAATCCCTCAGTAAAGAGATATGAAGCCTCAAAAGTAGGAGTGATCTCTCAAAATTTGACGATGACGTCATCTTCCTTTCCCGCTTCAATGAGTCAATAGTGCCCTGGCTGAAGGCCAATTACCCGTTGAGCAACTATGTCTGGACACAAGATGTTGCCCCTGCCTTTACCTCCATTGAGTATTAAACATTTTGCAAGAAGCACGTGGCCATTTTTGGTCCAAGGAGACTCCCTCATCACCTGATTTGAGCTATTCCATCTGAAGGGTCATGTAGGAGAAGGTTGGAAGGACCTCCCACCCCAATATAAACTCGCTGAAGGCCAGAATTGAGAAACACTGGAATGGGATGCCCGTAGAGTATATTATTAAGACATGCGCCACGTTTTGGCCCTATTTGAAGGCCGTAATTGAAGCTGAGGGAGGCCAAATTGGTGGAACACTTGGAAGAGGCTTTTGTGAAAGATGTTTTTTCTGTAACTTGTTTATCCATAATTATACTTCTTTTCTAAAGAAACTGGCTCACGGTAAAATTCCCTATTGGACCCTGTAACGGGTAACTTGAACATCAAGTATTTGCAAATGTGGGTCACATTTTCATGTTGTCACAGCCAGATGTGGTCAATCCTTTCCAAGAATTAGAAATCTAGCTCGCTGTGTTATCAGCAAAGTAAGGATTCGTTCTTCTAGTGTACTTTAAAGATTCTGAAAGGAAAGATGTGTCATCTCGATGCTAGCAACGTATGCCATGCGACGGTGAAACGATGAACCAAAAAAAAACAAACACGAATCAGTGTTTCTCCTTCAGAATAACAAGTCATTAATATGTTTTGTACAAATTCAGACAAACCCTACATTCAAAATGATGAAAGATGTCTCCATCAAATTCAAATCTCAATTGTACCTTTGTTTTAACAAATTAAATGGTTTGATTAAATGGTATGATTAAATATCAACTTTTGAAATATGCCCTTCCCCAAAGGATTAACGTTAAAATCCCCAACGGGGATCATTAGTTACTGGGCATCATTTATTGCCACATTGAGTGGCTGTTAATTGCTTCATGGTCACCAAGATTCGTCTGCTTTTACAACCACATGAGCAAGCAACGCCCATTGAGGCTTAATTTCCCCACTTTTCAAACTTGATTTTGTTAGCTGTAAGCTTTTTCTTGAGCTAATTGGCTGAAGGCTCGTGAAAACGAAAAATAGTTAAGTTGGAGAACCCATCAATAATGCGAGCAGATTGATCTTCCTCTGTTTTAATTCTACAAATACCAGCGATGGGTGGATTAGGAGGGTTAGCCAAAAACACCTGGGAGTGAGCGAGGTCAATCATATAACGTCTCCTCATATCTACAGTACGATTATTTAAAACCAAGAAATTTAAGCACAAAATAAGCTGTCAAACATTGGTCAAATACGTGTTTTCGAGTGGCAGAGTTAATAAGCAATGCAATAAACGAAGTGATAGTGTTTAGTCTTCATCAGCCAGAAATAATGTGATTGATGCTGTTCCTAATGTTCTGATTCCACATCCATGGACGGTGAAGAGTGAGTATTTGTCCATCAAAACCAGACAACGGCAATCTTCTGATAATACTGGTTGTTATTACATTCTCTCAGAATTATTCTTTCGTCCATTGCATTGCCAACTTTTTCCGGTTTCAACATATGACAAAGAGGATTGCTTCCTATGGCAGATCAAATTGAAGCTTGGATTTTGGTTCACTCGGGTCAACAACACAATCTTTCATTTTCCTTGATAGGGCAATCAATGGATGAGACTTTGTTCCTCCAAGTTCAGACATTTTCAGGGTTTCGCAAAGAATGAAGTTGTTCCTCAGATCTGCCAAAACTCTTCGAGAAGAACCTTTTTTCTAGTTTCTAGCCATGCAGAAGTCGATCAGAAGTGGGAAAGTGGAACAAGTCGCCGTCGCCGAGCTTATTCCAGAACCAGGCAGAGTGCGGTGATACCTGGTTTACTCTTTGCCACAAAACGAAGGGGAAAATTCAACGGGTCAATGATAACTCAACATCCTACCACGGCACAAGCCTGAACAGCCAGCTTCTCCAAGACCCAGACCAACGGAATACCTTAAGGGGAGTAATAACGTGGTTCAGAAAAGGTGCTATCGGCTTCTCAGCTAGCATCGAAGCCACGTTTCACATGGTTTTTGTCCCACCTGAGTAGCGAAAATTCACGAGATTTTTCTGGTTTCATAATAATGATCCCTCTCAAGAGATCGTGGAGTATCAAGCGTGTGTCCACATCTTTGGAAACAGATCACGGTCACGGTCACAGTCCCACGATGGCCACTCACGCTTTAAGAACTGCTTGCCAGGGTCTGGAATCGTCCAATAGAATCCGAAAATTTATAGAACGTAGCCGCCCAAACAATTGACGAAGCGATCTTGGTCCTTACTGGAGCTCGCCAAACCCTCCCAGGGTTCAATATTTGCCAGCACAAAATTGTATCCAGTGAGCCTGCTGTCATGAATGCGATCCCATCGTTGGGGTTGGCATAGACCTTAATCATCTGAAGCAATAAACGAAGTGATTATGTTAAGTCTTCATCAGGCAGAAATAATGGGATTGATGCTGTTCCTAATGTACAGATTCCACAACCATGGACGGTGAAGAGTGAGTATTTGGCCATCAAAACCAGACAACGGCAATCTTCTGATAACTCTGGCTGTTACTACATTTTCTCAGAATCATTTTTGTCTCCATTGCAATGGCAACTTTTGCCAGGTTCATCATATGGCAAAGAGGATTGCTTCTTATGGCTGGTTGAATTGAGGAGGAAGGACGCTTTGAAGCTTGGATTTTTGTGTTCACTCAGGTCAACAACACAATCTTTCATTTTCCTTGATAGGGCAATCAATGGATGAGACTTTGTTGCTCCAAGTTCAGACATTTTCAGGGTTTCGCAAAGAATGAAGTTGTTCCTCAGATCTGCCAAAACACTTAGAGAAGAACCTTTTTCTAATTGGAATATTGGTCGGCATTGGCCGGTCATGGTGGGTGGGTTGTCGGTAAATTGAGCTTTCTGGTTGATAGTTCGATCACATTTGTAAATTCTAAGGCAGAGCACACCCCACCCATCTCTTAACACGTGAATTCCAGTAAGAGATGAAAGTCACATTCACTCACAAAATCATCAATAGGATCAATGTAATAGTTGCTTTGCGTTCTAACTACAGTGAGTCAAGAGCAAGTGATCCAAAGAACGTTTTTTTTTCATCGTCCATGATCAGCTGCTGTCACGTGGGGCTCTGGACCAATCAGCAAACAACCAGGCAAGAGGAGATGACGCGTCTTTAAATGAGTTAACGCGCTTAACTTTGACCAGGCGTTGAAAAGAAAAAATACCACTGTAGTGGGGTTTCCTTTCCGTTTAGGTAAAGATACTGAAGAGGTGATTTTGAATGGACTAGGTTTTTAATGAAATGGAGCTTTGGGAATTGACTTTTGAAAAAAATATCTTATATTCCTTTTCGGATTGACTATCAGTAAACGAATAATCTTTTTATCTGGCACGATTCTGGATTCATGATTTATTGTCCCCTCGCAATTTTTCAAATTGTTTCTATCCATCATTTAGTACCCGATTTTTAGTTCCCCTTATGACAATAACGTTGCTGTGGAGCCCTTTACACACAGCAATGCAAAAGCAATTGTGGACGCAAACCTCGGGAAAACAATAAAATGATTGGTGGACCACATATTTCCTCATATTTTGTTTAAAAAGAACGAGCCCTATACAAGTGCTCAGTCGATAATAAGTGATTTTGATAGACTATGAGCCCCTTTCTTACCTGCCACGTTGGTCGAGTCCCCCTTGAACGTAAACGCAGATTGTTTGCTTTGAGGTGGTCCCTTTTCCTGCAATTATCTCTTGACAGAAATTTATCACCGTGATTACGCTTGCTTTATGAGACGATCCCAATGAACAAAACCGACTGAAAGACGACATATTGTCCACAACCTAGATGATTGATTAGGTTTCGACGCCCAAAAAAAAGTTTTTCTGGGTCCAACAAGCAAACAAAAACGAGTAGAAAAGACTCAAATCTGGACAGGATTCGAGAACTAATCTGATTTTAATTAATATGTGATGATTACGATGAGTATCTAAGGATTTTGACTATTAATGAGGTGGTCTTTTTACCTAAATGGAACCAAAAATTCTGTGAAGAGAGTTATAAGAAATATCTTTTTGAATGACTAACATGCAGGCTAGTTCGGCTAACATGAGGGAGAAGAAGTTAATCTTTTGGTTAAGTAACAACGTGGTGGTCAATTGAAAAAAGGGCGGAGAAAATGCTAAACGAAATTGTGATGAACAAGTACATTAATTCGCAATTTTAAGCAAAAATGATTCCCAAAAGGACCCAATGAAATCAATGAAAACAGATTGGACTAAAAGGTTGCACTCGTTTGTTTTTTTTCTCCCAAAATTAAGCATTGGAGAGAGAGGGTTTTCAAAAAGGGCGAAAGCTGTAACGTCTATGAAGAAACTTAAGTGACGTGCTTTCCATTTGGGAGTGAAATGCATTGCCTTGATTTGTCGTTTGGACGGGAAACTTGGGGCCCGATCCCAGTACACTACTAAGAGTTATGTGTATCACAAAGATTGGCTAACCCCAGCCACCTTCACATTTTCCTCACGTCCTTGTTGCCAATATGATGTTGGGCAATGCCTTAGACGCTGTTTAGGGTCGTTTTTGGTGTGTTCTCTTGGAGGAGTAACATTGGCGGTCTGCTTTGAAACTCAATGTTCTAGTCAACTTCGTGCCTTTCATTTTCAGGGTTATTACTATGGCTATCTTACAATATGTCACCACCTAAAATAGCTTAGTGATTGTAGTGCTGTAGATAAAACAAATAATTGCAGGGATCGTCAACTAGAATCAAATTCCAAGTAGTTTTTTTGGACGATAATGCGAGTATTTCTTGAAATCTTGTTTTTCTTTGGCTGAAAGAAACCGAGAGCAAGTGAAAACTAAGCTGTATCCTGATGGAATATCTTTTGAAGTGCCTCTGCCTTGAGGCCCTTCGTGGCGATAAAAGCCTTCACTCCAGAAGTTCGTCAGCGAGACGAGACTCTTACACGTGTCTCAAATGGGAAAATAAAGTCTGAAATGTGAAGGGTAGGTAAGTTGAATACAAAGTTTTCGTTGTCCGCTTAGATTTCATAAAGTGGTTAACTAGTACCTTTCTTGTCGCGAGTGACTAAATTCGCTTTTTTAAAGCTATCTGGACTTAAACGTGCGATATATTCAACCACATCAGACTTGGACAAGTTTTTGACTAAAATTCCCGATCAACCTTATATTCAATGGTTAGCCAGATCAGCCAACCTTAATTCGTTGGGCGATCAAATATTGTGACTAGAACATAATATTCTGCGTCAAGGATGTTATTTGAGGTTGTAACCTTGACTGGCAATGTCTGTCTGGCATTTTGTGAGGATTCCCGTTCTCTGCGGTTGATTATGGGGAGGTGATCATGGATGTCATCCTTGGATGACAAAAGTGGCCGAAGCAGGTCGATCCTATTTCAACAACCCGCATATCAAACATGACATCAAATTCACCACGCCCGTCTCTGTTAAATTATGCAATTTGTTTGCGAAACACGGGCACAGGCTGCAAAACAATATCTAACTTAGTAAAAGCTATGGTCAACTCAATCACCCGCACCAGAAATACCTTCGTAGTTTGAACACACAGTTTGTACACAAACACAAAAGTTGCGCCTCGTTCTGTCGTCGTCTGGAGGCTTGCATTGCTACAATAAGTCCTTAAATGTCACTAAAGCTTCTCAAATAATTTTCAAGTAAAGCTGCTGCTCATTATTAACGAAGATTAAGCAATCAAATCGCGGGATCCGGAGACCTCGTTATTTTGTATGTACCCGGTATTTCAATTTTTGGCACAACCAAGTTACTGATTACTTCTGCGAGATCGAATTTCTGTTTGTAATCTTATTCACTATTGTGTCAATCATATCCAACATACTTTTTACGAGACCATGTGTTATGATCTGAGATGAGCTGTGAGTACACCTTTATGACTATTTTCGTTTGCACACTTGGATGAATTCAATTCGCCATTTCCACTCAACACAATGAAAGCAGACATGGAATGATCCTCTGACGAGGAGAATGGTCCGAAAGTGCTATATTCTACGTAGTCACCTTTACCAATTTCCATTAATGTTTTACTTCTGCTCACACCATCATACTCGCCATAGGCATTTTACCTTATCATTAATACCTCCACGTCCGAACAATAAATATCCACTCAACAGCCACCATCTGGTAATCTTACAGACAACAGTGATCAAAATTTAATCATTTAATCATTCCTCGTTAGGCGACCTTATGAAACGTCTTCAAATTGAAAATGACCTTATTATTCCAAAACAAGTATTCTACGTTTTCTTTCATTTTGTAAGACTATTTTTCAGCGAGTAAAAGTATGAACTCTTCCCATTTGAAGATACGTAGAAGGGAAAATATCTTCCAGATGCAGGGATGGGATAACCGTGCTAGGAAACTTATGGCTCTAACTAGCACAATGCATTATTCGCAAATTCCACGCCTTGCTTTGAAAACAACATTTGGGCACTTCAAAAACCAATTAGCCAAGGGCATGTATGGCTTCTGGGTCCAAATCGTCGAAAATAGACGACTTTAGGCCACTGATGCTACTGAAACGAATTGGCTCCAACTTTTCTCTTCAGAATCAACAAGATTGTGAAGTCTATCACATAGAGATCTGGAGGGACAGTGGCCAATAATTTTTGGTCCAGAAGTTCCCGAAATTTCACTCTCACCACCATTACAGTATTCACTCAGCCCACTCACTCGGCGGTGGTTTAGAGCTCTGAATTACCAAACGCCCACCCTTCTCTCATCCTGTCATGGCATAGCCGTGGAGGATCAAGACGTTGCCATCATTGACGTCTACTATCAGCTAACAAAGGATTATGATGACCTCGTCTTGGATCTCCTATCTAGCAAATGTATAGAAAGGGTGGCTCAACCCCGGACAAAGGCAGCACACATGGTTCCCTCTACGACTTGCCGCAAGACCCAATGCACCCCCAAATTGGTGGTCAACTTTCATTGACCTCAGTTCTTGCTAGACAGCTTCAAAATCCAAGTCCTTGGAATCTTGTCCGAGGTTCCGTGGTCGTTTTGAATGACTTGATAAGGCCCATGCACAACCAGAAACCTCCTGAGAACGTTCCTGAAGCCAGTGTCCATGCGGGGAAGAAGTTCCACCCGGACTACTCGGGACACTAAACATGTGCAGGGAAAGACACAGGGCTTATTTTCACGGCAGTTGACGTGAAGGAAAGTCTCGCCCTGGAACGCTTTAGCCAGGCATAGCACAAGGCGCGCAGAAGAATCTCAACCGGAATGAGTTGACGGGGGACCATGAGGAAACTCATGAAACCAAACCAAAGAAGATCAGAGCCAAGATTGGTGGAACATAACAAGCCTTCTATTTCTATCTCGGTTTTGGAAGACCCCTGGAATAGGTGGGGAAGATGAGGGGTTGACTGATTGAAAATCCCACAACCAGTCTAGGCCAATGAACCGAATAGACTTGGATAGGCCTTTGGCATCGCATGCCCACGTGGCGATGTCAGCAGGATTTAGGTCGGTTCTGATAAATGGATTTTGGTAGGAATTCCCAGTGGTAAGAATGGCAGACAATTGTCTTCAAACGTAACGACTGAATCGTCTTTCGGTATTCTTCAGGTAGCCAAGGACCACCAAGCTATCCTTGTAAAAGGTGTTGGTATCAAATTGAATTGTTAGTTCTTCCATGGCTTGGCAAGCCGCATTTGATGCCTCCAAAGCAGCGCAGAGTTCCAGCCTTAGTATGGATCTGACGGGTCATGCGTCTGCAAATACGTGGAGATGACGGTTCTTCACCAGCCCAAACCTCCTGGGCATTTTTTTTCGAAATTTTAGGAGGCAATAGAGATCTATTAAGTTCTATAGCCACTCAACCCATTCAGTAACCCGTTCTTGTAGAAGGGGTTGATCCCAATGTCTGACGGTATTCCTGACATGTGAGATGCCGGTAGGGTATTGATCTCTGGAAGAGCTTTCCGGTCAGTACCAGGGGACTTGCATGCCCCAAAGGGTTGTAAAAAGAACTGACGACTGACAGGATCACTCGACGTGTGAATGGTCGTTCGAGGACGTCTACCTAAATTTTGAAGGTAGCTTCATCTACCTTCCATGCTAGGGTGCCGCCTGGGCAGCTCGGCTGCAAGGGCCCAAATCTTGCAACACTGGTTGTTGTATAATTTGGGCCCACAAAAAGAAATGCATGCCAACAGCAGAACTATCCCGGACAAGCGTCAGCTTTCTTTCTTTGGATGAGTCACAGGAAACAACCTCGGTCTGTCAGGGGATGAAGTTGGCCATTTCTGAAGAGGATCTATCTTGAGCCGACCAAGGATTTTTTAGATCTCTTGAATACTGCTGCATGATTGGATGGGAGAACAGGGTCCAGATTTTTAAAAGGCAGGGGGATTTCCCAATGACTGAGAGTTTTCGTGGATTGAGCTTTGCATTTTTTCTAGGAACAATTAGTCTTCTTGGGATAGACCAGGCAACTCGTCATCAGGTCTGGACTCAAAGGCATTCGCTCAAATGGAGTTCACATATGGAGTTAAAGCCAAGGGATTGGAACAAGTAATGGAGAACGTGCTTGGTTTGGTATTTGAAACTAAGGAGGCCTCATAGTGATATTGTAAAGTTGGAGAAAGTGTGTCCCAAATTGGTTTGATACCCTCCACAAAGTTCAGGGTGCAAAGTTCTGGAATCTTTGACATCTGTGCTACCATGATTGAACATAGATTGGGTAGGTCTCACACCCTCCTTCCAGCAGAGTTGTCGGCTTTGATGATCGGAAATGTCGTCAATCTATTTCAGAAACTCGAGCTATTCTCACAGTTTGTCCACATCGTTCATTGAGCTTCTTCCAGAGTGTTGAAACTGCCGCGAATGGGTTGGTACCTGTGTAGAAGTCCATGACCAGCTGATTTGCCTCTCCGAAAATATTTGCAATTAGACACCGAATGTCATCCATGGGGAGAGCGAAATTCCTTGGAGTTGGGCCTGGAGCAGGGTAATCCATGAAAGAAATCAATCTTATTGACCAATTCCAATGAGTGGGTCACTAGACTTTTGGAATGTTTCTATTCGAACGAGTTGCAAGGGTACTTGAAGGATCCCTCCTTTAAGGAGGAGAACGTACCACTTCCTCACTGAGGTTAGCAACGAGGAGATTTGCTTCGAATGGGCTAATTTTTTTCAATTTACAACGACCCTTCCCACTAAGCAGGATTGAGGGTAGGTCTGGGTGGCCTTCGTTCTTTGTCTCCTTTTCGAACAGGGGGGGATTATCCAATCATTGACGGGATGCCCATGGAAGTAGATGGAGCTTGGAGCTAAGTGCCTTGGGCTATTATACCCCCCGTGAATACAAATATCTGACTGGTTCTTGTTTCAGGGCCTAAATGGAGTTGATCCAAACCCCATGGTGCATGATGGAGGACAGCCCTGATTGAGGGTCCTAGTAATATTAGTCCTAACAGGGTAAACCAATCGAGGGAACTAGCTCTAAGCGGATCGGTGGACTCCTGCAGGTTATGCTTTATTTTTACTTCTATTTACAAACATCTTATGATCCTTATGGTACAAGCATCTGCAAACCATACATGCGACAATAGAGCCCTGCATCAATACAAAAGACAAATGAATATTGGTTATGCTTCCAGTTATAGTTAACTGCTTGCTTCAATAGTCACCTATTGTGCAAGAAATGAAATAAGTCATGAAAAAAAAGGTCAAATACTTTAATTTTCAATACTTCAAGATCAAAACCATATAAAAAATGAAATGCCTTTCTCATTGCTTTGCAAAGACGTTTTTGAGAAAGGGATCAAATGACAAAGGCTTCCGTTCCATTCGGCTTTCCGTAGTTCCATTTGGCTTTCCATAACTCATGAGATAATAATAAAGTCGACTGCTCTTGATCGAGTCAGTCTAATACAAGAACGCAACGTGGCGCAGTCGTCATCTCGGACCGCAAAAATGTCTGATCTGTGCACAATCGAGAGTGTTTCTCGCAATGACTCATAAATTCTCGATCGAGTGATGGTTAAAACTCTAACGTGAAAATGGCTTCAACCTTGGAATCGGCCAAAGCCGCGGCGGCAGGCCAACGCAAATGGTTCAACAAAATGAAGTCCGCGGCCACCAAAGCTGCCGAGGCGGCTATCGAGTGTCCTTCGGCCTTTGCTGGCGATCAAGTGAATACGTGTTTCAATAACTTTAAGTCTCAAACGGAAAAGATGTTGGACAAGTTTGAAGTTCCCACAAACCTTGATACACCCAAAAACCAAGGATCCTGGGCCGGTAAAGAGGCTGAAGTCTTAGAGGAGTATAACACCATACAAGTCCTGTGCATCAGGGCGATGGGAATGTGCACCCCAGCACCTGTCGTAGCATCAAACCTACCCCAAGCATCTGCACCTGCATCAGCAGTCATCCAAGTGCCAGAGGTGAAAGTGCCAGTTCTGTCACTGGACAACAACCCGGCCGAGTTGAGATCATGGTTGCTGAAGATGCAGTCTTTCTTCAAGACAAACAATTTGTCTTCATACACGACGTTGGATCAGCAAACGTACGTACGTCAGTTCATCGATGTCGAACTCAAGAACATGATTGCACCCCAAGTGGGCATAACAACGGAGATTTTCGGAGTCGGCGGCATGCTTGAGCTCATCGAGGGAGAATTCAGACAACAATACCCGATGCAAGCTAGGCGTGTCGAATACTTTACGGTCACATGGAAATTGGGGATTCTTACTCCAAGCATCTCGCCAAAATGGAGTCCTTGGCTAAGGAGGCTGATCTCGCCAAATATGTCAATTGATCAGATCCAAGCCTTCCGTCTCGTATCATCGGTTTACGCAGATGAGAAGCTGAAAAAGAAATTACTGGAGCTGGAAACCCATCTTTCAAAACGGTGAAACAGAAGATCCTGGCATATGAGAAGGCAATCTTCGCAGCGACGACCTCATTGACGACCCCATTGACTTCTATGGCTGAAGTGAACAAAGTGACGAGTCAGTCCCAACAGAGGGGGAACAACAAGCCTAAGTCCGGTAAGGCTCGTTCATGGGCAAGCTGGACGGAAGATGCACGTGCTGTGGTGCGAAGGAGCATAAAGCAGCTCAATGCCCCAGAAAGTCGTCCGTATACAACAAATGTGGACGCCAGGGTCATTTGACCCTGTATGCATGAGTGGAGTGCCTTACCCAAAGAGGGGCAAGGCCCCGTCTATGCCAGCAAGAGCTTCCCAAGTCACAAAGAGCACCATTTTTGATGAGCATTCTGGGGAACCTGAAACCGTCGGACAGAATCCTTAATCCTTTTGAATATGAGGAGTCAGACTTCGTCTCATATGTCTGCGCCATGGAGGCCCTCCAAAGCGCCTCAGGATCTCGTGCTACTCTCCGAGGATCAACGTTCACATCCGGTCTCATCGAAATGTCCAGTTCCATATCAGGGCTATCCCTGACACTGGAGCCACGAGGACCATGTTGTCTCTTGACCTGGTTCAGAGACATGGCCTTGATATGGAATCAACCCATGATACGGTGAGAGCAGCCAACGGTGATCAAATGTCCGTGGCTGGTCGTGTTGTTCTCGAGCTTACCGTCAATGGTAGAACAGCATACGTGGATTGTCTTGTATCAGCATGCATGCGCAATTGCATGCTCGTGTCCTGGCATGATCTCCAAAATCTTGGAATCATCGGTTCCACCTTTCTGTTGGCGGCTTCTGAGGAAGTCAATGCAGCAGCTGAGGCCCCAAGCAAAATTGAGGAGATGACACAGGACCTAAGAAAACAATTTCATGACGTCCTTTTGGACTCATTGGCCCCTGATCCGTGCCGTTCGCGGGCTTCATCGTGAGTGACCAGGGGGTGAGCCCTGACCCTTCCAAAGTGCAAGCCATTCAAGACTTTCCTCGCCCCAAAACAGTGACTGAAGTGAGGTCCTTTTTAGGCCTCGCAAACCAATTTGTGTGTTTTGTGCCAGATTTGTCTCATGCCATGAGTGATATTCGACCTTTGTTGAAAAAAGGCGTTTCTTTTCAGTGGATTGACATTCACGATAAAGCATTTCGCCAAGCCAAAAAGTTGCTAACTTCTTCTCTACTCGTGAAGCCATTTGATGAGAAGCTTGAGACTTTCTTGTTATCTGATGCATCAAGGTTACATGGCCTCGGTTTTATGTTGATGCAGAAGGATCAAAATGGACGCCCACGTGTCGTGCAATGTGGATCGTTCAGCTTAACTGCTGCTCAAGGCAACTACGCCACAATCGAACTCGAATGCCTCGCAATTTTGCGGGCTGTGCACAAATGTGAGTTCTATTTGCGAGGATGTGAATTCACCGTGATCACGGACCATAAACCCCTCGTGAGAATATTTGCCAAAGACATCATCGACATTCATAATGTGCGACTGGCAAAATTCCGCCAGGCCCTCTCATCTTTCTGCTTCAAGATCAAGTGGACTCCAGGGAAAGACAATTTGATTGCTGACGCGCTATCACGCTCTCCATTGTTTCCCTGCGAGCCTGACCATGCCGATTGCACGTTACAAGTCGTGTCTAATGAAATTGAACACTTGGATCTCAAATTGATCTTCATTGTGTCTTCGATTGATGACGGGTACAAAAAGCTGATTCAGGAGGTGCGGAGTTATGCCTCTGCTCGTGATCTACCCCCAACGAGTGTGGCTCTCTCCTTTCGAACTTCATGGAGCAATCTCAGCATCCTCCCGGTTGATGGTGCTGAACTGCTTCTCTGTGATGGAAAAATTATCCCGCCACCGTCAGCTAGGCCGGAAATTCTTCGCCGACTTCACCTTGCTCATCAAGGCCTGGAGAAGACTAAATTGCATGCAAAGCTCTTTGCGTGGCCAGGCATGGCCAGCGACATCAAGAACATGATCGACGCGTGTACAAAATGTCAGACACTCCGTCCTTCCAAACCAGTGGAAGTACGGCGCTCCCATCCATCGACTAGTCCTATGACCCGTGTCGGTTTGGACCTTTTTCACTTTTCTGGTCAATACTGGCTGGTCATGGTTGACGAAGCCTCCGGCTTTGTATGGACTAAACCTTTAACGCAACTGCATACTAAAGCTATTATTCAGGTCCTTTCAGAGTGGTTCGACGTCTTTGGTGATCCTGTCTTCATCAGGTCGGACAATGGACCCCAGTTTCGGTCCGAATTCGCGGCCTGGTGTGCACACAAAGGGATCACCTTCGAGCCCTCCAGCCCTCATCATCCTAACTCCAACGGGTTGGCTGAAGCAGCTGTCAAAAACGTCAAGCTACTACTTCATCGCACCGACAATATGACAACCTTTCGCGCGGCTTTACGCGAATTCCTTGCATGCCCCCGTGCGACGTCTGGTCTTGCATCTAGTGCTGTCTTCTTTGGCCGCCAGCTACGCACCGCGCTTCCCTCCTCTCGTGTGACGCCCCGGCCGACACCACCGTCGGAGAGTTTTTTTCATCCAGATATGCGTGTTTGCATCCAGAACCCAATCTCCAAGAAGTGGGATCAGACTGGAACTGTGATCTCTGTGTGTCCCTCTGGTGAATCCTTCAACGTTCTCCACGACGACGGACGAACTCTTCGACGCAATCAACGGTTCCTTAAGCCACTGCCGTCTTCTTCAACATCAGGTGCCCCTCACGCGGCCGTCCCTGTCCCAGCAGTTCATGTGAAGGACCCCGCTTCCGTCCCTCCACCTTTACGACGTTCTCTTCGGTTCTCTAGCCATGGGGTCTTCAGCGTCCAAAGCAAAGACCACATCCGGGAAGGACCAGACCATCGTTGCCAACCCCAACACCGAAATAACCCGCAGCTCCGGGTTCCATTTCCTGGAAATCCACCTGCCATTCGGACTCCTCGACGAATTCCACCGGCGCCACCACGCCCCTCGCGAAGGGAGAGTGGCACCACCCAATGACAGCCTGCTGTCCTCTGCGGGTAGCACCCCTAATGGAAGCCGCATCGAAGAAATCCCCACTTCTCCGCTTGACGGCACTATCACCGTCCACTAAACCATTTACATATACTACATACTATATTTACAAATACTTTTTATTCTAAAGTGATTAGTTATTTATTCTATCAGCCTCAAATCCACGTGTCTTTCGGCTCCCCAGGGAGACGTTCCATTCGGCTTTCCGTAGTTCCATTCGGCTTTCCATAACTCATGAGATAATAATAAAGTCGACTGCTCTTGATCGAGTCAGTCTAATACAAGAACTCAACGGCTTCCTAATACGCAGAGTACAGAGACTGCCTTGTTGTACCTCCCAGAGCCAGCATTTGTCATTTTGGTGAAAAAGACAATTCCCTAGCCCTGGACATGACCCTTCGCTTATAAGGTCAGAAGCAACACCGTCAGTCACCTGACGCCAGGCGAACAATATTAATTTCCAGGACCATCTATACAATTTCTAACCCAATGATCTTATGTGGTTCTCAGTACTATTTCTTCATTTGTCTATGGACGTCGTGAAATACCTTTAATGATTAGAGACGGCCAGGATATGCGTTATCCATTTTATGCCATAAAACAAGTTTATTCGCATTATTCATGTTTTCATGTATGTTTTGGGTTTTATCCTAATAAACTTGGTTGACCAAATAATAGCGATTTGAATATGAACCGTCTTGCAAATCGGTGGCTCACGCCTAGCATAGGTTGGCATATCTTGGGTTTAAATGCATATTTCAGCCAAATTTTATGCATGTTTTATGACCAAAAACTGACTTTTCAATGGATATTTTGGCCGTTTTTATTGATGGCAATGATCAATGAGTCGGATATTGGGGCGGTATGGTGTCCCATTTACCATTTCCAAGTCTTCTCTCAAATTCTTAGTGTCGAGTTGTTCGTTCCGATCCTAGTGTAGGGTTTTGAAACGAAGAGGTCAATACCAATCGAAAAAAGATTTACTTCGAAAGTGTAAACACGTGACATCCGTCAGATATGTTGAAGTATAGCCATAATGAGGCAATAGTCCTGAAGTATAGGCCAACTAGATTTCAAGAAAAGTAATTGTAACGAGCAACGCCATTACACTTTTTACGAGGAATAATTGTGTAGTGAAACCCTCATTTTGGCCATAGCAGTTAGAACTGTAATCCTTTCCTTTTATCAAGGAACAAGTAAAAACCAGCAAAGGACTCGAAGTCAGAGAAGAGGTGTAGGGGGGTTGGTTTTCTCTTCACCCCTTTGATGTTCTTCTTCGAAAGAATAACAATTCAGGAAACCTTTTTCTGGGAGTTCCCCTGATACCCCAACGTCGGCCATTATTTGACACACGCACTCCTCGCTCCCGAGCTTTCATCTGTACGTAATGCCTAACGCTTTTTCAGTTAAGAAAGACAAAATGGATGAATCATTGGTCTGGATTAGGTTCTAACCCAATATATTGCAAAGCAGCAGGTGTGTTACCCCATCGTTTTTATCGATTTACAAGTAATAGTTACTCGTTAGAAGTGAAAAATGTAATGTTCTAGTGCTGGAAAATATAGCAGAGCCATAACGAGTCCTTAAAGCAACAGCTTTCTGATGATTCTTCTCAAGACAGGGCATGTCACTGGCCTAGTTTTCAAAAGTATGGAGGTAATGAAAAACCAACATCCAAGTCATCAAATTAGACAACACGGTAGTACCCACAACGCAGATCAAGTTTTTGGGCAAATGCCAAGACTTCTCGTTCCAATTTTCGTTCTTATGAAAGCAAAAAGAACAACTTTTGTAAAATATCATCTCGGAAAATACCTCAAATTAGTATATTCATCCACTTAAAATCTGTAAGTAGATAATATCTAAAATACGTAATCAATAGATGTTTGGAAGAACCTTAGTCGTGTTTTTAATTACCATTTTATCAAAATCCATCGAGCAAACGACAATAAATTACGCTTTCAACGATTGTGCTTCCATAAAATTTGATTGTAAAATGTTCCGGTAATAACTGAAAGCAATTGCCAAGGAATATGACGTGCCCAGAAAATACTGAATATATTTCACTTGTTTTGAAGCAAGTATAAAAATCTTGAAATAATTTGCTCACTTAAAACGTAGTGAATGCCACTATTTCACAATTTTGATGCCATAATTGTCAATCGCAACCTT
>NC_081446.1:7827193-7873373 GCF_007210705.1 Tigriopus californicus
TGCCATAATT
The DNA here is from genome assembly GCF_007210705.1 of Tigriopus californicus. Taxonomy (NCBI): domain Eukaryota; kingdom Metazoa; phylum Arthropoda; class Copepoda; order Harpacticoida; family Harpacticidae; genus Tigriopus; species Tigriopus californicus. Next base: position 7,827,204 of record NC_081446.1, read on the forward strand.
GTCAATCGCAACCTTTTTTTTGACAAAATTCTACCAACGTTAAATAAAACTGTCTCCAGTACGTAAAAAATTAATTATTGCAAAAGGTGACAAATTTGAAAATTAAACTGTCACAAGTATCGGTAAAATATATTGGGAACATGATAGGATAGAGTAGCTTTTGGTGCTTCATTAAGAACGATAGCCAATTTTACATCCTTTGCAAGTTTTAATTGACAATTTCTACTACTTTTAGCTTGTAAAGAAATCTTAAAGAAAATGAAAAAATATTATTTCCTATCATGTCATGTCATTGTCTTGGCAATAACTTGAAATATAATTGAGCCATTTTTTCGATTTTTAAAATGAAATCATTAAGCATTTGCTAAATAGATGACAAAACACTTTAATGAGGCTTTGAAAAATATTTGTAACATTGGAAACTTTAAAATGGCAAAAAAAGTCCAAAAATGACCTTCTAATTATGTTTTGCGTATATTTTTTTTTGTTTGGGGTGCTAGGGGCGGATGGTTAAGCCTCCGAAGGCCAGTGAAGCCAGCCATCACATCGTCTATTTCCAAATTCCGTTCGGCAGATTCATGCACGGTATCAGTTTTGGTTCTCCGCCTGTGGGTGTGGTTAGCGTCTAAAAGTTTCGATTTGAGAAAGGTCAGGGCAGAGATTCAAACCAAGGATCTCTCCCACTCTAGGAAACTGCGCCAACCACTACACCACGTCTCCTCTCTAAAAGACTTAGTGCGGCTTTACACTAGGATGGAAAACCAAGATTGAATCCAGTTAGGGGATGGAAGTAGGAGTAGTGCTGGGGCGAGTTTTTCGCAGTATGAGTGTTTTTGTTCGACCTTAGTACAGTGAAAGACTGGAGTCCTCTGCTCTGTCGAACTCGCCCCAGCATTACTCCAGCTTCAATCCTCAAAGCGGATTCAATCTTGGTTTTCCATCCTAGTGTAAAGCCGCCCTTACTTCTGGCACAGGGGGTTTAAACCCACGACACCCAGGGAGAGGATTCTTGCCTTGTTCACCCCAATGAGGAAAAATGTGGTTCTTATTGAAATACTTTGTTAGTTGAGCACTTCCTTTCAATGATGAATCACCTGGAATTGTAATTCGATCTCTTAACAAAGAAATATTAAACTCTAGAAATTATAGTGACCTCCCAAAAAATTGTGATGACTTCATTGCCTTTTCCTGCCTCAATGTTCCAATATTGGTGCTTTAATGAGATAGGTGTCATCAATTTGCAGACGTGATAACAAGGGGTCGGAAAATGGTTTATGATTTTCGCCAAAATACTTTATTTTAATATCATAAAAATCAGTCGAAAAAAGGTGAAAAAAGTGTCTACTCCCGTGTTTGAATAAATGTTTTGGTGGTTGAACGCGACAAATTAGCATGATTATTGTTTTTACGAACATATTGCTCCTTTGGTTGGGAATATCTTCTTACCTTTAGATCAACAATAAGTCAAATTTCAAGGCTGACTCATATACACCCTACAGCTTAGAATAAAGCTTTTTGTCCTAAAATGGCCAAAATAGTTCAAAATATGATCTAAACCAAACAAATCTTCCCGACCCTTTGTGATAATAGAAAGGAACACTACTCAATGATAGATTCAGCGAGTGAGGTTAAAAAAACAACAAGCACATTCCATTCATTTCCTGTCAAAGCAGAAGTGCTATGATGTACTAGTTGGTCATCAGTGAGGTAGAAAATTCCTGGTAGGAGGTTGTGAACTGACATCCTCAAACTGAGCTTTGTGTTTTTACAATAATCAAAGTCAGATTCTGTTCGTAAGAGTTGCTAGTATATTTCATGATCATGATGATTATCATCATCCCACCTATTACCACTACCACCACCACCGCCCATTATCGCCATTATTTTTTACGTGTAGTTCTGATTCCCCTCCCGCTGATCAACCGACCCAATAAACTGCCATTGACGACAGAGCGAGTCCCGATGATGGCTGAGGACGACAATGGTAATAACGGGCTTCTGTTGGTAGTACGTGCATAGCCCCTCACACCGTCAGCACTTATTCACCATGATCATTTCAGAGACACCCGCCAAAGACGTACAGAACGAAAGTTTTTCAAGTTGGTCAAAAACAAAACCCTTGTTAGAGAGAAAAAGAGCTGACGCCAGGCTCTTTTACGTAGACCACTGTTGTTTAACAGAAGCCCAGCATTCTCGGCCATGGCTTCAAGGAAGAAATGGATAGCTTCAGGCTTTTATCTTCATTGACAATCTCTAGAACAGAATGATAATATCTCAATTTGAACATCGGACAAAGACATCATTTTCCATGCCAAAATCACGACAAAGGTGACAAAAGCACAAACACTTTTCAGAACATACGCCTGACTATTTTGTTGAAATGTTTTTTTTTTCTTCTCTTGATCCTTGGGGTTTTAACAGATACCTACAAGGTATATACCCACGCACACAGAGGAAAAAAACAACAGCAGAAATTGCGGGCTTTTACCAAAATTCTAGCTTCAAAATTTCATTTTTGAAAGGGATGCCATCAAAAGAGACTGGGTATTAAATTAGAACCACGAGAGTTATCTTGCCTGCCTCAACCATAGTGTGGGTTCAAAGTTTTTCTCAGGTGGATGAAGCTATGAAGTTGAGCTTGGAGTGATGTGCCTATGTCTTAATCTGAGACTCAACTGGGCCACGTAGTACGTACATCCAAAATAAAGGTGCCCTAAGCAACAAAGATTTTTGAAAAGGTTTAGAAAACCAACTGAGTCAGTAAGTAATCGGAATGGCTACAACTTTTGTTGCAGAGCCAATGATTGGGAATTAGAAGGGTAATAATGATACTCTTCATATAGTAGAGTACAACGTACTGTGTTGTAGGGTACCTATAGTGCGTGCAGGAAGCCGCGAGGCGGGACGGATTTTTGGTGATCACCTAATTTGAGCTTGAAGAGGGTAATTCCACTCCACTTGAGAAGCTCCCTTATTGCTCAAATTTCGTTCCCACTCACATTTGTCTGAATTATCAGCGAGCCTCTCGGCCATCTTTCCCTCCTCTCCCTCGATCAAGTAGTGTCATCGTGCTAGTAACGGCTCTTACTTACCTAACCTTTTGGATATGGGCCGACTCTAAAGTCCTAAAAGCACAGCTCTCTCTCTTTCTGCATCTTTGGTAGATAGGGATTGGCCAGCCACAGTAGAAATGCCTGATTTGGTGTGACCGACAGTGTTCTATTCAAAACTAATTTCAACTGAAACAAAAATTCCCAAAATTATCTTGAAAAATGAACTTTGTAATTATCATTTCTATGCCTAGGGGTCGGTTAGAGTTTGCTTAGGTCGAATACCTTTGAACCCTGTTTTGGCTATCCATAAAGAAAGTACCTAATATCTTTCCTCGTTGTTTAATCTAAAATACCATAATTGAGGACTTCGGGGAAAAAGGTGGAGTAGTAACTTTACTATAAAAAGTGCAAAAAAACATTCCTAAACGACATTTTCTATTCTTTTCAAACCTTGGAGAAGTGAACGATGAATAAAGAAATCGAAACAAATATAAAGCAAGTACGTTTATTCCTAATCTATATCACCTTCAATTGAAGACTTTGCCATGGTAGACGCCAGGGGCAATTTGTATGTAAATACGTTGGCCTGAGAGCACGCGTGTTGGATTTGGACTTTTCTTAACAACCGTAATTTAAAACACAGTTCTAGAGTTGTGCAATGCTAGTGGAAGCAAAAAAATCTTATATCCTGATCTGTTCACTTTATGCCAAATAAACACTTCATACGACCACAAGATCTGGTTGAGACCAAAGTTGAGACCAAAGTTATGTAGCAAACGCTACATAAAATTCGAATTTTCGGTATGCTCTTGGTCACCTTCGTAAGCTTTGGACAACATAACTTTGAAACGAACCACTTTACAAATAAATAGTATAAAAATAACCTGCCTTTAATTGAAGAGGTCTAAGTCTCTTATTTCATCACCTTAATTCAAAAAGTGGCTCAAAGTAGCTACGACCAAGAGCAGGCCGATTTACGGGAAGCTCGTTCACAATCCATATTTCTAGAAGTTCGTGTCAAGCAGTCAATGATCCCCAACCCACAATAGAGCATCTCAGGCTTTTTGAAAAAAGGTTTTTGAAAGTGACTGAGGTCGTCTGAATACGTGTTCTGTTGATTTTTAAAAAAAAGGACAACTGCTGTTTCGCCTTAGCCTGTTTTCTTAGTATTTGGGCCGAATTATTGATGGATTACATTCCATTTTGTTCAATTGTGCCAGGGACTGCCTCTGCTCATGGGCACCGTGGCTTCAACAAACACTTTGCGATGACAAAGATGGTGATGATTATCCGATGGCATGGACTGTCTGCAGGTAAACCAGCTGTCACTATGTTTTGGATCAAGTCTGCTTATCACCTCTCAATTGACTTGACAAACGCACAGGTCTTCTGAATTGGCCCACTGGTCCATGCTTACTTGTTTACCCAAAAGCTCACTAAATCAACTTACTGCATTCCAGCAGGATTTGATCGGTACAACTTTGCACTAAATAACAGATTACAACCCCCAATTTCAAATAGCCAGATTTTTCTTGCAGCCACTTTCCTCAGTGTGATGCTGGGAATATTGATACCGATGCTATACGATAATAGAATCATTCAATTACAGACTTCATATAACCGACTTTTATGATGAAGAATCGGTTAATTCTCGGTTTTTCCTCAATTTGTCTTTGTAGATTTTTGACACAAAAATCTCTGAAGGTCTAGGAACTCTGACACTCAAATTGTGAGTGAATAAACATGGCGAGAGGTCCAATTGCACAACAACATACAACATAACAGCGTAAACTTGATTGACGTTATAAATTCGCTCCATTCCACCAATGGCCATGTCTGACTAGCTTCCTTTTTTCAGATTGTGAACATATTTTCCCCAGTTTTGTCTAAAAATGTTCTCATGTTTAGAAGCCATTAAGAATCTGGACTGCAATGAGTTTGCTTTCATTTACGATACTCGTACAAAAGCCCTTTGGTTCTGCACACTTCTTACCTTGATACCCTACAACAGGGTAGCCGATAAATAATCAGAAACGGAAAGTAATCAACTTTGAGTTACAAAGACAAATTTTGTAACAAAAATATCACCAATGACAATTCTCATGGTGCTAGCCTATTTTCCATTATTCTCTATCCCACCCAGAGTAATTTGTTAATATTTTGGACGAACAACTTTACTTTGAGAAGGTTTTTGGCAATTCCCTTCAAATGTTTTCGTACATGAAGGGTATAAGCACAGTCCTCCAAGAAGGTCCTCCAAGGAAAGTTCGATGAGAATATCCAGCAGAAGTTGGGTAAAGGTTTTCAAAAGCGTCGTTGGATAAGTTTGACCTTTCAATCCATCGATATTATTACAATGCTAACTCTGTGCAAAGCGATTGTTCAGCTACATCTTCGCCTACTTGGACTCGACTGAGATCATGGGCAGGTTTGCATAAGGTTGGATAAGTTCCAAAACGTTTTACTAAATAATTGGAGGACTGAGAGGGCTCCCGTATTTGAAGAAGGTACGAAAACGGACAGTTTTTGTAGGTATGTTTTCAAAAGCATTGTCCCAATCCATGCTTTAGGGTCAATTCTAGTGATTGTAGAGGCTTAGCAGTGTGCGTTTTGCGAGCACTTTCAAGGCCTCAAGAATCCAGGCGAGTTAGAACAATGAAGTCGGCCTTTCGTCTTTCTCAGGCTTCATCATAGTACAATTTTCTTCCTCTCAATATTTTTAGGGATGGGAATTAGGCGTTGTAGGGCTAGCCTCTCCCGTCTCCCAACTGAAATTCGTTGTTTCATCAAATACCATTTAAAGTTGAAAAGCTAAAAACTAGACGAATTACAATTATTTTTTTTAATAGTACTGTACAGGAGATTAAATTCCCTTTAGTGGTTAGAAAAAGCCTAGCACGACAGGATGCCTGTCTTGTTACGAATTACAAACCACTTTCATACGTAGGTTTGCACGTAAAAAAAATGTGTTTTTGAAGCCCTTTGGGCCTTGTTAGAGCTCATTATGTGTGTTTATTTGGTCTAGAGTGAGCGTAGTTTTTGCATAAGACGTTACGTAATGTTTAGAGCGATTTCCTTGTGTGAGTGAGGTCCCCTGTTCGATTCACCTCTCAGAACTTCCTCAAAATGAGCCTTTTAGACGCTAACTACACCAACAATGAGGGAAACACCTTTAGTTCAGTTTTGTCATCCTTACATAAATGGAAGAAAAAGAAAGTGCCGCTGTAGTACCGGAGGTATCATCTATCTAACATACTTTCAGGTTATTGAGAGCAAAGTAAAGAGCCTATGCCAGTGATGCGAACTGGTGTTTTAAACACGTACTTGCTAAGCAAAGAGTGGAACGAAGAAATACCAGGTTCGTTGAAACAAGTTGGAAGTGCCGAATTTGCATCATTCTAACTGACAGGTACGTTTATTGCTTAAAGCCCAATAAAAACGACTTGAATGAAATCATCCTAAGATCTTTGTGAAACCAAGATGGCGTGTGGGATTAATGTTCTACACTTGTTTGTGAAGAAGTGGCTTAGGTTATCTGAGTTGGCAGTTTGGAATGCTCATTAGACATCCGAAAGTGAGAAGATATTGCAACCACTGAGTTGCTGAGATAGAAAGAAAAAGGACTTACTGAATAAGCATGACCGTTAGCGGTCATTTGTCCATTGCAAATTAGAAACCATTTGAATTCTTATATTTTCCAACCTATCGCTAATGTAAAACTGTAATAAACCACGCTACTAAGACTAGGTAGGGAATTAAGAAATTGATTCAGATTATAAAGAGCATCACATCCTCCTTTTTGTTCCTCTTCCAATAGTATTTGAGAAAGTGCCCACTAACTTGGGATACAATCAGCAATTCCTGACGAGTTGGACCTTTGTGATGTTCGCTATCAACGTAAATACGTCCCAAGGGGCCACCCAAGGGGCCACCCAAGGGGCCCCACACGACCACATCTACACTAATTCAATAACAGAGAAGGAGAGGTTCTTGATCATTAGCCCAATCATCAATATGATCTCCGCCGGGTCGTGAAGGAGGCTGGTGATTGCCTTGGGTTCCAACTTCAGGGACGAGTAAGAGAAAAACTTGAGGCTCCTAAGGGCCGGGCATAGATCGATCATACGAATGAGATGGACGTAAGAACGTATTTTGGAATAGTAAAAGTGGACAAGTTCAATCGTCGACACATGATGACTTAATGAAGGCCAATGTGTGCTAATTGATAGTCTCGAATCCAGCCAACTTCCCAAATTACTCTTTTACTCGTAAAAGATATGAAAGGATTGCATTTTTTCGTTTGATTTCCTCGAAAGGCCCTTTTAGTTTTTGCGTATGAAACTCATCATTATTGAGCGTCGACTATCTCATTATTGACCATGTAACACGACAGCCTTAAAGAGAATAGAGATAATAGGTACAGTTCTGTGAGTCCGGTAAGAGGTAGAAATATCAATGACAAATAATACAAAAATAAAAAATAATATGAACTATTGTTCACAGGACTCCTTAAGCTCTTCTGTACGTTAACACTTGCTCGATATGACAGGTCCTCCAAGAGGAGTGGAAAGACCATCGCGTACTAATTGCAAAAGTAATTATATTTCTTTCAGTCCACTACACAATTGCTAATGAAAGGTAACCTAGAAAACTTTTGGGAGCCGAGGTACTCTCTCTCTTTTTTCTAGCATATTAATTTTCTATTTTTGTCACCTTCTTTGTTAACTCCTGGAGATCTGATTGAGGTATTCGATAACAGTGGTTTGAAATCGCTAATTAAAAATCGAAATGACAGAAAAATGGAAATCACGGGAATTGACCCCCACATCCAACAGCAACAGCACCAGCATCATCAACGTGTAAACAACCACATACAAAAATAGATATCAAAATAAAAAACAACCGGAACATATTATTGGACCAGAAATTTTAAATGAAAACCACTGTGGTCAGCCCCCTTGGCCCCGGTTAATCAAGATAATATTTTAGGATAATCAATTTGGCTAATACCTTTCCTTTTAGCGCCTTGCTTCACGGTAACAGTTCGGACCTGTAGTATTCTTGAGTCAAAGGTGATCTTTGGAGGATGTTGGATTCAATTTGAGCATTTGCTCAAGCAGAAAAGTTCAATCAGATTAGGCAAGGACCCCTACTTAATAGTTCGCAAGTACTGCCCCCTGACAATTGATTCAAATTAGTACGAGCGGGGTTCAAAATATGAATGTGAGGTAGTTGACCGCCTGTGCTTTCAACAAATCCTTGTGAACAGAATCGATTTTAATTCTCTCATTTTCTTCCTAAAAATGACACTTATAGCGCACACCAATCGGTCACTTGCTGACAGGCTTCCGACATTAAGGAGATTAATCTGCAATTTGGATTAATCTGGAAGGTATACGGTGTACTTTGGTTTTGCAACTCACAGAGAGTGCTGATCAAAAATTGGGCGCAAAGACCTAAAAGACAAAAAGAACGTGTTTTGATGTTACGTGTTCAAAATTACATGCATAATAAATACAAAGTCGCTTCGAAATTGTTCTTTTTCTTCAGTGATTGATGAATTGGAGCAGGAAAAGCAGAGCATGGTATATCAATAGCAACAAATAAAGAGAAAACAGCTGGGGCCTAACATTTTTCAGTTTTTTCCTGATTTTTTACCGACTTTCCAATCCAATGTATTTTTCCAGAAAACTGTAAGTGGGCAGCTTCAACAGCTTGATCTAATTTTTTGTGCCTTTTTCTCAGTGGTAAAAGGTCCTTCATGCCTCTGCATTTTGGTGCATTCTGAAAATGCTTCCACCGCACTCTATGATTTGCCTCATCATAAAGGCCTGAAGTTTACATAACGAGGGACTAAAAAAAGCTTGTGTGGAATCAAAAACGATTCAAAACGATTTTTGCCAAATGAAGATTGGCAACCCTCCAGTATTTTGGCTACCCGAAGACAACTTCACGAATGCTAGATATTTCTGCCCTTTGCCACATGTTTTCTTAAGGAATTCACCGTTCTCTTACTTCAATGATTCATTAATTCATCGTTCGTTATCCTCTTTTGAATGGTTCTAGACCGAAAGCCTCACTCGCTCTCCATTGGTCGTTTGCCGGCCTTCATCATGCCCATAGCCTTGACTCTGGCCTTAAGACTGCATTCAGTTGACATTTTTGGACATAAACTTTCTCTGTCTTATCTTTAGATGGCTAAATTATCTTGAATGATCTGAAAGGCTGAAATTGGCACATCTTTGATACGACACTTGACATTTATATAGTCTCTTGGAATGAAACATTTGGTTCAAAATCGTTGACCTAAGGTGGCCCTTAACTTCTTTGCACCTTGTGCAGAATTGATACTCACGTTCAAACTATGTCGAGAATGGTACATAATGTTATGGAACAAAGTGAACCTCATTTCTAATCCTGGAAAGCCTCACATTATTAGAGCTGAGTTCTTTAGCCATTTGGCATCAATAGCGAAAATTTTGACAAAGAATCATTTGGGATTGAGATTTGAGATGGGTGTTTCAATCAGTACCGGTAGATCTTTTCTGCTACGAGTGACAATGGCGCTCTTTTGGCCATGGTTTTGGTTGTACAAACCACCCTGAAGGATGAGAACTCAATCATCAAAAGTGATTGGCTTACTGGCAAGACCTGCTAGGCGAGTGGGTTCCCGACGCGCAGCACGAAGTTGGCAGCTGGGTCGGAGTGGAAATCCCCATTCTTCCCAGTTTATTTCAATCACACCAATAAAGAAAAAAGGATATTCTTCGAGTTGTTCATGTTAAGAAAGGAAAGAATTTTCGCTTAGTTTGGACACCAGCCCAAATTAGCTTCGGTCCAGAGACAGTCCATTCCACCAAATTGGGCCACCTGGTAACTATGTATGTAGACGACATCTGCTACAGTATCACAACTACTCATGAATACATCGCCAAACTACAAAGCGCTTCATTGAAGGGAAAGCATTTGGCATTTTCTGAAATGTGGGCATGTTTTTTTGAAGACGTTCGTTCAGCTCTCGGCAAAGACTCATCTTAGCTGTTTCTCAGCCATTTTTGTCCATCACTAACGGCCATATTTCATTGATTTTTCTTGTGATTTCCTTCCTTGTACGATGCGAAGAGTTTAAAAGAGACAACTAGCTATAACTTTCAGGCTATAGGTACCGCATGGGATTTTACTAGAGATCGGATTTGAAAGTGATTCGCAAGTTGAGTAGAAATCAAAGAGGGTTCGAAATGAATAATTGGTTTCCCTCAATGTGGATCGTCTGAACTATCAAAAGAAGAAAACCGGTCTGGAAAATCCCTCTCGAATAGCTGTCCTAAGTGCAAATCAACCCTTCACCCTTCATTTGTTACCACCGGAAGATCCCTTTTGTTTCTGCACGATATGTTCTGCTTAGTTCTTGCAAGTGCCATCAAAAATACAATGATGGCCTTGTCGAATCTTGTTTATCATGGACGGGCATTGGCTGACGTCAGATCCTGCGCCCTACTTACGTGTGGAGTTTTGAACTTGTTGCCTGATTCGGTCTCAGCTCTGTTTTAGCTTTGTTGAACCTAGAAATCGTTCGCTTTAGCCAAGGTATGTTTCAAACGTGAGGTGTGTTCACCCTAAGGGGCGTCTGGACGAAGTTGAGTTGCTAACCCCCTCACACTCGGAACTTGGAGCGGGAGTCATCGGGAGACAACAACACTCTTGTACATCGTGGCCGGAGATACCGTAAGTGGTACTTGCGCCATGTGGCACATGTGGAAAAGGTTCAATAATTTGCCTTAAGAAATGCTGCACAAAAACATCATAAAGCATCATATATTCATATCAAAAAAGAGGCTTGTAAAGATCAGATAAAAACAATGATCCTTTGTTCGCAAGCCATAAGACATGTTGCACAACTATCGTTGCAGAAACTACCGTAATCAAAACATATCTAGTCCCACCAAACTACTTTAAAAACAGATGTGCAATCAAAAGAGATAATTCAATTGAGATACAAGATATTTTCTACCGATACCCTATATGATTTGCTCAAGTTGTCCAACCATTGCAAGCCAAATCTTCGTATATAGAAGGCTTCCATGAAGCAGAAATGATTTTCCCCTGCTATCAACCGCTGAATTGTGAGTGTCAATCCAAAATATCCCATTGTCATTTTTCTAATTTTCAATGGCCAAGGGTAAACAGACACCAACTTTGAAGTCCTTGAGGAAATAATTGCATTCAAACAAATTTAAAAAGTTAAGCCGTTAACGAATTTCAAAGTTAAGGAATTGCCTTGGATCAAGTAACCCACGCATTTCAAATTGAAGAAAAACCTGCCAATCAAAATGGATCTCGTTGTTCCTACTTGGGGCCATTTGCGGAATGCTCACCAGCAACGCCGACAATGCCAGGTTATCGTTTAGGTCATTACACTATGTTTGTCAAGCTCTCTTGTCAATCTGCAGGTGTTTATTAAATAGAACCATTTCAAATACACAAAGTCATTTGGTAGTCTCTTTTACTGACGATTAAATCCTCTCGATCTTTGCCAAAGTACTGTGCTAGACCAAATTTGTTTGACCCTCTGATTTGCAACCAAACAACTAGTAGCCGAGCAGTAATTAGTAACTAGCTTAGAGACTTAATATTGGCCCCTGTTGTCTCTTAAGTATTGGAGTTGTCACCAGATTGAGAATTTGCATTTACAATAGTTCTATGTATCTCTTAATTGCTCCGGTTTGTAACTCAAACAATTTTGAAAGAGATCCCCTTGCCCTTTTAAAAGTTTGAGTATTTCCCTTATAGCTCAAGCACGCCGAACATTTTATGAGTCTCAAATCATCTCAATACATCTCGAAAATTGCACTTGTAAAGACAGAAAGATCGTCTTGAGTTAATAAGCCACTTCCTCTGGCGAGTGCTTGGTAAAGATTGCTTTGCTTAAGGCCGAAGAGAGTGGATTCAATGGAGACAATCCAACAACGTCCTAATCACTTAGAATTCGTGGTAGATTTTTCCTTTTACTAAAGCCAACATTCATTACATTTCATGTCTTGGCTAATTGCTGTTTTACCGGATGCAATTCAAAAGTTTGATATTTGTAACCTGGCGTTGGTAAATTCTTATTCGAGCAATTAAATTTAAATCTTAAAAAATATTTTTAGTCCTGGAACTGGCGACCTAAATATATGCTTACTTGCTTTCAACGGTCTCAAATGTGGCCATCTATCGACTTTACAAGGTCATAAAAGGGTGGCAAAAAACCTTCGGCTGTGCCACAAATGCTTTACAACCTTCCAATGGACTCACTAGAATCATTGTTTGAGGTGTTTAGACAGAGATTCGAGAATATTTCTCAACCCTCTTACAACCCTGGTCCAAGTAATGCCTGTTCTGGGTTCTTGTTCTTCTATGTTTCGAACTAATCCATTCTCAGAGAAGGAAGGGAGGTAGGAGCAACCCTTCCTTCTCTGTGAGCACAGCGTTTACGTAGATGGGCTCAGCAGTAGTTGTTCAAAAGATAGTCTTGGGCAATTTGAAATGATGAGAAAGTAGAATTATTTCTCTGATAAAACGATGATAGCAGCACTAACTATCACTACTGCTTTTCTATAGTCGGATGACAGCTTTTGGGCTTGGAATGCTATACCTACTTAAATGAAAAACAACCGGGATCGAACTAGGGCAACAAAATGGAACGTATGAACTCTACCATTACACAACAGCTGCTAGCAGCCAAGAATCGAAATCATATTACCAATGTTATCAAATTGTTATTATTGTTACTATCAATATCAATCTATTCAAGTTCCACCGCTGATAACTCCCAGATGTGTTGGTGGGGAACGATTGAAAACATGTCGAGTTTGTCGTACATCATCACGTGGGCTCTGATCTGCTACTCCCACCAGTCAAATTGTACTAATGTACGTATTTCGTGGAATTTGGGATTGCAAAATTGCATCGAGCTCTGAACCAGGACGACAACTTTTTTGTGTGTTGGCTTGTTCGGGTGAATTCACCTTTCAACTGGAAAAACGATTAGACGTGACTAAATACCCAAGCCCGAGGATTAACACCCTGTTATACAGGCAGCCATTGAAACCGCTTGCTTAACTCTCAGTTGGCTGGGCCATGAATTGAAAGCTGCCATTCGTAAAGGTCTCTCTCTACCTTGTCCCTAAATTCTCGTCACAGACATGAGAGGGAGTACTGGAGGTGACGTTGCCGCTATTGGTTGATTAGTCTGGAAATTAAAGTTTGGGACGGGTCGGATAGTTGTTAATGTATGTCTACAGTACAGATAGAGCTCAAGTTTTTCTTGTCATTGGATCATAAAACACTTGACGCTTCGAGTAGAATGGCCCAAGATTTATCACCGGCTAGATTTTGTGTTCGAGGCTTCTGCCACTCAGGCATCACACCATTATACCGACCGAAACCGTGGACGAATCCGACAGACATGCTGTTTTCAACAAGCAGAAAATTCGAAGCCCTCAGAGTCACATTCATGTGGCACCATCGTTGTCCTTGATTAACTTGTGGCCAAAAAGACGATGATCAGATGGAGAGGGTGATAAAAGCGAAAGTGTCAACTTCTCAATGATGTACGAAATTGAGATATTGACAACCAAGTCTCGATAAATGGACTGCCGAAAAATGACCTTTGGTCCAATGAGGTGAAGAGCGCGTTGGTAAGCAGAGATTAGCTCGATGGAGGATTGCCCTAGATGCTGAGGAATCATCTTTTGTTATATATCGCTGACTGCAGCACATTTTCAATTGATCTCAGATTTGAGACTGGAGAGATACTCACTGAACGAGGAGGTGGTGGGTGATCTACCGCAAACCCAGCCTAAGCAAGTCCTCAGAAGGAGTACACTATTGAACCACAATGGGACTGAGTAATCATGCTGAGTTGGTTGGATTATCAAGCTACCGCCTAATCAGAGGATCACATCAAGTGACAAAGATGTAAAGTGACACCACTATTGTCTTGAGAGAAAAATAATGACAGCATTGAGGTGTCTCTAAAGTACTAGAAGATGGCGTTATGCTGTATACATGGAAATGGATAATCGGATAAGAAACAATCAGAAGGGATCGCGTACCTTTTTTCTGAAAAGATTTTGAGAAGGAAAAATTAAAGATTTTTTTATGTTTTCAAGTACACCAACAAACACCACCGTGTACAAGCGACTACTCCAAACAAAATGAGTAGTTATGTTTCCCTAATTCCTAACCTTTTCAAAGGCTAAACATGCCATCGCACTCCAATTCAAATATTTTTTCTTCCATTTGAAATAGTTCCATCTCCCTTGCCACACTCTCTCGTCGTCGTTACTTGTTTTTCACGGTCTTTAAGCAATCATAGTTCCAAAAAGTTGTTCACCTGTTCATCTAGGTCCTTCCTTTGGAGAAAACATCTTTATGAGGGTTTACAGTGATCTCACCGAGTGAATGTAACTTCGAATGATGAAGTTGCTCTATTTCCTTCTCTTTCTTAATGCCAGGAATATCTGGCTGGCACATCCTATTGTATACTGTAGGTACCCAGTTAGGAACTACCAAGATCGAGAGCGATTTGAAATGTGGCCCGTTTGTCAAAGTTGGGTTGAAAAAACTCAATTTGGGGTAAGAGCTCTCTGGCTTTTCAGTTGTCAAAGATCACGAATCCTCGACCTGGTGGGAGTGGGGGCCGGGCTTCTATGCTTGTGCTTGGTGGTCTAGTGGCCTGGGACATCATCATGGTTGCTATCTTGAACAGGGGATAAAAGGCTATGGAATCATGGGATCCGAAAATAGGCCGTTTCACTGATGACATGACCACTTTTGAGAGAGAACGAAAGATGCTTTTTATCTTCGAAAGAGACTAGATATCTTCTGGCAATTCGAGCATTCCGACATTTTGGACCACAAAAGTTCCAACTTTACTCCCAAATTTATCAATTTCACTGATCAGAAAAGGGTGTTAATTTTCTTTTTTTTCATTGGAAATTGAGCAAAGAGGGTTCGATTGACGTTCGAGGGACAGGTTGACAGGTCAGTCCAACTTAACGCCATGAGAGGGGGGAATTGAGGACTAAAAACATCATACCTACTCCATTCTATTGCGTAAGAAAATAAGGAGCAGTTATCTTACTCAATCATTATTCAATTCCTTAGACAAAATGAAAAGACGAGGGAACGGAGGTGGGACTTTACTAAAACACGGATACGTTGACAAGATAAAAGCCATTCTCAGTCTCGAAGCGCTTTCACAGCTCTTGATTTTGAATTTGTCTTTCGAAATCAAGTAATGAGCGATAAGAATTACGGAAATGTAGAAATATGAGATAAAAATAGACTTATTGTTCATATTCACATGCCCCACACTTAATGGAATGCATGGGTTGGTTTTCTGCTTTGCAGTCGTACAACTCGAAATTTCTTTAAAAAATGAGAGGAAAGACTCAAAACACAATTTTTTTATTGTACGGTACAATATAATTCATCAGTGGTTGGCATATGTGGGACAAAATAATGTTTTTTCTAACGTACCCAGGCCTTGTTGACAAATGTCCCGTTTACTAAGCCAAGTCTGTCTTGGATACCACTCTTGCCACAAACTTGCGGCAATGTTGGTGCTTTTCACCGTCACTTTCTGATTCTTCACTGTCTATCTATTCATAGATTTCTAGACACTGGATGTCGGGGGGCGATCGACCACTTGGCTGGCAAAACAGTACAATGGACGTTCTCCTGCGAATTGGTCACGAACCGATTTATTGTATTATTGTATTGTTTAGCAAACCGACTGGTCGGTCGTCCGAAATCTAGTGTCTAGAAATCTATGATCTATCGTACCATTCCCTCTATTGCAATACAACTTTTAGCCTTAGCGCGCCCTAGCGAGGTACCAGGTCACTTAGTGAAAAAATTTAAAACAGTTAATTCAATAAGCTGTCACAAATATTAAAGATAATAAGATCATGATGGACGTGATTCACCTCAAATTTCGATTTTAGAAAATGATAATGGTATAAAACGGGAAAATTATGACGATTTTGGACTCAGCTCCCACAAAAGAAGATTCGCTCCAGCACTAGTACCCATTAGAGATTAAGGTTACTTTAGTCTCTAGTGCCCATACGATCTCATGTGTGATTTTTAAATCATTGGCTAACCGGCAATGCGCGTTCGTATGACACGCCCTCATAATTCCAAGACCTAGTAAAACCAACCATTCTTGTGAATGCAACACACATGCATGTAAGATTCGCTTGAGCAAAAAAACAAAGGCTAGAGAGCCCTTTGGTATACCAAATAATATATACTGTGTACATGTGTGGTTCACCGTAAGAGACCTACTTATGGTTTCTGCCTCAAGGTCAAATTTCTAGTCGGATCTGCTTCTCATGTTGAAAAAGAAAAGTGACACTTTCCACTGACTCCGAAACGAGTACCGAATTTGACACAAAAGGAGCAATTTTCACATTGGATCTCTTTCGCCGACTTTCATCAGTTGGATCCAAAAGTGTTTTGTTTCTAAATCCACAGGCTCGAGGAAACGAGTGAAAGAACTGATTTTTGGACGTATTTGAGGGAGAGTTACATCGTGTAAGAAGCTGTCTTCGCCGCTGAATCCATTTGTACCTACGGTCCAGAAATCCGGGCACTAAAAAACTGTTGTTGGATCCACCAAGTCATATCTGGTTTCCGCTCAAAGTCTTTCTCTTTTCCTCAGACGCTTTTCAATTCTTTCCCGACAAACCCAAGTTTGAACAATGGTACAAAAAATTAATCGTACCTTGGGAACATTTCAGCCCACCACCTGGGCTTGAGGAATTCAAAGAGTCAGAGGAACCTTTGAAAGGGGAAACACATGCTTGGGCTATGAGTGAATCAAGGGACCTCGTCCCATTACTTAGTTGTTTTTGTAGCTGTCCCTACCCGGGCGGCCTGATTTTTGAGGTACCGCGGTCCATTTCCGTTTCGTTTCAATGTTCCTCTCCTTAATGGAAAGACTTAGGTTTAAGCATAAACAGGTTGAAAACGTGAAAAGAACCAATCTACTATAAGAAATATTATCTAAGATGACTATCACCACTATGTAACGCAAGCACGCTAAGACATGGCGACCTGAAGGCCAAGCAAGGTTTCACATCCGAGTGTTGCCATGTTAACAAGTCGTATTGGTGCTCACACATTAATGACCGACCAAACTAATATTTGTGTACTTAAATACATGAGGGAAGAATGAGAGAGTAAAAAAATGCTGCAAGATTTCCCTCAAACAAACTAGATCATGAAAATCATTCATTTTACCCAGTTAGATTCGTAGCTAAACAGTAGCCCCTCCCCCTCCCCCCCCCCCCCAGACTGGTGTCCGATGAGTAGACTATTTTTAGTGGAGCACGTGTGCAGGCACCTTAATTCGCAGTTCCTGTGGCATTAGAAGCGATCTTAAAATAGATTGGACAACTCCATTGAACTAGCATGGCTGAGCACTTCATTTTCTTTTTCCTGTTTAGATAGACCAACTCATTTGACAAAAGTCATGGCCCTAACTGACTCGAGGATCACCATTTTCGTCCGTCTCAACATAACTCTGCGATTCTTGAATGATATACTGTATATACGTAGCGGCAACGTTGTTGTGTGACGTTGTTTCGGCTGATTGTGATTGATGTCCCATTTCCTAACATCTTCATCCAATGCCACGACTTTTGACTGCCTGTCTGCTTAAAATGACCCTATTCGAGAACTTTGTCAGTGTGCCTATGGGCAAAACCCTTGAGGCCCTTACCGCTCAGAGATAAAGTCATCCCTCATCAATTCAGTGCAGCAGCCCTCCGCAGGATTTGGTCTACTTGGTCTCTTCTCTTCCCTTCTCTTCTCCTCCCGTAGACATGGGACGTGTAAAATGGGGCAATTTGAAAGGTTGGATGCCATAAAAGACTCCCTTAAGTATGGATGTCAAAAAATATGTGCCTCCAAAGAATACGCGGTGATCTGGTGATCTGCATGGTACGTAAAACCGGGAAGAACCACCAGCTTTCTCAAACTCTCAGGGTTTTCCTGAGACATTGATGCAGGATTGATTATAAGGCTGGGAATTCACATTGGCGCGCTCAAAAAAAAGTGAAACGTTGTCAGGTTCTCAGTTTTTATTTAAAAATGTTGAAAGTTTGTAAGGAGTAACACCAGCATGCATAATTTGATCTTGCAGGGTGCGTGAGAGAATCAGAACACTCAGTAAAATTCGAATTTTCCAGTCTAGGATAGCTAAAGGGTTGCAATTGTTTTGCTGAAATGCAGATTAACTCGCTCAGGGAAGACATTCATGTGACTTTTTGATAATAACGAAAATGAAGTGTGAATTGTCCAAAAAGTATCAAATAGCTGATGTCCTTCGCCCTGGACTCTTGGTTTCAGCCAATTCCATGGTCATCAACGTCATTGGAGAGAGACCATAGTCTCTCCCATGAAGATGACAATACAGTGGAGATCTGGGCAGGCTTCTGGATCAGGAGAGGTCTAGAGTCTGTTGGATGTCTCAAGATAAAGATTGTCCAAGACAAGCATGAGCGACCTCCTCAATGACCTTCAAATTTCGACGGAACAATTAAACTGCTAATGGAGAGGTTTCGTGGTGCTAGATGTTATCGGGGAGGAACAGCCGACGTTTGAGAGGGTCCCAGTTTGGATTTCCGACCCACTATACGTAGAATAAGCGAAGCTATCACGTGAAGGAAACCAAGTCTCATCATCGCTACAACCCTTCAGGATAACACGCCAATGTATTTCAAAAGCCTTGCTCGTGGTAGCAATAATACCACCGAAAACACCAACAACGAAGAGGAGGACAAGGAACTGCGAATAAAAGAGGACAAGAGCTCCTGTGCTCTTGCGTGTGCATATGCGTATTTCATGAAATTCATAGCCCACTCTTGAGACTATAAACTTGCATACAATATCTAAAAGCTATGGGGTGCCTTTTAGAGTTGTCATGTTCCATAAAGGTAGAGGTGAGGTTGAAAAGCATGACTAGTAGGTAATAAGCCAAAATTAAAACCCTTATCTTCATTCCATTGTCTGAATAAATGGGTGGATACCTTGATTTCCATTAAAGGCGAGCAATGTCAATCTGGCCAATGTTAGACAATAGCTTCACGCTTGCCTTCCTCCGCTTTTGGGTGACGTTTACGTTTAGAGTTGCACAGGTTGCTCTCCGTAATTTTGCACATCCGTTCGACCTAAATTTAGATTCAACCCCAAGCTTCCATCTGCCATCGAAAGCCAATCCCAGGATCGAAAAAAACATTTTCAGATGCTCCATGCAATGAATACTTCACAGTAGTCAACTGAAATTCCAATCGTAATCGAAATATAACAACGATTTGAAAGTCCGTTGACTTTTCTCCGGCATGCATTGTCATAGGGGAATAACCAAAATAGCAATTTTAGCCACAAATACATTTACAATACTCGAGACATCTCGACATTTTTGCTCCCGAAATTGAATTGGACTGTCATTTCTCTTGAAAGGAGGACTTAGGGTCTAGGAGGATCCGCCACCTAAAGTCATTGTTAAGCACAGAGTGGGGTCACATCTTCCCTTCAGTGATGATATATTTCCACTGGCAGATAAATATTGCTCCAAAGCCGGATTCGTGATGGTCATTTCCTGCCAAACCTGTCCATTCTTCACTTTCTATTGAAATTTCCATGGAATTTTTCAATTTAGGCAACAAAAGTAGGACCAAAATTTGCCCACGAAATGACTCCGTTGGTATCGAACACCATGTCGTGAGAAACTGCAATGCATTCGTACCATCGTGTGCTCATTTTTCTTTAGAATTGACAATGATTCTATCTCCACTTTGGCTGAATTTGCATAAACGCTGGCTTTATGTATTGACAACGACATTGAAATAGAGCTCTAGATGATGGTCTCAAGCTCCCAACATTGAGTTGAACAGAATGATATACTGTAACTGTACGTACCTTGCCTCAAATATTTGAGTGTTTCGCACCCAACGTACTATTTGTACATCCATTCTCGAAAAGCAGCAAAACATTTTGATTCATTTTGATTGTTATACGCAATGCAGCACAATATATTTGAACCCACTAGTTCAAACGAGACCTTCTACATATGTTTAGCTTTTCAGTGTGACTCCGATATAAACTCAAAAAAACGCCACATTGGTTGATTTAAAGTCACATCACATTGCATCTCAACCTCGTCATGCCTCATCTACGACTAAAATGGCAAAATAAAAACATCAAGTCAAACATAAATCAAAATTCAGATGTCATTTAAAGCACTTTTCATGAGATTTGAGATAGTTTAGCGAAAGCAACTTGCGATTCGTGCGTGCGTAAGTCAGATGTTTTTGGCTGAAACAAATGATAGCCCTCCAAATGAGCCTAGTTATTGATTTTCATCGTCGTACTTCTTTCTGAGCATGAAACAGTTTCCCATTGCCAGTTTCACATAAGTGTAACCAAGGTTGCGGCCGCAGGGTATTGATAGATCATTCACTTTCTGCCCCCACTACCCCTGGTTCGATATCTAAAAAACGCAAACGAAGCTCCTCAGATACCCTAAATGTGCCAATCCCGAGGGTAAGGCAACAATGAATGAATGAATGATATGTGTGTTAATATTCCAATGTATATTCCAATAATCTTCAAATGGTAATCCGAAAAACAGAGCTGCAATTTGAGACCGGATCAAACAACACATGCATGTACAGATACAATCATGAAAACCTGTCATCTGATTTGGCAAAGCAATCAATTTCTCTTCAATATTGTATTGACCATAATGTTGCAAGAAATGGACACCTTAACATTCTCAATTTTCTACATTATTTTGGTTCACCAGAGTGAGAGAGGACGTAACGTTGCTTTACCATTAATGCATTGGCACATGACTTCAAAGTGGTACTCACATTGATCTAAAAAGGGCCAATCAAATATTCGGCAATAAATGAATTCAAAATGCTGCTTTTTATCTCAGAACAACACATTCGAGCTGTGGTTTGTGATTCCGTGAACTATTCGGGCAATACGATGGCTATGACTTTTCTTCAACCGCTCTTTCAACAAATAAACTAGGCTTATTTCTTTGAGGTTCCATTCATACTTCATGTGAAGATCGTTGAATATGTTTAAATGATACCCATGCAGGCGGTGGGTCGTCTCCAGTTGCACTTGGTAGGTTCGCCATTTTTTTTAGTTTCTTTTGTTTTCGCTCTTAACGAGGTAAACAATTGAGTTGGGTGATTTTTGGAATGTGTTCGTCGATCGTTTTATTTTGGTTCGCGTTGGCTTGCAAGTCAAGCCAGGTGGTGATGATTCTTGGCGTAGGACAACATTTTGGAAATACCATACCGTAGGTGCATGCAGTAAATGCATACAGCGTACCTACAATGTAAACACTGCCACGGACTTTGGCTACACATTTCTATCTGATAAGACGTGAGGTCGATTTCGTGAGGCTTAATATGGTAGCTTATCACGTCAATTTCATCTCCACATCTTTGTTTGAGCAACCCTTTCCTGGGCACTCTTGAGCAAATAGGGGGGGCTTGAATTTGGTCAGTAAAACACATTTCTGTTTGAAACAACGAGTCAAATTTGAGTAGAAACAATAGAAACGCCTGGATTGGACGTCATGAAACTACAGTGAAGGTGTTTTTTCTTGAAACCTTGGCTGAACGATAGATAAGTCGGTGAGCTCGGAGAACAACTACCTGTAATCATCAATCAAGAAATCAACACTTTCCACCAAGGGAGATAGATGGGGTATAATTGCCAAGTGAGCGAAAACGCTTAGAATAGGAAGACAAAATGTCAACTGCTCTTGGCGTTTTTCATTTTTTACTTCTGTGGTTCCATTTTTACGAGACATCAAGCATTCATCAGATTGAAAAAAAAAACAAGAACGGTGAACCAGACACCAAAAAAGAGCAACGTTACTCATTCTTTATATCCCTTTCCCTAAAAAACGATTTTGTACAAGTATCATAAGGGCCCTTATTTGCAATGTCAGACAGCCCAAACAAAATGGGAAGACGCACGGTAGATTGCTAAATAAACTGCTCGTGACGTGCCATAAAAGCAATTTCCTTTCCGGACATTATGTGACCCAAGACACTAATTAAACATAAGATTTTGAAAGAATTTGCCAAAAATAACACAAACGCATTATAAGTCAATAAAGATAAATCGGCCAAATCAGCCCTTTATTTGGTAGAGGCTGACTCAAAGCACCCTGTGATGTGCAGAATGTAAACCATTTTTCGTGCACCGTAACCTTAAACGTTCAAACCGAATTGATAACATTACACTTTCAAAAGAGATATTCTTATCGTTTTCCTGCTTTTTGGCAAAATGCAACTTTTCTCTCCAAATCTCTAAAAATTGACTCTGATGTGGTTGCAACGGACATACATAACCGAAACTCTCGAGAAAAAGAGGAACAGATCCCTCCTTACATTGTGCCGTATGTGAACATTGACCTTGGTCGAGAAGCAATAGGATCTTCATTTGAAACCGATTGAGCATAGCTTTCCATGTGATTTGGTTCTCGAAAAGGGATAATGGTCTTTGCGAGATCACCGAAGCCTGACAATAGAAGGCCAAATCTAGTATTTTGGCCCCTAGACAACACCACAAATTTTCGCTCTCGTTCCAATCAAGGAGGGATGAGAAATGATTAAAAAACATTTTTGACCACCTGGCAGAAAATCGTGGCAGAAAATGGCAAATATTTTGAAATTTATTATTTATTATATTTACATACTTTTCAATTCGTTTTCATGTCTTAATGTAGTCTAGGTATGCTAGAAAGGGAATTTCGCATCGATGCAAGGCACTAATATCTAGACCTATAAAAATATTGCTTTTTGAGCAGCAATATTTTTTTTGAAGTTGAGAAATATTTGAAAAATAGTTTAGAAAACACGAAAAAAACTTACCAAAATAAAGCTGTAAATATGCAAAAAGAATTGCTGCAATGGGGAAAAGGTAGTTTTTAGCCCCGGTTAGACGTTTTGCTGCATTTTAATGTTACGCAATCTTGCCACCCAATGGTATTTACTAAGCTATCCTAGAGTCACTATATGGTTAACTATAATAACTATTCATTGAGTTCACAAGAAATTACCATTTTTTCTTGCAATATTTGACATGAGGACACGTTTTCAATTGATACAGATGTCATGGTAAACAATTGTCTTTCTTCTGGAGCTTACTACTTTGGTGCTGAGGGAGGCTTTTGCACACAGAATTATTTTTGGTCGGATCAAACCCATGACGGCAGATGAAGCTCAACTGCAGAGCACGTTTTTTGAGGACTTTCCGAAACAGAAAGTGGGAGTTGAATTTGATAATCAAATGCGTTGGTTGATCAAATATTCTTATAAGGTTGAAGTGGCAACAACTAAACACATCTTAATCTTTCATGTTAATTATACCAAGAATTACATTCTTTGCAACGCTTAGTAAAGGCAGTGAAAACCCAAACCAAAAAAAGTTGCTAAACTTTTGGTTTTACCGGAAGATTTAATCCTTCATCTGATCATGTTGCACAAAAGTCCCAAATAAGGAAGAAGTTAAGACGGAAGCAGATAAGGACCCAAAAGACAATAAAAGTGCAAAAATAGTTCTAAAATGTGAAAAAATAGTTGGAAAAACAATGTCGGAAAAGATTCGAAAGAGAGAAAAACTGGTTATAAAGTGTAAAAATTGGAACTTTGGCAGAAATTTTTTTTCGGCCAAAAAGGGGTAAAAAGTGTTTTCCATGTTGTAACTTTACTTTACGAGGGCTACTAAAAACATGTATTATTCAAATCTAATGAAAGGGCTTTGAATTTTGCCACAGCAATATATCATGAATTGGGTTGCCATGAGGCTAGTCTACTTTTTTTAAATCACTTTTGAAAATAATCGAAATTGTCTGTCAAACACATGCCAATGTCATTCCAATGTAAATGACTGGATGAACATTTGTTTTGACTACTTTTTAATACTTATGGTTAATAGTTTTGCTGTGCTCAAAAATTTACCTCATGTTTAACAATATTTATAGAATTGCTCGAATTTAAGTTAGTATCATAGAATTACTCAAATTTAAGTTAGCTTCACACTTGTTTGCTTTTAAATTTTGCACATTAGCTAGCAAGGATCGTTTTAATGTTTTCTTTCATCATTCATCATTACTTTTTAATAAGGTTAAGTTTGACAGGCACCGGCAGCCATTTTCCACTATTTTCTGCCATACATGGTAGAAAATGGCAGAAATTCCTTCAAAGCCGATTTTTGCCATGGATAGTTCTAATACTTAATGGTAGGAAATGAGATAAAGGGCATCATTGGCTCTTTGGCCATTCGACAATCGATATTAGTCGGCCTTATTAGTCGGAGTGCTGATATCTAGAAAACAACTAACGGCCTTTTAAGCCTTGAATTGTCTCATGAATTGGCAATTCAGACCAAAAACGGCAAATAGATGGGCAAATGAAATTCAAAAAGGTCTGAAATCTTGAAAATAAAAGTATTGATCCATTGCAG
The DNA here is from genome assembly GCF_007210705.1 of Tigriopus californicus. Taxonomy (NCBI): domain Eukaryota; kingdom Metazoa; phylum Arthropoda; class Copepoda; order Harpacticoida; family Harpacticidae; genus Tigriopus; species Tigriopus californicus. The sequence continues at coordinate 7,851,809 of NC_081446.1, forward strand.
CCTTCATGGACTGGTTTTGAATCAATTAAACAAAGCATATTTCACTTGATAGTTTTTGTTGTCTTGAATATATTATCAACGAAATTGCATCATTACAAAAACAGTTTTGAACTATGAGTTGAGATTTCGTTCATTGCGTGATTGCAGGAGTGTGATGCAATACATGAAGAGATGGAGAAATCAAATATTGGAGCTTAAGTTTATCTACAAGTGACAAAAGTGCAATACAGAGATTATAATTTTGGAAAAAGGATATAAAGAGACTTCTTTTTTTAACTTAAATGTTTTCTAAGGCAAATGTGATAGAAAGATCAGCAGTATATACGTAGCTAAATAAATAGCCATTTTAATCTTAGCATGAAAAAAAATCCCCTTGCTCTACCTTGAACACTATTCATGTGTATACACTATAATTTCACGAGATTGCAACAAATTCTAAAATGCCAGTTCTTCCAGTCAGTCTTTTACGCAGTCTTTTATGCAGGTTAATAACCAGATAAATTGACACATTGTGGTTTGTGGTTGCATCATTCAACATTTTACAATTTTTTTCCCTTGCCCTTCATGCCCTTCAGCAAAACCAGACCTGAGGCCTTGTCTTTGAAGACTCGTACCTCGGAGTTAAGGGTCTGGACGTTTATCGGTATGAAAATACACTCGTGAAAGTGATGAGCGGATGTTCATTCTGGGTAATGTCCAAGTCTAAACTCAGTGGTACGAGCGGTTAAAAAACTCAACACTGGGTGTGGAGGTCTGTTGACGTAAAGCTCATAAGATGAACTTCTTAACGCAACATAATTTACGAATTTCATCAGCTCTTCCAATTGTTCTAGAAACTGGCACATGGTCTAGAACAATTGGCAAATAGCACATAGACCCATTTTGGGGCCTAATGTATCTGTTGCTCGATTTATGCACCCCTAATAATCATATGTAAAGATGAGAATCATTACATGAGCTCTGACACTACTTCGAAGGGGGTCAAGACGGGACTACTGACCTTGGATATAGATTGTTGCAGAAACATCGTCCAATTCGTTAAAATTAGTCTGAATCACCAAATTTGCATCTCTGGCACTGATAGGCACGTTTGTTTGCTGGTACCAAGGTTTACCTGAACGTCCGAATACCGTGCATGGCCCTCCCACACGAATTTTATTGAAATCGAACGGAAGGGCTCCCTGGTCGGGTTTTCATGACCATTTGAGACCAACTTGAAAGATTTAAGGTACTGTAGAGGGCCAAACGTAGCGAGGAAGCAACGGGAGAGAGGGAAAGAGACGGGAACAAAGAAAGAGGGGGAGAGAAAAAAAGAGAGAGAAAGAGAGGTGGATAGGAAGAGCTAGCAAAACAAGACTATGTTCAAATACAGACGATCAATATTTGAAAAACTGTCTTCGTTGTCCGTGTCCATTGCGCGCTTGTGAAAGGATGTCCAAACATCAAACATCGATCGACGAGGTTGGAGTAAACGGGGTGGATTTTCAAGCACCCCTCCCCCAATTCAAGCCCCCTTTTTGGCGGCCCTTAACATATTCGGGAAAACTTTGAAATCCTAGAACCTTACCTCGGACACAAAGAGCGGCCCAATACGAAGTGAAACTTGATTAGTTCGGTTATCAGGAGGAATATTATACATGAGACCCCAGTGGCGTAAAGCAAGTAAGTCTCGCTTGGAAGTCACTAAGTGTAAGGTGCAAGAGTTCAGAGATTATCCTTCTTCGTCTAAATTTGGGAGCAAACATTTAAAATGGCTTCCATTTTCAGGGGAGGGAGAGGGGAACAACGAGGAATGAATGAGCAAACAATCTAGTACGTAAGTAATAGAGGCGAGTGGCATTCCCATGCCAGGAAGACACAAACACGCTTTTTGTCATATTTTGCTTTGCTTTATTCTAATTCTTAAAAAAGTTTAGTAGGAACCTGAGCATCTTTATTACGAGGACCTTTGATCTTTGCCTGATTGAATTGTATCTAATAAGTCCTTGGTAGATTTGAGGTGCAGCCGGCATTCGAGGAGTCAATCTACATACAAAAGTTTTGGTGAGAGCTCTGGAATCAAAGCCATGAACAGGTGCATAGCCACGTTAACTAGCTGCGCCATTACCTCTCCGCCCTTTTCGCCCTTTTTTGCCATAAATACAATTTAAATCCTAGGGATGCTAATTTCTGCGAGAAACATCTCAAATATTACTGATTTCTAACGTATTTTGGGGCAAACGTCCAAAATCATCCAAATCCAGTCCATCAGTCATAAAGAATGCTACTTTCAATTTTTTGACTATGAAGACCATGTCTTCCTTGTTAACTGCCCAATTCACCAGATTGACCGAAGATATGGAACGTCTTTTTGAGTTTTCATTCCATTTCCGGAGAAGCCGCCGAACCGCTATGGCAGCTACTCTTCTCTTTGAAAAGCGAGGAACTTACCTCTTCATTTTTATGCGTAATCAACAAATTCTAATCATACCCAACGCTATATAAATCATTTTCAACTCTTTTTTGCTCCAACAGTTTTGACATTTTTATTTCTTGCTATCCTACATATTCAACCTTATTCGAATATTGTCTGTACACCTACTTAATCTATCTTTGCCATGATATGACCAAGAGTCGCAATAAATAAAGAGGAAGATGGTTTGTAATAAGCCACATGTGGTTGCCAAGTTATTTTTGGGTTCATGCTTCAAAGCTTATCAATCGACATGATTTGAGGCCAATCCGATGACAACAAATATAGCAACAAATTTGCTTATAATAGTGATTTATATTACGGAAAGAATCACGATTTTTATTCCCTTGGGAGACAGTGGGAGGAGTAGGGGTGTAGTGGTTAAGATACTAGCCACCTTGTCATGAGAGAGGTCTCCAGTTCTATACTTCTCCCTGTCTCCTCTTGAGAGAGAAGCTTTCATTAAGAAGAAGAAGAATAACAACAACAGCAAAGTGTCAAGATCAATTAAGTACCATCTAATATTTGGGAAATTTACTGCAACGTGTCCAATGATTGCGATATCGCAATCAAGATTATTTATCATATTCTTACACTTTTGAACGAGCCTTATTGACAATAACTCAAGGAAAATGTGTCTGTGCAAATGCGTTTATTGTCCAGGATGTGGCCTTAATTTAACGAAGTTAGACCAAAATTCCAAGGATCACAGAGATGTCTAACAATTAATGGGCTAAAAGCTTTTAAAACCGGACGATATCACGGGTCATTGCGTAAGCGACCAAGCTTCTTCTTAATATCCATACATGCAAAGAGGTAAGTGAATGCGTCTGTCAGGCTCTCTATGGTTGAAGCCTTTTCTTCAAATAAATTGACTCAATTAGAAACAAAGAGACATTGTTTTGAACGAGAACAACGATCAGTACTTTCATAGTGGAGTAGGCCGCCGCCAAAGTCAAGATTTATAGGGGCTGTTCAATGGAATTGACACCGTAAATGATGGTGAGGTTGACATTGAAAATCCATTTGCTGCTTCCCTCTAACCCAGCCATGCCAGTGGTGCCAGAAGAAAAATGCCACTTGGAATTCCTGTCTTCTAATGTTGGTGACTCCAACCTACATACGGTTAGCGTGGTGAGATTCTCCGATCCATATCATCTTTGATTCTTCCGCTGAGTCAGCCAGCCAGAATTCAACTTCAACCAAGAGTTAGACGGAACCAGAACGAGTGATTCAAATTTTCTCGTCTCCTGCTCCTACATTGGTTGGTTGTGTGTGTGTGTTTGTGTGTGCGAACCTATACTGACTTCATTTTATGGCCCTGTCCACTCTCAGGGAAGCCAACTTTTATTGATGTTGACACTCTCTCAACTTTGGTTGCCAGCCGAGACACGCACTCGACCATTCAACATCGAATCAAACGGAGGTCCGACCATGCGACCGTTGGAAAAAATCTTGAGAGTCTGGGTCTGTCCCTGAATTGAACTTATGGATCTACAAATATGCAGGTACCGAAAAATGTGCAACTAAGGGTGGCTTTACACGAGGATGGAAACCCGAGATTGAATCCGGTTTGAGGATGGAGGTAGGACTAGTGCTGGGACGACTCCAGTCTGTCTTTCAATGTACTATAGACGAACAAAAAGACTCATATTGCGAAAAACTCGCCCCAGCACTAGTCCTACTTCCATCCTCAAGCCGGATTCAATCCTGGTTTTCCATCGTAATGTAAAGCCGCCATAACTTTGGCACCTTCCTTCCTTCAGCATTGGTCATCTTAACCGTGTCAGGGTTCAACATCAAATTGTTACGGCTGCCTTATGAAAATAATCATCTATTTGGCTTGAATTAACTCGAAATGGCAAACATTCCATACCTCGAATGCTTTCAATTTGTTTTAAAAAGTTCAGAACCAATAGTAAGGAATGGAAATTGGCTTGATATATTTCAGTTTTTATGCAATTCACCTAATTGCTCCGGGAAAATCCTGTTACTCCTGTCGAATTAGTAATGCATTTAATGCATTTGATTCATGAATAAAAAACATTCATGCTATCGAAATTACTTTCACAATCATGACTGACTTCTTTCGAAACTCGGTTTAGTCTTGACCCCGACAGTGATATTAATTCAAACTGGAAGGGCTTAAAAAAGAAGTAGGCTCCAGTTCGATAGTCGCCGAGCCATTCAACAATGAACACCCGTTATAAAACAACTGCTTTGAGATGGATAAACCCAATGGTCTTTTATTGTCATGGCTAGCGCTCCCTTCAGTGCAGTTTCCTTTGCATTAAGAAAAGAAGCCAAACAACAAGTGTTCATGGCTAGTTATTTGCAATGTTTTTGCATGACCTTGGACCAATTGTCTTCGAAGAATGAAAATAGAAACCTAATTTTTCAATCAACCGAATCGTTCCTGTGACAGGTTCGTGAAACCTGAATGATGAATTATCGAAGACCTACTCTTTTTGTCGTTCATAATTGTGAAGTAATTTCGATAGCCAGCGCCTAGGCTGGGGTTCTTTAAATGCACCAGCAACTTGACAAGGGCAACGACCTTCAAAATGACAACCTTCTGAACAATCTATATATGAACTTATTCATGGAAGCACTCTGAAGACACATCCTTTGGCAATCGTATCTCATCTGAGTTTTCGTGATAGTACTCTGTAGAGAGCAAAATAAGGTACTTGTTTGGTACACATCGTTCCTATCCGAAAGTAAGTAATTAAGGTGGGCATCTTTGTCTTGTGTAACCAGCAATAAGTAATGAGAACTTTAAGATTAAACATACTTCTACAATTTATGGTCAAACCAGATCAAAGCCCGACTTTTCACACTAGATAATATTTGATGGGTATTGCTAACCCAGATTTTAACGCCTTTAATACTTAGATTTAAGGCGTTAACAATAAATGAAAGTAATAAAATGGCAAAAACAGAAAATCATAAAGTATTTGATTACTACTTTATTTTTATATATTTTTGCAAAAGTGACATAATTTTATCACTTGCTCAACATCACTTCGTCGTAAAATTAGCCATTCCGGGAACAAACGGCGTGGATGGCACTTGTACCGAGGATCAACTGTACCGGGAGACAAATGCTCAAGGAAATAAACGTGCTAACGGGGACACATGTCTGATAAGAAGTGTCACAATGACAAACGTCGTGCGATCAAGTGACGACCACCCTAAGTAATTCCCTTTCACGTCAAGAATTATACCTTGTCGATGATTTGATGTTCTAAATTCAAGAGGCCAAGTTTTAGCTATTCAGTAGGTTCGATGACAATGAGATCTCAAGGAACGAAATAAAGAAAAAGATATTCCAATTTATGCGTAGCATTGGATCGAGTATCTTGGCCAAAGTTCTCTTATTGAGTCAGTTTGATTGCTGACTCGGAGTATTTGCTCACCACTTCAGGAAGACGATCCTGAGATGGTTTGCAACAATCTAGCACAGAGCCTCGTGCCTTAAAGAAGCTTTCGAACTTTTCTGAGGGCCCTCTGCTACAGTAGATCCTCAAGGATTGAACCTATTGTTGTCAGGGGGGAATCGAATAAAGATAACGAAGGTGAGCGGGATTGGCAACTCATGAGTGCAGATACTTTAATCCACAGGATATGGAGAAAGCAATTGAGCGATAATGGCGCTGAAAAACACCCTGCTGTACGAGTTGAAGTTCATTTTTTCATGTGACGGACAACAAGAAATGGATAGAAGCTGGCAACTCTTGTTTCGTAATCTTCTGCGTGAGGTTTGGTCCAGTAGAAAGATACTTGCCATATCAACATGTAGTAATATGCCTCCTCAAACAAAACTTTAGGGATCCCTGGTTTTAGGGAAATCCACCCTTTTTTCGACTGTTTCTTTGCTCCCTGTTCCTCATCGTACGTTCTTTCGCTTTGGGATGCAAATAACCTCAAGAGACTACCCTACTTTCCAGTTACCTCTTGAATATAGTACCATGCACTCCATCTGGAGCGACCAGTGAGGGACACCTCTTGAGGGAGAGTGACGAAGTAAGTAAGTGAGTGAGCCTGGCCCTCATATGGGTCTGTTAGAAGCCACCTTCCTGAATCAACACTTTCCCCAAGTTGCATTCCCCCATGAAATGGGTAGGAGGGGCGAAACTGTTCTTACGAATTGTTGAGTCATCTCAGCATTTCGTTTGGGAAAGGTCTATTAGCTTCCAGTTAGGTGACATAATAATATCAGAGACCATGGAGAAAACCATCCTTTGGAGACAAATGTGAAGTGAAGGAGAGGGAAGTTGAACAAAGTCCATCAAAAAAGACATTTGGAATGAGATGATTGGACCTCGGAAGAAAGTTAAAACCTGGAAAAAAGATCAACTTTTTTAGCCGTTTTGGCCGAAAACAAATGTTTGTGCCAAATTTCCAACTTCCCACTTTTTTGGTAATTTTCACTCTTTCTCGCCTTTTCATATTTCATATATATAGTTCTCATATTTTAGAACATCTTTAGCCGTTTTGTCATTATCTTTCTCCTTCTTAAATTGTTATTCCTCGTTGGGAATCTTTTATTTTTTTACGTACAGCATGATCAAATGAAGAATTAAATCATCTTTTATTAATTTTTTGGTCTAGGTTTTCACTGGATTTACAAACTGCTGTCAGGAATGTATTCTCCGGTCACAGCGGTAGAAATACCCTTTGAAGTTTTGACGGAAACTCCCAAACACATCGTGGCATTTTTCTACTGAAAAAAGTCATAGGGAACAATTTTGACTTAATTGTTTTATGGAATTTTAGCCCTTATGAAAAACTTACAGACCTAAAAACATTATAAAAACTAAAAGTTTCAAAAATCTACTCTACGTATGTAAATTGGGAGCACACTTAATTAGCTCTTGAATATAATTTATGATGTCATCTATTTCACCGCTAAATAATTGAATGGGATTTAGTGGTCCAAATTTCATCGTTTTTAGCCCAAAAAGTCCCCGGTTCATTTAATTTCCCAAAAAATCAATATCGATTTTCAATATCACAAAATTGAAAGATTATTTTTCTTTTGCCTGCATAGCCTCACAATAGCTAAAATGCTACTTAAAACACACTAAAAGTGTAATCTTTGTAAAGAAATATTACAATCATCATCACTTGAATTTTGAAGACAATACATATAACAGACAATGTTCTACACGATGTCGTTTCTTGAAGACTTTGTTGAAACTGATAAAAATTGCTTCTCTGAGACTTAATTGATTTTTGTAAAATTTTCAGTGACCGCTCAAATAAATGTTTTTTGGACGGTTCTGAAATAAATTTTCAAAAATCTGCTTTTTTTAAGTCAAAATTGTTCCCTATGACTTTTTGAAGTAGAAAAATGCCACGATGTGTTTGGAAGTTTCCGTCAAAACTTTACAGGCCTTTTTGAACACCGTGTGGTATAATCAAAATGAAAGATGAAGATTCGTCTAATTTTTTCCACATTTTTTGAAACATTATACAATATTTGTTCCACCAATGAATTGAATATTAAATTCAATTCCCTTTTTTCTGTTTGGCAAAGTTAGCAAAGCAGTGAGGTGCAGTTGAGCTACACCTACCGTTATGAGTTTGATCCAACCAAAAAACCCATGCAATAACACTAGGCTATAGAAAGGAATCAATTGTTTCACATAACTTCCGTATCCATAATTGTTTACCATAACATCCGTATCAATTGAAAATGTGTCCTAATGCCAAACATTAAAAGAATTACATGTGATTACTTTCTAAATGTAACGAAGAAATGGATACATTTGTATTTGCCTCAAATGATCCGCTCTGGGCACCCGCGGCTTCTTCAATTGTGCACATTTTTAAATAACAATAGGCCAACCGTTAACAACATCAGCGAGCATAGTATACTCCAATTATAGTGTTAATGTACTTATTTAGGTTGGTTACTTAAAAAGTAGTACTTCTCGCTCTGAAAGCTCCTTAATTCAAAAACTGAGTATAGTGGCATGAGTGTGGGTATGCTTCCCGCTATACTCGGGTCAATTAGGCAAAATTGGCCCATAAAGCACAGAAATGGTCATCAATTTTGCCTGTCAATCCTGCTTATCAAAGAGTGGTTTGTTTGACGCCATATTACAACTGATGCCAACATGGAAAGCCTGGGTAGCCTCTGCCAAATCTTTCGAGGATAATTGACTTGGTCCAACGTGTTCCTTCCGAACAGCTGCCTCTGTGCAAAGAGGAGGAGGTGTGCCCAAACAACTCAAATTTCTCTGCATAGCAATTAGTTATCACTTATTCATGGTCTCAGGTTTGGTCCTTCAGCGCTGTAATCACTCAAGTCTGTATATGGGGACGTTTAGGCAAGCTCTGGCAGGTTGGTTTGTTTGCTGGTACAAGTGTCAGTGATGCAAGTTTGGAGCGTCAAACATGTTTTTGAGAAGCTGACCCTTCTTTCACATTGGGATACATGAGGAAAGGTCAGCTTCGTTAAAACCAGTTCGAAACGCCAATCTTGCATCACTGGCATGGCAGGCAAGTTTGTTTGCTGGTACCAGCGCTTGCCTAAATGTCCGAATAGTCCTTCTCATTCTCCTCCCTCCCTCCTCTCGTTTCGGACAAACAAATAAAGAAATACAATAATGGTCTCCAAGATCCCTGAATTTAACTAGGTATTTTTCACTGCACAACTGTTTGTTGATCTATTCTAACACCATAAACACACCAACAATCCCTCTAAGAGACCTTTCAAATCCTACAAGGGAATAATTACAAACAATTTTGACATCCACATAGCGATAAACAGACAGCTATATATTTTATACTTGCACCATACCAGGGACTTTTCATCATCTTGGACCATTGAATTGTGCTGAAACAGCCAATGGTAAGTTTCGAAAAGGTGATTTTTTTAAGCTAGTCAACAAAAACCTGTGAAACCGTGCTTTTCCTTGTACTACATGTAGTTATTGGAAATGATGATTGCAATCATTTTGATCATCATGATTGCAATCATCATGACTTGCGCGTTATTAGCCATACAGTATGCAATGTCCTGTAAATTGATTATTTACATGTCATAATGGTTTACCCATAGAGAATTTACAACGTTTCCCCGACACGGTGGTACCCACAACATTAATAAAGTTTTTGTGTAAATGCCAAGACTTCTAGTAACGATTTTCGTTGTTTTTGAAACAAAAGGCCAGACCATAGTTTTACTTGAATTTCCTTCACTTGACATGCCCTATAAATCTGTGTAGTACTCACCACATTTAAAAAAATACTTCAATAGAATTCGCTTATATATCGTCGCTCTCGGAACCGCGTCCAATTGACGATAAATCTGGATTGATGATACTTTTCTTTATCATTTAAACGACGTCAAAAATGCAAGTAAATCTTAAGACACGAGTGTTTAAACGATATATAACTCAAATGAGGTAGCAGTTCTTGAAACTTTTATTTAGATTTCCAAGGAAACTATCAAGGACACTTTGCTTCAATGTATTAACCATAGTTTTGCTTACTTCAATATGAGTGAGCCTCTTCTAACCTATGACATTGCAGCGACAATTTCTTGGGATGTACTCGTAGGAGGTTCCTGAGTTGTCTACAACGGAATCTTTATAAGATCATATTAGGCTTTTAGAATAGCTTCCTTCGTTTGACTGAATGATTGTTTCGTTTCGGAGGTATATTGAAATTCCTGACCAAGTTGAATTCGGCTTGGTTAGCAGCCAAATGAACAGGCAGGGTGATCGTATCTGTGTTCGTTTTTTTGTTTTCAAGATCGAATTAACAAGACCAGTATTTTTTCAGAAGTTCAAGCAACAAGCTTATTCAGTTGTGGTGTGTAATCAGAAATTTAAGTTTTTGCCACAAAACTAGGCCATAAAAGTTTGGCTCAAAATGACGATGTATCCGGAGTGATACAACGCTTTTAGGGGAGTCAATTCATTTAAAACAATGTAAGATTTTTTTAATGGTTAAGTTTTTTTTCACGGGCTTTTCTAACCGCTACAGCGAATGCAATCCCCATTATTATTAAAATGAAAGGTTTTAATTCATCTATTTATTACCTTTTAGTCTTTATATAATGTTTGGTCCACCAACGAATTTGAGTTGGCAGACCGAGCTAATTCTTAAATGTAGGTTTGATCTGGAATGCTATATAAAATATGTCCAAGTCTGACTTGAAAGATGCAACAGGATCAACAAGGCCTACGTAGTCCCTATGAATGTTAGACGGAAGCAAATTAAACAATGAAGGAGCCTGTGAAAGAAAAGAGGTGGACTTCATTGTTCGAACTAGCCTGGATTCTTGAGGGCTTGAAGGTGCTCTCACGCACATCAAGTCTGTACGATCACTAGAATTGACCCTAAATCCTGGGTTGGGACCATAGAAAACCATAACTAGAATGCTTAAGTTCAACAGGAGCTGTACCGCATGAGCATGTGTTCAGGTCAGCTGACGCTGGTGGAAATGGGACAAAGATATTTCGTTAAATCTTGCTTCAGGCAAGTTGAATTATTATCATGAAACGTTTGTTATTCCTCTTTAATCTTAATTTCTTTTTAATCTTACAATATACAGGTAGAAAGAGTAGTAGAATAAATAACATGCTTTTTAGGTCATAATACACGTAACATATAAAAAAAAATTTGGACATTAGTAGAGCAAATCATGTACTCTATTGATTGCCCTTGTTTAGCAACACATCTCGAAAATCTCGAAAGTGTAACAAAATGTATCCAAAATTGCAATGCAATAGTGAGGCATTTGGAATTTCGTTTCAATCTCACAACAATGTGCTTGAATGTGGGTGACATGATTGCGCCTATACGTAAACAAGGTAATTCCGACACCTCTGGAGGTCAGCCTGAACCCAGGCTTGTTCCTTGCGTTTCAGTTAAGTGTTTCCACCACATGGATGAAAACTTTAACTTGAGCCCCATTTTAACCTCTTCAAATTTTCGTTCTTAAAAATGTGGTCGGACAACTTACTCAAACCCGTTTTATGAAGCGTGCTGGACGAAGGCAATTGCTTGACAAGGAGTCTAATTAGGGTTTTCTACTCTGATTTTGGACGAGCCGTCAATGATTCAAATTTGCACCATAGTTGTCCTAAGTAGCTTGACTACGAATGAAACTTTTTTCCACCAGCGACAGCTGAGACGAAAACATGCGATCGCAGCGCCCTTGATCGATCTATATATGAAGTTATCTATGGTTGGGACAAAGCCCATGTATGCTTTTGAAGACGCACAGTATCGGACACCTTTCGAACCTTCTCTGAACACTGTACAGTCCCAACTTTTTTGTCTCTCTCAATACAAAAGCTCTCTCATTCCTGTGATGTTCCTAGTGAAACATCTTTGGACTTGAACCGGAACTTTGAGAAAACAACGATCTAAGCAAATAGATGTTATAAGCAGAGACGATATAAGCGGTTCCATTGTATTGGTCTGGCTTATAACATAAAACTAGTATTATTTTCACGGCCCAGGAGGCTTCAGGAATTTTGTTTATCATTGGACATTTTTCTAGCATTAAGCTCCAGTTATTAAAACACCTGACAACGCTGACTTATTATATGTATTGCGACTTTCTGGCCTTAAATCCCAAAAACTCCACACCTAGATGTCATCAGTAACGAGCGTGTGGAATCGACGTTTCTCCCGAGTCCTTTTGATGTTTGTGAACTGTATTCTCCTTTTTCCTCAATTTGCTGCACACAATTCGCGCACTTGATCTTTTTTATATTGAAATCTTAATGGCATCTCTAGTTTTCTGGTTCTCTCCTACTTAACTCGTTTTTCTTTTTCAGGGTGTCCAACCGGACACTGGTGATATCAAATATATTTTGGAATTTTACACGAATTCCTCTCATTCGTAATTTTTATTCACGCAAGTCAAATCTCCTTGTTCGTCCATGTTGTATCACCCGTTTAGCTTAACCTCAACTTGGACAACAGAAAATTTGAACCATAGAAAAAAGGGGTTACGAGAATTCTTCTATATCCAACGTCCTTGAGCTACAGGGTAAAAATTGTCATGTTCATCCCTACAACTTTGAATGTCCATGTCGAGTGAATCTGCGTGGTTTGGATAGCTTGACTAAGATTTTTTCAATTTCTGGTCAGGAGGCTCAGTTCAATAGTTTCTATATTTTCCGTTATACTATTGGGGTACATTTGGCGGCGTCAAATATGTCCAGTGTACCGTTGTCCATGACCTAGCATATTTACAATAACAAAACCATAGGGGCGAGAAACTTACTCAAACATGGGGACATTTCCGTCTCAAGAATATGTCAAATTGTAGACTCAATATAAATCGTCCATTCGTCCATTCATGCATTAGGCTTGCAGTCATGGGCATACATGCATATCTCAACCGCAATTGGAATGCTTGAGGCATCATTGTTCACTATAAATGCACAAGAACGACAGGAATACCCTAAATTTGTTTATACCTTGACTATACTTGGTTTCAGTTTGTCTATCCTTAGAACATTCTAGTTTGGACATCATATGCGTACATGATAGTACACTTATGTACTGAAACAAATACTCTAGTATACTAGAATTGAATATACTCTACCATACTCAAAATAGTCAGGTTAAACCGCTTAACAACTGGCCTAATGTCCAATTCAACGGGCTGAAACGAGAGGGTTGTGCATGGAACTCTGCTTTATCATGAGCAAGCTAACTACTGTAGGTACTTTGAACATCCAGTAAGAAAGGTTGTCATACTGCAATATGAACAGTATTTCCAACGTCAGGTCAGTCAATCAGCCACAGCTTGAAGGGAAAGTGCCATGCTAGATTGCTAAACAAACTTCATGAAAACATAAAGGACGAAAACATGAACAGTCCGTTGTGTTACCGGAGTCACTAATTAAGCACATGATTTGGAAGGATTCTGCCCAAATCATCTCAAATGCAAAATAATTCAAAGTGAAGAAATCAACCCATGTTTAGTGGAGGCCAACTTACAAAACGCCCTCTGACGTGTATAACGCAAACCATTTCCACGTTCCTTACGAAGCCAATGAGAGCACAAAAGGAAGAGAGGGTTGAGGGTAACAAAGAAAGAGAATAAGTGTCCCTTGGACAAAAGATTTCCCTCTCATTAAGTTTAAGGTGACAAGTGTAGAGACGAAGTCTAGTTCTCTTCTACTCACTCTCTATCACAAGACATTTGAAGTGACAGCAGAGAACCAGAGATCAGAACCGCTATTGCGTCTTCTCTGATCTCTTCTCTCTCTCTTGGTCTCACATTCGCTGGGAAAAGAAACGATTGATTTAATGGGGGGGAGACGTGATGCTGTGGTTAGCGCAGTTTCTTAGAGTGCCAGAGGTTTCCGGTTCGATTCTGAGTATCATCCCAACGAAGTTGAATAGGAAATAAAAGTGTAAAATAATGTTTGGGCGTCAACCTCCTTCTTGGGCTTTAAGGAAGTCTCAAAAAGGGAAAGGATGTCAACAAAAACTACACCACTAAGTGATAGTTGTCTTCCTTGACCTGTCCCATAGTGAATACCGAGAAATTGAGGGACGGGTCGGTCCATGACAAATGAATGGTTGGTGCTAAGAATGGATTCCTTTCCAGATAGATGCTCTTTGTTATGCAAGGCCAAGGAAGAAAATGTATATATGGTCGATTATTTACGGGTTTCTAACCGATGCTTCGGAATGATTTCCCCGCAAGTCATATTTAATAGAAAAATTGGTACGATATTGAGTTCAAGTTTGCCGCTCTGAAACATCCCTGAACGTAAGGTTGGTCAGGTATTGATTGCAAAAATCCATCAAGATCGCGCTTAAAACTTAACAAGGATTCATCTAAATCGTAGAATTGTCGAAGTGCTACTGGCAAAAGGTTAAGCAGGACAGGGCCTCTATCCAAGACAAAACCAGCTTTAAGATTTTTCAAGATCTTATTGTCCCTCGAATTCACTCGATGTCGAATGGTACAACTGATGCCTCTCTTATCGCTCAATGTGTGTACAGCTCCCGGGTTGTGGCAAAGGCCATGGAGGCATTTAAACATGTACGTAGATAATCATATATCGCTCGTATCTTCTTTGAGTACTTATAGTTCCAAGAATTTGAGCCGACCCCAATAACTTAGATGGCTCATGTCCAATTTTCGGCTAAATTTTTACACCTTCAAGTATTTGGTAGTGTGATGGTCCCCCATGGTTGATATGTCACTTCCTTTTCTAAATTGAAGTAACATTTGTGCATCCCCTCTTACATGCATAAGTTCGAGACAAAACTCAAAACCGACACGTCAGGAGACAGGACTATATTTGAAACGAGGAAAGGGATTACTCACATGCTGATTTTGAGGAAGGGAACATGAAACAAAAACAGAGGGGACAAAACGGACTACCATATCTACTTCTCGATGGTACAAAGGCTCAGAAAGGAATCACCATATTGTCACTTGAAAAGAATACTGTTATCAGACAAAAAGTGATCCTCTTTTATCCAAACCACATGGATATCTTTCCAAATGAGTAGCCTCCAATATCCTGAAATAGCCTGAAATCCAATAGTGAAGAAGGATCCAACAGCATTGGCTGAAAGTGTGAAAACGTATCCCATTACACGTTCGATCTTCGAGGTCGGCTTGTTAGATCATGGATCAGAACTCTAATAGCTTTCAATTATCTTTGGAAAGCTTTTCATTTTCTTTGGCGCTCTAGACCAATGGGCTGGCTTTTTTGGCCGTCTGAAACTTTTTGTTCATGATAGATCACCAGTCTCTGAGGAATGACTTTTCCCCTATGGATCAGCTCAGGGGAAGCCAAGTTGTTCTAGGTGCCGGTTCGTTTTGTAGAAACAAAGTTCATTTTTTCTTTGCTCTTCTCGCTTTCTCCTATACTGCAAGTACAATGGTGCTCTACATTAATCTACGAGTACACACATTTTCATCATTACAAAGGAAAAGAGGACTAACGCGTGATAGCTAGGTTAAGCCTAGAGAGAAACTCGTAGAAGCTGCTCATGCATCACGGAAATCGACAGCACATTGGAAAACCATTCTACCTACGAGTAGCATCAGGGAATTACTCTATTTGTTCGTATTTCATATTATTTCTTCAGGGGTCTTGGATTTCTCTACTAAGTTTCTTTATAAAAGCTTCATACTATCCGAAAAAGTAACAACTTGATCGGGAAGTTAGCAATGCCTTTCAATATTGTAAAAATGGAATGAACTTGATCCTGGTCCCCAATCCCACTGATCTTGGACTGGAGAAACTGTAGGTGGAACTTTCTGATTTCTGCCTCCGTGGGGAAATTCGAAGGGATTAGAGATCTTTTCGTTTTTTTGCCTCCAACTTTCTTCCCTGAGGTCTCATCTAAAGAACAGAAGAATTGTTCATAGATACTGTTAGCCAGAGCTTTTTGGAAGAGGAGGAGGACACATTACGAAAATGGACGGGACAAGTACGTGTAGCCATTTCCAGTAATTGACATCCGCTACGTGTGTGCGTACATGCCGAGAATTCAAGAGATCCCAACAACTCTTTGACAACAATGGCCACGTGGCTAGTGTGCCAGTCTGTTGTAGAGGATTTTTTGGTCATATACAGTACCCAAAAGTAAGTTATTTTTGACCAATCCTAGGAGCTGATTGCACTGGCTCCGAGGTCTCCGAAAAGAAAAAGGCAGGAAATGAAAGGGAGTACTTGAGAGCAACCCCAACCAAAGAAAGTCGTCCCAATTGTGTCAAAATCAAGGGTGTAATCAAGAGCGGACAGAAGGAGGAAGGGCAACCGAAAGCAAGACAGAAAGAAGGATCCACCGAGAAGAGGACGAGGAGGAAGCAGAAAAGAAGAAGACGAATAAGAACAAAAAGAAGAAGAAATGTGCAAGGCAATGAAATGAATGGGCTTTCTAAATGGTTGTCATTGCAATCCATCTCCCCTTCATCTGCTCACCTTTTCCTCCTTCTTTAAACGACAAGACGCAATTGCAGACTTCAATTGAACACCCTCGCGAACACTCTCCAATGGTTGGCCATTGATTCTGAGCACTGTGCGAATGTGTGGTCGGGCAAAGTCGGCTGAAGGTTTTCCTCAAACCATGAATCATTAACAGGCCGAGAATAGTTATTGCCATAAGTGACCATGACTAAAAGGAAATCTAGCTTAGGGAGTGGTTAAGTGTAGACAAGCCCTTTAGTTAAGTGGATCGTATGAGGGAAATGGTAACTGAAAAGTTGTACTCTTCAGATTATTCTAATGCGCATGAATGCAAATGAAATTGATTTGTCGCCTATCGCATTTGGGAACCATGCAATAATACCGTGTACAATCTTCGCCAAGACTAACAGAAAGGACGGATCTAACAGAGGGCGGAGAGTGGTGAACTGCCTCATAGGAGGGCTATGGAGGATTTGCAGCGAAAGCCAATCCAAAAGGATGGAGGGGTCAACCCATCAATGGAACTGGAAATATGGGCATACTGATCGTACACTTATGAAAGCGACCCCCATTACCAGATATCGAAGGGAGCTTGGATATTCAGAGAAACATATGAACAGAGCGTACGCCTACCTTCCTCTGATTGAATAATTATCCTAATCCGTCCACTAATAGAATCTATCTAGGTCAGTCTTCGGATTAGCATGCACTTTGCACCGATTTCTCGACATATATCCTATGTTGTTATCATATTGGTTTTTCTCCAAGCAAATTGCTTCTACGCATTGGATACATATCATACGTAAACATCAAAGGTCTGGTCTTCAACCTCCAGTGCAGATTCATATCGGTTTTGGTTCCAAAATATTTATCGCAGAAGGGAAAGCAGAGAAAATGATGACCATCGCAGTGATAGCTAACGCCTAAATATTTCTAAACATTGTAGGGGCTCTTATTTGCAACATCAGACAGCCTAAACGAAATGGGGAAGAGGCACGGTAGATTGCTAAATAAACTACTCGTGAAAGGTTATGAACGTATTTTGTTTTCCGGACATTATGTGACCTGGGGAACTAATTTTAGATAAGATTTCGATAGACATAGCCAAAAACAACTTAAACGCATTATGATTTAATGAAGAGGAATCAACCCCATCGGCCCTATATTTGGTATAGGCTTTTTGACAAAGCGCCCTATGATGTGCAGAACGTAAACCATATTTCTTGCAGCGTGGGAAGCCTATTTCTAGTCACGGATTCGTTGATTTGATGTCTCAATTTTTGTTTGTAAGCTGAAAAAAGAGGTAAGTACAAGTACAAAGGTTGTATTTTAGAGTTCAAGTAATAAAAGAGGGTTGCCAAGATCAAAGCTCTCTTGTAAAGAGGTACGATGAGGAAAAGCCTTCTGACCTAGGACGACAATTTTCATTACATTGAAATATGATCAGCACCAATTTCCAACTATTAGAGACGTTGTCTGTTCATGCTGACGACTATGCAGCAAAGCAGTGACCATGGCGAGACATGCACATTTGCCAATATTCGTAATATAACTACTGTGGCTCTAATCAAACCAAATCATTGGTTAAAACAGGCAGCTCATAGACCCTTCAACTTCTAGCAACTAGCTCCTAAGATGAGTTTACACTGTATTTTCAAGGGAGACAGGCAGGATCTTGCAAGTAAATCCGGACGAAGCGTAGCATTGCCTAACTACCGTAAAAGGAGACATATGCAATGCATAGAATAGGCTATAACGCTTTATTTCGCATGTTCCCCATGTTTGAATAAGATTTCATTCAATGTGCCCCTCTGATGCTACTACAATGGCTTGGGCCCTGGACCTGAAGCGCTTCCAGGCCTTGGCTACTTCCTCGACTGAAAGGCTGGCCATGGTAGCCACGATTGAGGTCTTGAGAGCCGTAACGCTATTGTGCGGTTTCCTACAGGCTAACTTCTCCACATTGCCCCACGTGTAATAATCAAATGAATTCAGGTCAGGCGATCTTGGGGGCCAAAAGCTTTCTAACACCTCATTCAAGTAGGAGGTCACACCATTCAAGAGGTGTGGCAAGGAGCTCCATCCTGTTGCCATAACCATCCACCCTTTGGATAGTGGAACCAAAGTTCAATCACAATCTAAGGATCTCCAAGCGGCCTTTTGAGTTGAGCCTGACGCCCTGCTCGAAAAAGTGAGATGGCAGGACCTTCCCAGCACGGTGATCATTACCATGGAGTACTCCATGTCATTACTGACGGGATCAAATTCATAATCACAGGAGGTTGCAACTAGGGCTTCCAATTTACATTTTCAGTGGCATATGGCATCACCAGCGGAACATCGGACACCCGTTAGTTAGTCACAAAACGTAACCCTGATTTTTCTTCGCTCAAACCAGGGTTGCTTTTTTGGTCAAACCATGCGATGGACTTTCCTAGCTTTCTGGCAATCCTGATTTTGAGCATTTATTTGATCCCATCACTAGTCATCATGCCAAAGACCATCATGTTTGCTGGATATTTAATGGTGGAGATACATCCTTGAAAGTGACAGCAATCCAGCTCTCATTTCTGGTATTGGCACTTCTATCCACTCTAAAGTTGTTCTCGTTACTGTGAATGACTACAGTGGTTGGTCTCTTTCGAGGCCAGTTGCATAAGGATTTGCACATTTCCACTTGAAGCACCTTTTGCCTTGAAGTCAAAAGTTGACGACGACCACAAGTATAGCTGGAAAGACCAAAATCCTTGTTGATTGTCCTGAATATGGTTGTAGTGCTCACATGATGGTTTTTGGGCAAGGCAGACATGGGGATCATGGGGTTGGCCGTGATAGCCTTCTTCAGCTTTGCCAACAACCTTGGAGTTCGTTTTTTGTCACTTCTTGGGCGGTGCCGCGCTCTCTAACCACTACCAGTCGTTTTGCCCTGCTTTGCAACGTCATAGACCGTGCTTTTTGGATGCCCATTAAAGTTGATGAAAGCAGAGGCATTATGACCAGACTTAACCAACTCCATTATGGTGGTTTTCACGACCTCCTCCTTCGAAATCATGGTAACTTTGTGAATTGACTATTGATGCATGTTCTTTGGTAAGGGTTTGTTTGGATTTGAAAGAATTTTTAGCGGTAAGTTCAAAAGTTGCACTATTCTACGTTCGTTTTTGTCGTTTTGTCCGGATTAACCTGCAAGACCATGGACGTACAAAAATAGGCTGAGTAGGCTTGATGAAAATTTGATGTAGCTATAAAATGTCCGATGCACCAGGGATTAGCTATGTAATGCTAATGAATTACCTGTATACGACCTTGACCAAATTTGGTCACGCAACTTAAAAGTAATGAGTCTGATGGGTCCTGTTAGCTGCTTGCCGTGATGTAAACGGTCAGTTATCAAATCGAAAAATTTGTAGTGACCTCTCTGGCATAACAAAAACAAATTTGGCAAGTTTTTCTAGTCTGGCACGTGTTTTGACATATTCTGGGAGTCTAACAGCAAGGCTTTCAAAACTTGAGAAATATATTGTAAAATGGATAATAGGACAAGCCTTGAAATGCTTGATGGAACTACAATATAGTCTCCCCGACTTCCCATGGACAGGTGTCCTTGCCGTGGGCATCCTGTCTTCCAAATCCCAGCCACTGGTCCAATCACGCCTCCAAGAAATCACGCTGAGGTGCCAATCACGCCCCCGAGGAACCAATCACGCCCCCATGGAGCCATCCACTTCGTCAATGCGGACCCACTCCGTCAATTTGGACCCGCTCTGTCAATCCAGACCCACTCAGTCAGTCTGGATTCCTCCCAGGAGGGAGATGTTATGCCATTGTCTAGTCAAGTCAATATTTTGCTCTTACTCCCAATGTACTGAGCTAGCCATCTGTTGCATATAGATATGTCGACAACCCATTAAAGACAGATAAATCGCAACCCAGAACAATCGAGTTCTGTTATTGTCCGTCAACAGAAAGGATATTGTAACTAAAGATTTTCAGTTATAACAAAATCTATTTGTGGCATTGGCATTTTTTGCCCATGATTTACAGATATGCCATGTCTTCTAGAAAACTCTGGCTATTCTGCCAGAGAGTGTTATATGTCCTTACATGTCCAGCAGTTTAAGCAGCATTGTGAACAAAGCAAGAATCATATCCCCCCAGGTGTTATGGGTTCAAACTAGTTACAAGGTTTGAACTCCCAGCACCTTGGGAGAAGATTTCGGGCTTGTTTGCGCTACTCTTAAACAGCTTGGCTTCACTGGTTCATTTTGCTGATATGTCTTTTCAAGACGAGGACATTTGTTTCAAGAACACTAATTTCTAAACATCTAGGTTATACCATAGATTTCTAGACACTGGATGTCGGACGACCGACCACTCGGCTGGTAGAACAGTACAATGGATGGTCTCCTGGGAATTGATTACAAACCGGTTTATTGTACTGTTTTGCCAACCGAGTGGTCGGTCGTCCGACATCCAGCGTCTAGAAATCTATGGTTATACTGTCCAAATGTCAGTTTGTTGTTGAAATAGTTAACACATTTCAATTCAAGTTGATAACGTTATTGATGCCGTATTTGCTCAATTGAACAACAATTTTGACTGATTAGTCGACTGATTTTTTACTTATCCAAAGATATTGACGGAATTATTTCGAAGCATCATTTTCTTCCAATTTTATATGTTTCGGAGAACAACTTCGACGCAGTTTTGTCTACCTTGATATACATATTTTGAGACTGTCTGCTGGTTGCTCCCCTGAAGCACAGAAATAGCAATGTGAGGTTTTTGGCTTTGTTATGTCGGTCTGGCATGTTTTCCGGCATATTTTGGTTTCTATCTGGCATGTTCTAGCATATTCTGGCATGTTTTGAGAGGTAATCTGGCATGTTTGGAGACCTGAGACCTAGCACCACTGTATCACGATCACGCCGAAAATTGGGTATACAAGTTCTTTCAAGATTCAGCGGCTTTATTGCGATCTGATGTATTAGAAATGCACAACTAAACGTCCAAGCTTTCCGTTTTTATGTATTTCGTAGTCCTACTTGATCTGGTGTAACACCACAGAACTCGAGTTAATTTTTTTTCATTGAAAGTGTCTCAGAATGAAATAAGAACAAAGGATTACGAAGTTGAATGAGTTCTACAAGGGAACAATTTACCTATATTTGACCTGTTCTTTGAGAGTCTA
>NC_081446.1:7873409-7887583 GCF_007210705.1 Tigriopus californicus
GTAGAAATCATTGATCAACTAGACTCGGACAGAAAATCTTATTCGTATGTCGAGCAGAAAGTCGAGAGGGTTGTAATAACCGGTGTTCTTCTCAATGCCTCGCATCAGCTCCTTCGCACATCCAAACCGTCAAACTTCTGCAATTTCTGCTCGACGTGAAAACAACATATTTTGTCACAGTCTATAATGATAACGCTCATGCGACGTCCAGCATGACTCAAATTGTCGTCAAGTCAAGAAAGTTTCGTAACTTTTTCTAATCTAACACTAAGGCCAATCACCACGGACAGACTGTTCTCGAACTTCAGGTCATGGCGTACTTGTGATTGATGTTGGTTTGATGACAATTACGACGATGGAAAGGGGAACTGAACCAAGTTGTTCGACAAATATTTAGTTGAGTAAGCACTATGAATTGCAGAATCATGACTTGGCGGTTTCATTCGGCTATCAGCTTAGCCCCGAGAGAGACGAGCATATAACCAGCCAGCCAGCCAGCAAACACCTAAGAAATGAGTTTGTCACTGGCTGTAAGCAGACGAAATACATGGTGACAAGGCTAGGTGAGGGCCAGAAAAGTTGTGGCTGACTTTGCGCATGGTGGTGGTAGTGGTGGTGGTTTTGAACCAATTGGATGGATGGTAGCCAACTAAACATGCTGCTCCGTCCAAAATGCATTCAGAAGTGAACACGACATTATGTCGTTGGAAGAAGTATCTCTTTTTCTGTCTTGCCCTCTCGTGTTGTAAGTACTGTGTAGGTACTGTGCGGGTACTCCAACCCGAACGATGAGCAACGACCAACAATTGGAAGTAAATAATTACAGTCTGCCTTCATTCTTTCCACGATGACGCAAGGAGAAAAATCTGGGCTCCATAATTGTTTCCTTTCATCGTAGTGTTCACAACAAATTCACTCTGAAATCTTGTGAACAGAGACATGCTCAGGGAGTTAATTTCTACTGTACTCTGACCATGGCATGTATGCTCGTTATGTGCGTATGTAAAGCTTTTTTTACAGATCTGCGATGTTCTACTAAAAGAGAACCTATATTTTCAAAATAGTGCCCCTTATTGAGCATTGACACCATTCTTCTGGACTTGTTAAAAAGTTGTCAAATTTGATTAATCCAATCATGCGTTAATAAATCGGTTAAGGACAATCGTCTCGAACAACATGAGGCATCAAAACATTTTGAATTCCAGCTCCCATTGGATGTTAGAAATCGTTACCCTCACGACAGGTTTTCGTTGGAACTAGAGTAATGGAGTTGGAACCAAGGTGACCTGAACTTTTGAATTCTCTTTGACTCGGTGTTCTATTCATATGCCATACGCAAGCATGAAATAGTAGTTGAGGGTAGAAATGGAAAAATAACCAATGCAATAGTCTCCCCTGCTGTCCAAAGTTTTTCATAAAATTATGTTCAAACTTCTTGCGTCTTGCTCTGTCTGCATGCTGCAGCAGGTCGAGTCCGCAACTCCACATGTTCTGTATGAGTGAGTACGTACCTCCTGAATCTCAAACGTACGTAGTAGTGTACTTACGAACGTCCGTATCTGATACGGGGAGGAATAGGGTTGGGACCGACAGACTCTGAATCGAGTTCAGAACCGTCAGAACCATCTTTCTTCCTTTCGCTGAGGCCGTCCTTATACTTTTGCGTTACTTGTTTTAACACTTGGAGGGGAAGGGCCATTGAACTTCAAACTTGGGACATTTTCTGGCTCATAAACGTGTTCTTGTTTAGCAATTGGGCAGCAGCTTTCTTTCAAATAAATGAGTTTTGCTTCATCCCAGATTTGTGGAGGCAAACAATTTCATGTGGCAAGTACCATACCAAGCAAGTTACATGGTTTCCCGTCCATTTATTCAGATTGTCTTTCTCTCTCTAAGATTGAATTGAGGTTGTGGATTAATTCAAGAAATGGAAATGAAGAGCGTGTTAAATAATTAATGGGATTTAGGGCAAGATGAGGAACAGGACCCCAGCGGAACAAAGACCCACCTAGACTTGTCCTGGAACAAACTTGGAACAAACTCCGAGTTCTTTATCTAATGGAACTGAAATGTACAAACCCTACCATATTGTTTGGGTTCTTGCTTGGGTAAAGGGCCGAGCAGAGGGTGCACTCTTAAACCTGACGAGAGTTTATTTGACAAGAAAAACGCGCTAGGTTTGATCTCACGGCTCAGATACAAGCTGTATTTAAAATGCGGATGATTTTCTCCGAGCAATTTACGCAGTGGACGAGGACAGTTTCCTTGTGAATAATGAGTTTGTTCCTCCTTGAGAGGGTGAAAATGAGATGAAGGGTGAAAGCTCCCCTTTTTGAACAGGGGGGCGGAGGGAGGGAGGGAGGGTATTCTTTCAAAAAGTGATGTGAACTCCGAGTGCAAAGCAAGTCCCCTGAGGTGAGTTGTAAATATGTGTACATTAAGAGAGAGTGATAGAACCGTTGCCAATTATCAAGCACATACAGATATTTGCTCATTTCGCAGTACCATCTGGTGTTGATCAGTGCTCTGAATCAACCATACCTAGCTTGATCGTGATTCTTGAGCACGTCTGAAATAGGTTTCGACTGAAAAAGTCAGGAGCGTTGGCCATTACGTCTGAATTTGAATCATTTTTAAGTACTGATGGGGATCACATAAATAGTCACTAGAGGTTGCGACTAGAGCTACCAATTTGCATTTCCAATTGCTTATGACATTACCAGTAGAATGTCGGAAACCCGTCAGTAAGCCTCAAAAAGCAGCCCTGATTTTTCTTCCGTCAAAACAGATCTTCATTCCTCAAACTGAACTTTTTACGTTATGATGTAATAGGTTGGTTCCAAGTTTGCTGACAACCTTGAATTTGAAACAGGATGCTCAGATTGCCACATTTAGTGACAAAGCTCAAATTGGTCACAAATTGAAGTTCATGGCATATTTATTTGCTAAAAAATGTCAAACACAATTTTGTTACAATTGGTCACAATTTGAAACTCTTTGTCACATTTTCGGGTGAACATAGTGTAACATCTGAAATTAGTCACAATTGGTCACATTTGCAGGAATTACTCTAGAAATTCATGAACTTTGCTCATCATTTCTTGAAAAACAAATTGAGTTGAAGGTAAATCTTCTCAATCAGAAATTGACCATCGACTTGTTTTTGACTACAATGTATATTTAACACGTTGACGCCACAATTGTGTTGGGCTGTCTGGAAATGAAAAAAAATCAGGTTGAAAAGGCTAGCCTAACCGGCTCTCAGAGCCAAGCACAACACCTTAGATTCCACTTCCCACTTCTCCCCCCAACACGTTATTCTCCGAAGTTCTAAAGTTCCGCCATCATTTTTTTTATTACATTTTTTTTCTTCTAGCATCTGGGCAACCTGATTTCAAATTTGATTTTATTCTACCACTATTGTTTTGTGGATTCAAGGGGAAAAAAAGATACTCAAACCACCAAATAGGGAAACTAGGTTTGTAATTTTATTTCGGAGTCAGCTTTTTGACTCAAAGCAAATATCTTCTTGAAATCGAAAATGACAGAAGATTAGGATTGTTGGGACATGTGCAATAGGAAAACCCGCCAGGCCAGTGGCACAAGACTAAGAATTTCATTAACATAAAAACTAGGACATTTATTGTCGAATAAAATCATGAACGAATCTACACACCGCATACTTGTTGTGCCTAAATTGTCTGATTGAGGACTTGCTACGGTCAGATCTAGGAACGCACGTGAATGAATGGTCCTGTTCTTTTGACTGATTCTCAAGGTTTTGTCGGTTTTGGGGGCCAATTGGAGGTCTGGTTTCTGAAACATATTTATCACGAAAAGCTGACAAAATGGCCACATAGCTTGTTGGAATATTTCCGGTGGGGAACGGGTGGCATTGGTTGGTTGGTTGGTTGGTTGGTTGGTTGGTTGTGGTTTATGGAAAACATTCGACTTAAATGGTGTCCAGAACGATTCAGACTACGTATTTGTAGTTGGTTCGCTGGACAGGGGCTGGCTGGCTCATCGTCGTCGGTCTGATTGGTGATTAGTGATTACCCGACACCCAGAAAGGGAAAGAGATCGGACAGATCAAACATCAGAGGTACGAACTACTACTCTTACAGCGTTTACAAAGGTCTTGGCTAGCTCCTTCACTCACCGCCCACCGCTTGTTGTCTTTGTTTCTTTGGTCGAATTACGAAAGATTGTGGCGAGTCGGAAAAGCTGGTCTGGAAAATTGGCAGTTTCCGACCCTTCGACCCATCATCATCGTTATTGGCTTAGATTGGTGCGCAACCATCAAGTGAACCGGACATCTGAACTGAACTACCGGGTGACAACTCAGTGTTGGAATTTCTATGACTTTCTGGACAAACCCAAATGAACCAAAACTTGAACTGAATGGGTTATTCGATAAGTTTGAGCCAATATGCTATCTTGTTTTTGCTAAACTGAACAGAGTTAATGTAATTCTCGTTTTAAAGCTGGTTCATGTTTTCTAATTTAGCCCATTCTTGGCGGAATAAGGTCACTGTTTCTCGGACAAATTCAAGGCAAAAAATGAAGTTGCTTTTTTGTATTTTGGATGCTAGGGTCGGAGGGGTGAACTTCGCCCGACCAGTGAAGTTAGCCATCACATCGTCCTTATATTGTTCCAAGAGGCAGTGTCATAGTCCGTATCAGATTGGTTCTCCATCTGTGGGTATGGTTAGCGTCTAACAGTTTCCTTAAGGAAAGTCGGGGAGGAGAATCGAACCGGGGATCTATTTCATGCTCGGAAACTGCGCTAACCAGTACTCCACGTCTCCTTCCGAACCTTTTCCAAAAGGTTAACCCAGCCAATTTCTCCAAATTCGCCTAAAAGATTCAAGTGCACTCGGACTGAAGTTCAGGCTTGCCTCCACACTATTCAAGATATTTTGTTTCAGAGGCTAACGTTTAGACTTTATTGGGATTAAACAAAAGGGTGTATAAAAGTTTTGATTTTGTTTCGAAGTAACAAGATTAAATGTAATACCTATATAGTGAAGGTTTTATATTTTGGACAAAGACGTCGTCTAACCTCCTCAAATAAACATTCTGGTTTACTTTGACCCCTACCCAAAGTAACCACCGATCCACGGGCCACCAGCATTTAATTGGAATTTCAAGTTCCAATGATTTTCCCCCCAAATTCGGCCCACTTGGGGTCAATGTAACGCTCGACTCACTTTTCACAATACGCTCATTGAAATAAGAAAATAAATCGTTGCCATGAAGGGTCAGTCACTTTCGTGTGGTTCGCTTAAAAATTATATCAGCAAAAACTTCTATGTTTGACGTAGAAAGGGTCGAAAATTCAAAATCACCGTTCCCTTAACCGGTTTTTCTGCACAAAGGTAATGTTTCAAATGATAGTGTGTGTCCAATTGGAACAAAGGGAATGGTTTTCGACATACGAAGTTGTCGCTTCCGTTGTGAATCCATTTCATAGGATGTGCGGACCCTAGGTAAAACCATTAAATTTTTCGGAAAAAATAACAGGATCATCTAGCCGTTGCGTATCTTGTCCCTTAATTTTTTTTTCCTGTAGATAGGTGCGGGTTTGTGTGCGAGATTTCGTTTACTTTTTCA
The DNA here is from genome assembly GCF_007210705.1 of Tigriopus californicus. Taxonomy (NCBI): domain Eukaryota; kingdom Metazoa; phylum Arthropoda; class Copepoda; order Harpacticoida; family Harpacticidae; genus Tigriopus; species Tigriopus californicus. Next base: position 7,879,023 of record NC_081446.1, read on the forward strand.
AAATCTAACTCGGAGGCACAACTAGCTCTTTTGGATGAATGCATTGCTAAACTAAGGTCTTGTTGCATGACAATCTTCCTAAGATTTCCCAGTTTACAAGTGCCTTCGTTGCTCATTTCGAAAATAGATTCTTGGAGGCTCCAATGGATACCTATTGGGATATCTTCTGGTGGCTTCAACCAACTTCGGGGTCCAAGTGGATCGTTGGCGCCTCAATATGGTCCCTCTCTGAAACTTCCTATTTTTGGTTACATCATCTATCATCTACCAAGGTGAGGTCATGGAGACTTCGGGGGCCGAAAATACCTTGAAGATCTCTCAGTAACTCTTGCGTGCTCAATGCCCAAAGGTTAATGAAGGCTCTATGTCAAAGCTTCATTTTGCAATTTTTTTACAGAAATACTCGCGTTCAACCTACGCAAACACATTTTGAATTTGGATTGAGCTCAATATACTAAGCATAAGTTTATGAGTTTTCAAAGCTATTGAACTTTCACCCTGTAGACTAGTCCCTACATGACGAACCATTGCTACCACACATCATTGAACACATGCACAATCAGAAAAGTTGAGGAAAGGCCAGGAGATTTTGCATTTGGTTGGTCTCCCCCTCTTCTCATGAATTGAATGTGATTGGCGTTCAATGGACTTGATCCCATGAAAGTGTATCTTTCTATCTATTTCCAGACCATTTGATTCCATAAATTGAGTGGGCTTGTCTTGGCGAATCCCCTCAGCCTTCTTCCCCTCTGTCGGTCCCTTTAGCTTGCTTGTGTTTATACTATTATGTGGTAGGTTCATAATTTATTGAACCGACTGGAGTATGGGGGTCTTGATGCATTACTTAAGCGTGCACCGCAGTACAATAGGTAACCTCGGCTCGGGAGCAATGCTCGCTCATGCCATTGGTTGTTCCGGCTCGAGGAGTCCCACGTCCTGGCGAACTAGTATGTAATACTCGGAATCCCGCATGAAAGAAAGTCGTCGAGCTAGAGGACCACATAAGCTTCCCTTGGCTGATCCTTTTATTCATATTCGCATAAAACCAGGGCTGCTCTCTTGCACAACGGTACAGACATATTTGCATGTTTCCACGACCACATGAATTTACATCACTTAGTTAGGGAAAAGGAATCATGAATCAAACTCGAAACCAAGCCTATTTCTCCAGATCCCCAAGTCTGGCTATTGGCTGCCCTGATTTAGATTATACTCAGAATAGGTGCTGGATGTCCATGCTATACAACTCGTGGATAGTCGACAATTCTGCGTCAGGGACTCGGTTTTGTTCATAGAGATTTTATGAGGCTATTTCAAACCCAGGAGCTCTTCCTTTAAAGCTACGACTGCAGAGTGATTCATAACCTACAGGGTTCTCCTCGTCCAAGGAGAAAACTGCCCTGAGTAACATTACACCTACTACTACCAAGAGGAAATCCTCATGTATCTATATCAATTTGGGATGAAGCGATTCCCACACGAGGGTCTATTACAGTCACACAAGCATACTGCAGGGGCATATATATCATATTTTCTCGCCGAGGCCGATTGAAAGACCACATTAACAAATACGAGTGTTTCGAGCGAGCGATACAAATGTCGTCTGGAGTAGTTGCAGTGATAATTTGAAATGCTTCTTTTTGTTGCCGGTTCCCATCTTCACCCAATTCATGATTCAGCTCATTGATTGGACTCATTGTGTTTCTTCACCAGAGCTGAATAAGCGTCTGACCAGTCCGACCTCATTATCCCTAAAATAACTAATCGAAGTGGAACACGTACGTACGTACACCAATCGTTGCCACAACCAACTACGAAAAGCGACCATCCAAATGGGCCAAAGACCACCCACGCACACACACTCTTATGTCGAAGTCTTGAAAAGCAGCTCTTGTTTTTCAAATGGATAAAAACAGAAGAAACAATTCATGACCTTTCCGCTTTCTACTAATGCCACTAATAATTGAAAAACCAGGCATCGAAATTCGTCTTTCACACGCTCAATTAGGGAATTCAGACGCAATTTGCTTGGCACCAAGTCGAGCAGTTTCCCATGCTAATACCATCCGTCTAGCGTCTTCAAATGTTTTCGGATTCTCCTGCATTATTTTCGCCCTATCTTGTTCGCTTTGCATTGCCTGGACGAGAATTTGACGATTTTAGTTCAAAAAGTGGTCAAACTTTGCTTGTTTTGCATCCTGCGTTCGTAGCTCCGTTTATTGCTGACGACATTTTATCTGGTGAAGACATCTTTTGGCGGTGTGAATGTTGGTCCGTCTATTGATTTCTCGGGTTGTCTCTGTCTACTCTTCATTAATCTGTCGTTTGGCAGGTGAAACACGGTCAATTGATTTCCTTTCGGGTTTTGGTTCAATGTAATTGATTTTCGGTAAAGACGGTAATAAACACTGCAAACCCTGTGCGTACTTCTAATGTGTAACAAGAAACAAAGAGACAATACTTATTAGAATTTGAGACGTGAACACTCAGTATTGTATTCGAGACCGGAGCAACTACTGGGTGGTACGAGTAAAAACAAAAACAGGATTAAAGAAGCTCTAGTTCTTGTCATTTAAAGCTCATTAAAAAGATATCAACCCACGGCATCTCTATGGATTAAACCAGTTGAGTTGACGAACCGCTAAGCCAAAGATTCTTGGTGTTGAGTGAGAGAGACATGATCCAACTTTGGGGCCTGGTTTGACTGATTCTTTTCCAATTACCTCCTGATCTAGCCTCCAAGGGACTCTAGCCTAAGGTCCGATCATCTTGTGATGTTTTTGCTACTCACAATTCCCACGACACCCAATCTCTCTGAATGAGTTGTTCGGTCTATCTAGTTAGTTCTTATTGAGGGATGCTAGTTCTCACTCATAGAAGTGGCGAGCACCAATCATTAGGCCTGATTAGGATTCGCAGATTGTTCCATCGCTCTGAAATATGGGCATCACCCTCACCAAAACGGGATGGCAAGCAAGCTTCCATGCCAACGTCATCATCACCCGTGTCGCGAAGGAAGGTAGGTGTAAGAAAAATAACGACCTTGCGAAAGCATTCCCAATTAGCTCCCAACTTCTACGATCTAATTCACCTGGATTTGACGATGGCAGCAAGACAGACAGATTGTGTCTCTCACACCCATTCGATTGAAGAATGAATTGATTTCGCTGAGCCTGGTGGAAAATCGTTTGGGTTCTAATCTACCTAGGGTGCTCAATTGGAATCTCCAATTCAATCAATAAACGTACGAGTACGTAGGGTACATTGTGTCATTCAAGGGTGAAGGGCGGGTGAGTGAGTGAGCGACTGAGTTTTGAATTGATCGATTGGGTGTCCAGAATAAGAAAAAGGATGTTTAGACGATGCTCATTGGTTCTGGCTTCATTTTTTACGCCACTCTATTCCCACACTCGAATGGATGGCGCAAGAAGGTAAGAAGCCAAAGACTGATTCTGAGAGCGATTCCGTTGATTCTTTGTCTTCAGTCCTGACGGCTCTTTGATGGATCAACTCTTTCTTTGGGAGGTGCAAGAACTCGATTCATCGATTGATTGAATATCAAGTAGAAGTAAAAGAAAAAGAAGAAGAAGACGGGAAACATTCTGCATAAGGTAAGGTGGTATATGGGCCAAGTTTGAATGTGATTGACCTTCGTAAGTGCAAACGACCTAATTAACGAAGTACTACGTACGTATACTAACCCAGACTAGCCCTATAGCTTAGCTAGTCATGTGGGTGAACTATTGTGCGGTGTATTTGAGTAATAAATGGTAGATGGGGAGTTATATTCCATTTCCTGACCTCAGACCGCATTGTTAACATACCACCAATCTTAAAAGGGACCCATATATTCTGATTGTATCTATAAGTGGTCGAAAACTTTTGGAACCTCTCAGCCAAAGAGCGTAGAACATACCGGTAGTTAAATGTACATATCGCAACGTAATAAAACATAATAAACCAGCATGTCGTGTTGCGGAGAAATTTGAACCAAGGTTCAAGAGAACGGTTTTCATATATCTTTATTGCGAGATATGTACGTACTTACAGTCTCATTCGATATATCATTTCGTATGTATGTATACATTCGGTATGAAATATCGATGACTTGGGGGGGGGCATTCTGGGGTTAAGGGTTTTCATATGAGCTCTCTCAAAATTGTAGCCAAATATGCAACGTTATATTTTGGAACAATGGATGACTTTCAAGAAACGCTGAAAGATAGATATCAAATGTGTAAAAAGATCCGCTCACTTAAACGAATTATGGTGGTAATGCATCAAAGGAGTACGAACGAGACTCTCCACGTGTGATAGCAGTCCAGCCCTTTCAAGTTGGTCTGAGCTGTGCCTCCAAGATTGAGCCACAATCATTCTAAGCAATCACCTTGATGACAAATGCATTTTCGGCCAACCACTTGTACGTTCGAAATGTGTACGCGTAATTGGGGGATACCAAATTCCATTACGAACTAAAGTGAGACTAATGGGCAAAGCCAGAAAATCATCTTCGTATCTAGTTTCACGCTAGAACTTCATATTACGTTCTTTTGCTTATTTTATCAATCCTAAGGATCTTTACGCCTTAAATTCATTACGGTAGCTACTACTGATGCCTGCTTTTTTCATCCTGATTCATGAACAAACTCATAAAAGCTGAAGAGCAAAGAAAAAAGTGCCTGCAACTGAGCCTTTCACTTAAATGCTTTGTCAAAATTTAAACATTCAGTTTGATTAGAGAGCGAATAATTCATTGATAATAACGTACCAGAAGATTGCTCAATACAGTCCCAATCTAGCGTCCCCTAAATTTCATCCATTTTTTTACCGAACAAGATGTTGGATTAAAAAATCGTTATTGAATGGGGTAGATAAATTTCTCAATGAATGTTGCGCGGGTCACGGCTGTCAGTATTTTTTCTCAATTGATCTCGACTTTATCTGAGACCCACCTTGTATTTTTGATCCGATGGGTTCCAGAAAGATCATGGTAATAAATGTTGATTCTACGTGGACATCGACTCGTCTACGAAGTACTCTTCTTGCTTAGTTGTTGAGGAAGAAATAAGTTAATTCGGCAGAAGGCAGGGGTTAGGGCGGGGCGGGAGGGACTCTCATAAATTGTCTTATCGGAGGATGCCTCAAAAAGCACATCTACCCCACATAGATGGGTGGAGAAGACCTCCAACAGAGCAAGAGTACACACAAACAGGCAAATCCGCACGCGCTCAGCCGCACACACAAATCGTAAGAGCCATAACCCACAGCCACACACACACACGCACAAACACACACATATTTATATACACACACACTTACACACTCACACTCACGCTAGAGGGCTGGCAAAATCAGACGGCACAGCGGCATTGTTATCGCCCTGATTTATTTCCTTGTTGCTCTTTGAAGCTGTCCGTTCTCGCTATTCATTATATATGGACTTTATATTTGTGCCGAGCATATTTTCAAGCTTGATGCATGATTAATAGGGGCTATTCATAACACTGATTTCGTTGAGATTTTGCCAAGAAGCAACCGAAATTGTTCACACTATCATTCAAAAGTTTAAAGACAAAAAAATAGCGTTGTTACTTGGAAAGATTCAGTGAACTTGTTTTTTTTCGATGTTGATCTGCAGCTAAGGTCACGATTTTTGAGTTGAGGTCTACTGACTGCGCTTTCACGATTGATTTAATACTATGAATAATGTAATTGTCGTTATGACAATCCTGCTGAGCCGGTTTTTGAGTTATTGCCTATCCCAGCTGGTTCAACTTCTTGACTTGTTCCATGTCTATCTTTTCCCTTACTCCTTAATCTTTCAATTTAAGCCTGCATCCATGGTGGCAGGGTCGAAAGCAAAAATCGCCATCAAACTCGACACTTAGCATTTTGGGTGGAAGGCATCAATCGGCCAAATGTGCTACCCACAGGTTTTAGATGACCAATGTAAAAACTAACTATAAAAGTTTTTGAATTATGACACTGGTTTATTTAGCTCACAAGTCAGATGACATCTACGTTTTCACATGCCTACACTATGCCCAAGTCCAAGTTCGAATCCCAATGTGAGGCCGACCTCGATGTCACCTCGGAGTTCGGATCGGGACAGTAAGGATAATTTTGAAATTAACTTGGATCACCATATTGCATTTATCAGTTTCCCAAAGAAAGTCCCGGGTAGAGCATCGATCAGGGACTTCTGTTACAAGTCATTGCAAGAAAGATGACTCCTTTTCTCTGATTTTTTCCATTTTAAATCCGATCACTTATGTTATTTTATCGTAAGTTGAAAGACAAGTGCCCATCTCTGAAAAAATCTGACGCATTCTAGTGGTTGTCTACGAACTACTAGTACCACTTTCCACTAAGTGAAAAAACTAAAAAGATTTTTTAGTCTTGGGCACCAATATTGGAATCCTGTAATGATCGAGGAAAATTTTGCCCTTGTGAGTGAGCTCTAAGAAACAATTCGGTCCACAAATCATGTTTTGAAAGGGCAATAACGATCCTCAAATGCGATGAGAAGGACAATTTCTGCCTGTGTTTTGTGTCTTTACTTACTTCTTGGCGCCAGTCCGAATCCATATGGTCAGAATGGTGGCTAAGACTCATCACTTTGTTTTTGCTTGGCTTGGAGCATATCCTACCAACTACAAACACACCCACTACCGTCCTAACATAGGATCAATGTGTGCTTGTCGAATGATTTATGATCGGATCATTCCTCTCATTTGAGCCCTAGGATGAGGTAGGTATGGTTTTCAAGGGTTGGCTAACTTTTGGATTGCATGGAGTCTGGCCTCTTTCAAGACAGATTCGTCGGCAGAGGCCAAGAGGCGTTGAAATTCATGACCATGTCTCTCCATCTCAGGGCAACTGAATAAAAAGAGCCCCCCTGAAATGAACAAGATTGATGAGTTATGTGTTTAAAGTAAGCTTTTTCCATGAGCCCCACTGTGTCTCAGGTCTAAACTCGAGGCCCACCTATTTGGACTTCAATTAAGCCATAACGAGAATCGCCCAAACCTCGTTAAGGATCTTCTCCTCACCTCCGTCCGTCAAGCCATCGCGTGCCATGCAGCAAAATGTATTTGAGGTGTTGTTCGCTCTGCTTCTCCCCGCCAATCGTCACGAGGCTCTACCACCAAGTCGAGACCTGATGCTGGCATGCCCAAAAAGGTTTCACTTCGCTTTTACCTACCAGCTACATCCGGTAGGTTGTGCATCTACTAGCATATGTGGCTAGCATATTGAAGGTGTTCGAATTTTGATGCTCTCTTACTGGATCAAGGGCCGGATCAAAGAGGGTCCGATTTCACCGTAAGGGAGGGAGCGCTGAATGGTGATTATCAAAACATGAAAATTAAAGCAATAATAACTGCCTAAAAAGTAATAATATCTTTTTTAAAATACTTACTCAAACAAAACAAATGAAAATTTTTGTCACATCTCTTTCAAATTTTTCAAGCACTAGACAATTTTGTGCCATATTTGGCATTAACTCTGTTCGGCCGTATTTTCCTACACTACTTTAGGGTTAATTGTGACTGATGCCTGGACAGGGTAACATATCCTAAGGGTTCTTCCAGACTTTCTTCTAATGAATTACATCTGAAAGAGAAATGTTTCCATCAGTGAAACAAAACTTTTTTCTAATCCCATTCACCAAAGCTTCGGAAAAGACGCATTTCCATGGTGCAATCTGGTGGGAAATGATGAAAGTAAAAGTTTTGATGCACCATCAAGTAAACATCTTTTTTGAACTGTCAAACCCTGTAAAGGTATAATTCCCGAAACGCATGACATCCAATGACACCCGAATCTAGTAAAAGATCAGCGTCTACACATTTCCGACAAATATGAGAGGGAAACAAATTGAATAAAAAAGGTTTTCTTATAACCACACTATCTTGGGAGAAGGAGAAAATTCCCTCGTTTGTGCTCCCTCCTCAATTTTCGAGTCATCATTAGTATGTTCATGTTATGGAACTTTTGTAACAAAGACATGAAAAGGAGCAAGGGTGGTGTGGTGTAAAGGCAGCGTTAACAAGGCAATATTCATCTCTTCAAGAAGCCTGGCGAATATACAATAATATGAACATTCTAAAAAAACTTGATGTTCAATTCTCCTCCCTGAACTGGTTTTGTTGGCTGGGCGAGGGTAGCCCTCCGCTAACAGTACACCAAACAAAGAAACCACTGCTTCCTTTTTGCTTACCCTATGGTTTTGGGGGATTCAAACTAGTGCTGAAAATCTGCTGTACGGAATAGGCGGATGTACGGTACAGCAGATTCAAACTAGTGCTGAAAATTGACAATTCAGAATACCAATATCTTGAAAATATCCTGAATTTGCTAAAGTTTGGTCTTTTTATATATTTTTTTGAGCATGCCAAGAATCAAAATATAGGTGAAAAGATGCACATTTCGTTAACCAGAGGCCCATTACTTGGCTCGGATTTTTCTGGGCTTCAAGTACTTGAAACTTGTTAATTCGACGAACCTTATTACTGAATTGTGAATTGAGTTGAGTTTTTCTTTCGAAATTGTACGTGCCA
>NC_081446.1:7887634-7900549 GCF_007210705.1 Tigriopus californicus
GCAAAAGCATAACTAATGTTACATTTTCGATGCTGCCGAACCCCTATTGTGGAACAAAATGTTTGCTAAAGTGTATATGTTTTGATTCAAAACTATAGCATTCATAATTTAGGCCATGGTAGTCCGAGAAAGGCAATAAACACCTATTGGCTCAAACTAGTTCCCTCCGCCTTTGACTGCTTGAACGACCCATGACACATTTTTAACCGCTGGCGGTTGAAAAGTAAATGAATAACTGAAAACCCTTGAAAACCCCTCCTGATTGCTACGTACCCTTTGGAGATAACTACTATTTATATTTAACGCAGCGATAGGAAAAAAAAATCGAAAATAAAAGTGCAAAAATCTTCAAAATGAAATGCCTGTTTTTGGCATTTCGGTGCATATCTAATGAATTCCTGCATATTTGGGGAAAATCTTGCAGATTACCCCCAGCTCTAATAAGGACAATTCAAGTTGTAGAATCGATCAATCATGGACACGGGTGACTCGACAACCCTCCCTCCAAGTTTTGAGCATTGAAGAATTAAAGTGGGACCATTTTCATTTAGAATATGATATCTCATTTTGCCAGATTTCCGCATACATTTCTCACTGAAAAATGATGAAAAAGATGAGGTGTTTGTGCAGAAGTTAGTGTCAATTGCCAAGAAACTAATCAACTCTATTTCAATATGCCCATAATCAAAACAAAAAACACGCGATTTCAAGTCTGATGGCAATGAGTTTTTTGGTGAGTTCTACCATAACTTGTAAAAACAACACTGATGATTATAATGATAATAAGCATGCAGGAAAACTCCCTCAAACGTTTTATACGCATTATGTAAGAATGCCTAGACGTTCTTGATTAGTTTTGTTGGTTGTCCCCTAATCGTGTTTTCGCTTGGCTCTTTCATCTCCTTCATCGAACAATCTATTTCAATTAAGCTTCCCAATCATCTTATCCTTATTTTGATTAAAGCCAAATTCCCGACTCAATTTCGTTGTGGTTAAATTGTTTGTCTGAGAAAAAGGGGAATTCAAAAGCAAGAAGGATCACGGCCGTGGTGATGACAGGGTTGAACCTCAGTTACATGGGTACATTTTTATAGCTATCTACTAGTTGGCTATGTTGCACCATTGTAATTGTTACTATCAGCTAAGGATGATTACTATTATTGACTCCTTTTCAAGATGGAACGACAAAGACGACCACTTGATCTCATTTTCTTCCTCTTTGGACAGTCATGGTGCCCTTTTTGTTGTTGGAAGCAGCCCTCTGGACCGATTGGATGGAGGGATGATACTCGGATCTTATCCGTTGCCAACCAACTTCTAAGAAAACCAATAAGTCTAAACCAATCAAAGGCGAAAAACCTGAAATTAGAAGTGATCGAAAGAAACTTCGAGGTGGGTCCTTCCATACTTGGTCGCACGGGATGATGACGTTTTCTTTCTTTTCGACGTGCTTTCAATTCATTTCGAATGGCAATCTAACAACGCTATGGAGAAGGATTGATTGACGCATTGAAGGCTCTAAGAATTGGTCAGTCCTGATGTGATTTGATTTATGTGACTCAGAAAGAATAATCATTTCTGGCTGGCTCACACTGGTTCACAAGACCGACCATATATACCACCTGTGAGCTGAAGAATGATTCTCACTTTGTGGGATGGGATGAACGGCGACGACAAGCACGATGTCAGCGACTGACAACCAACCACCCATGTGCCCAGGGATGATGGAGCCACTGCTACTATTAGTTCTCCTGCTGCCCTTGCTCACAAGAGTGAGATTGTGTGGAAAGGGACTGTTTTCCATCTCAGAAGCCGCGCCGTGCCGTGCGTCCGCTGCCCGCGGGAATGAATGCCAATTGCGATCGAAACGAGCAAAAGTCACGTGCGTGGCCAGAGCATGGAAGATGGAAGATAGAAGATGGATGGATGGATGGATGGATGGGCCAAGCAACTGGACCTGAGTAATCGAAGGCAAAATGAACCAAATTCGGGGAAAGGTGATGAGGCCTCTCTCTCGGGTTGCTATCACAAGAACAAGTTGTATGATGATGGTTCATTTCAAAGCTCTTTCTTCTTCATATGAGACCGCAAATGCTGACTTTAATTTGAAAAGAAAATTGACAGGAAAGGTGTCAAGCTTGGCGAACACCTCTAATCTTGTTCTTGTGATAGCTAACCTTTCCCCGAATTTGGTTCATTTTACCTCCGATTACTCACGTGCAGTTGCTTAGCCTATCCATCTATCTTCCCTTTATATTTGTAGGGAATATGCAGGCCTTGTTGATCCGGTTGCATCTTTCAAGTCAGAAGTGGACAAATTTTCAAGTAACATTCCAGATCAAGCCTACATTCAAGGACTAGCTCGGTCTGCCAACTCAAATTCGTTGGTTGACCAACTATCATACAAAGATTGAAATGTAATAAAAAAATAGATGCATCAAAGCCTTTCAATTTAATGGTAACGGGGATTACATTCCCTGTAGCTGTTAGAAAAAGCCCGCGAAAAAAAAGCAAAGCAAACAAAAAAAAATCTAACCTGTCCAGCAAGAGACCTGCCCTAAGTAAGGAACGGATCAAACAAACTACCCCGTGATGGCTTCTCCTGATGACCTTTGGTATTGGGAATTGCATCGATGATTCCGTTCAAAGAAATGCTGGAAACAGATAATCATGTTACTAAAGAACCAAAATCGGACTCCAAAAGTCCGTTAAAGTTTTTCAGATGTTGTTTTCTTGCTCTTTATGAAATAGTGAAAAAACAGAACTGGAACTGATAACCCTTTTTTTCAATACCTGGAACTGAGAGCTGGTTTTTCAAAAAACCGTTTTCTTGGGAAACACTAGTTGAACTCATCAAATACTATTCGGTGTGGTTTTCCTCGCAAGAATATTTTCCAGCGATTCCCTACTCTGTATCCTTAACTAGCTACTTTCCTTGTTCTCATACTGAAGAACAACATCTGTCTAGTCATCGTGGGAAGATCCTTCCCAAGGGATGATTCATCTCGGCGAATATTTCCTTCCTCCAGCAGATTCCTATTAGTAATTTTCATTCTCAGCTACATCAAAAACCCTCGGCAAGGGTTCTTCAACATGTGTCTAAAAGTATCAGAGATTAATGAGAAGAGGCCAAAGGCATAGCTTTATCTTTTATAATAATATTGGTTGTTTTGATATTTCCTCTTGAGCTTAGGAGCTTGGAGTATTTCAATATTACTTTTAGTCAATGAAAAAAAAATGTTTCATAATGTATTGTGCCTGTTTTGGCTCTTAACTGAGGTTATACTGATGGCCACGCCTAGATAGCTGTTGCTGCAATTCCATTACGAGGCATTGAATATACCCCACCGTATGTTATGGAAATCAATTGATGTTTTCGTCAAATCTTGCGATGAACCTTCCGACAGGATGATTTTTCCCACGACAAGTGTTTTCCTGTGGTGACCGACCTCTCCTCGGTGAAGAGGGAGAAATTTCATTATTCATAAGTCTACAAAGTCATGACCACGCTATTTTGTTGAAATAACAAATATCCCAGTTGATCAAAAACCAATTTCAGTACCGCTGAGTATGAATGAAGTGGAAAATGTTCCAACTTCGATACGCAATGAAACAGAATTAAAAAATCCTCGCAAAGCTGAATAAAAACATCCGCACAACCTTTGTTTTTAGCGTCCTGTCCCTTTTCTCATGTTTATTGGAATTTTCGGATACGAGAACCGAGAAGAAAAAGATGAGTAGAATCTTTTCATTTAACAAAACATGGATTTTTCCATAATATTGAAAATAATAACCTGTATTGCGACTCTCATTCACGTCAGTTTTCCAAATGTGTAAAAGTGTCTACATATATCATATATATAAATATTGAGAGATCGATAAACGAAGAAATCACCAGAATCGTGAATCCAGGCTAGTGAGACCAATTTTGTCCACCTCTCTTCTATTTCGGGTTCCTTCATTCTTCAATTTACTCCCCCTCAAATATTCGAGGAATACATATGGGTGTGGATCTTGTAACATATTTTTTAAATTCAGACTTGGCCAAGGTTTTGACCAAAATTCCTGATCAAGCCTACATTGAAGCACTAGCCAGATGCACCAGTTCTAACTCGTTGGTGGATCAGATATCAAATCAATTGAAAGCTAAATATGGATAAGACTCATAACTCTTTCATCTTGATCTGCTGGGGATCCCAACCCCAGCAGCAGTAAGGAAGTCCGCAATGAAAATAAAATGTCAGTGGATAAAAAAGAGATATGGCCAAATTGTCACAAAACATTGCTGCCGTTTTTTACACATATGTTTCCGCATGATTTCATGAATTGTTAAAACCATGTGGATTTCATAATGGGATAAAACCAAACGAAATGTAAATTATAAAAATGAATCCTTAGTTCTTTTTATGGGAGTCCGTTCTTTCGACTATCTGTTCGTTTGTCTGTTTGTCTGTGTGTCTAAATGTTTGTGTCTCTGAGTGTATTGCTTGGATCACCCTTTTTACAGTTTGCTGGGTTCGAAACCATTCACAGCGAGGGTCGCGCTCTTCAAAATGCAAATGAGCCAATCCCTACACATATTGAAAGAGTCATTAGAATGGAAATTCTGCTCCACTTGATCAGATTCGACAGCTAAAGGTTTTATCTTGGCTTTCTTGCTAGGAGAATGAGAGCGAAAAAGGGTCGTATGAAATCCGAAACGTATACAGAGTACACCGTCCAATTTTTTAAATATCGACTGTATTTTGTCTCGCACCCTCGCCACACTCTTGGAACACTCTCTTTTTATTACAAACCTAGAGATAAAAGTACTGCCTTTTAAGGCAATGCTATAATGACAATATTTGAAAGACAGAATCAAAAACCTATTATACTTGGTTAAGGTTTCGAACCTTAGTTGGTTTGAACACGCTGTTGGGTGCCTCTTAATGGAGTTTTAAGCCTCATTTTGACCAGCCAGCTTTGGAGTTTCTTATAAGAGCTTTTACGGATGACTGGAGCCATCATCATAGTTCACGTTCATGTGGGAGAAGAATTCCTTTGTAATGTACCAGGTTGAGTAACAGTGGCGTTCTTTATTCAGGAATTGCTCATTCTTTTCAAGTCCGCCAACATCTACATATACCGTAGTTAACACTTACTAATACACCTCCAACTGTGTAGCCACGCCAGAGCGGCCGAGAAAGCAAGCAGTGGTACTCCTTCCTAATGGCGTTAGAAATGACCCTCATTTAGGTGACTAAGACAAACTTTGTTCGTTGCTTTTCAGGCCGAGACATTTGACTTCACCAACTTTAGATGTGTGCCGTGAGCACATTCATGAACCTCTAGATAAATGGACTTACAACGGAAGAGAACATTTCGTTTCGTCTGAACCATTCATATTGTCTAAAAGTAGCTTTGAATATGATCAAAAGACAAAATGAAATAAAGTTTTCAAATTTGAGGCCAACACTTGCCCAAAGCTATGGAGCAATAATTACAGACATAGATTTTGAATCTCCTTTCGGTCACATAATACATAAGCCTTCAACAATATAACTCTCGACCGAACCATTCTGCAATTAAATGTTATAAGAATGGCCTACCCTTAAAAACAATGATCTAACTTTCTTATTTCATTGATATTTCATGAAAAGAGACTCGGTGATTCTCTGACCCAAAGCTGGCCAATTTGATAAGAACCCGTTCACAAACCAAATTTCAAAAAGTTCTAGGAACTTAACTTTGAGTAAAGTACGGCACATCTATTGAAATACAATTGTAAACCGATTTATTCAACGACAATTTAGTTCTATTTGGCTAGTAGCTTTTGCTGAGAGAGATCGCGAACCACTTATCATCAAGACTGGATTAGTTAATCACTAATCATTCCTGCCAACCGTGGCTCACTCAACGGCTCTTGATTCATTAAAACCTTTCGTTACTTAACTCGTCACTCACTCACTCACGCACGCTTGCACGCACGCAGCAGGCATCGTCAAGATGGACTGTGGACTAAGGTAAATGGAATGGCATGAATCCCTGAACTCGACAGAGAGCTGACCAAATGCTTCAGATTGATTGCATAGCTGGGCGAAAACTAGTTGCCAAATTTGGCCATCGTCTCTCCGGCAGCTTTAGCTTTCTTCGTTTTCGGTGGGCTGATTTGTCACTCGGATAGGATGTTGTTCTTAGTAGAGCAATCGTCGTAGTAGTAGTAGTAGTAGTAGCAGCAGCAGTTAGTAGGAGAGCTGAATACCCCGGCGCACCAACCATGAACGGACAGCATTTCTCTTTTGGGAATTTGGAGTCAATTTGAAAAATGTCCAAACGTTCGTTCTTCTCTGTTCGGTTTTCGGCACTTCTATTAATGTTCACGGCCGTGGATCGAGTTCACCAGGGAAAAAAGTAACTGGCGATGAGAGGTGATCATTATGATCATGGGAATAAGCCGCTATCACACATCCCACTGCAAGTACCATATTCAATGACCTCAGTGCACCTCGAGTGCTATTGGTGCCGATGCTGTCGTTGCCCAAGTTTGGAATTTGTGTGGTAAAGGTGGTGGTGTTTGAGTGGAGTTTTTCGGAAAGGAAAGAAACAGCGCGACTAAAGAAGCCCAGAGAGAGACAGGCAAACATACAACTTAAAAGCTTTGAGTAATAAACACAGGACTTAATTGCATACTTTAGATTATCGATACGTACGTTAAGCCGCATTCGACGCCTCTAATGGCCCCGAACGAAGGCTAGCGTGAAAAATGAAACCCAACAAGATGGAAAAGACAACAAAGGCGGGAGGTAATAGACTTTCAACTCTAAGCGAACGTTGAAAATATGTACTGCATAAAGTAAAGGCTGTAAAGGAAAATTTGGTGTGTTTTTCAAAGATGGTGTCCGGTGTATGCACAATTGTACACTTGAGGGAGTTAGTATTCAGTATTAGTGTTAGTGTTGAACGAGTGCAGATTCGAATCAGAGTACAGTCAAGACTTTTACTGGAATTGGGAGAAACTGCCCGGATTTGAAACTTTTCGATAGGACTGAGTAAGGACACAAATAGATGGTCATCGTGGAAGAATTGGATTTCCTCAAAAAAACAACCTTTACTTACTCTGTAAATGAATTGACTATGAAGGAAACCGGACTAAAGAGTTAAGATATTTCCTGGACTTGAGTTGAGCAAAAGCATCGACCCAGCACCAGGCCCTCTCCTCAACATGCGTCCGTGCATTTCTTTAGCGAGTTTGGGTTTGGTGAAGAGATCGCATCTACTTGGACGTGCCTCTCGGGGATGAGATCTGAGGTTTAAGGTGTGGCCGAGGGCCAACAACTTTCACAGTGCTTCGCGGTATTTTTTTTGTTTGTCCCTGATGACCTTGCACATGGAACCATCCGAACTAGTCCCCCATTTTCTTCTTGATGTTCGTCACTAGATTCGTAGCATGGGTCTTGCTAAGTCATTCAATACTGGCCAAGCGTTTCCTAACAATCCTAAACTCTGTGCAGAGCTTCATCATGGCCCATGGCTAAAAAGCTCGTTCATATTTCCCTGAATGTATTCTGTTTGAAAATGTTATATTGGATTTATTCCAGTCGTTTCTTACATCGAGCTCATTTCTAGGATGATCACTTCTGAAGAAAGCCCGGTCATTGTATCGTGGACAATTCCACTTTTTTCAGATTAGTAACCCTGAACAGGTTTGGCAGTAACATCAGGAAGTTCATTAAAAGATGAATTGAAGAGACAAGATTCCAACATCATTCTCACCCTTCTCTTTCCCGGCAATTATGATGTTAGTTTTAATTTATGATAGGTTAGTCTGATTGCTTCAAAAGGTCACTAATATCAAGTAGAGATATTCAAACGAGGTGCGAACCTGATCTGAAGTGTCCCTGGTAAATATTTCAGATTTTTTGTCTTCCCTGATTTGAATTTCTTTAAATTCATGAATTGTTTTCAACATTTCATAACATTTACCTTTTTGGGGTTGCTGCACTTCAAAAGTTAGGTCTCAAAAATCAGATGTAACTAAAAGTGGGTCCATGTTTGAACCGTGAATTTTAATGCTACGACAAATTATAACCACTACGTTTCTCAACTCAAGTGGTTAAATTTGATCACAGATCAATGAAGGAAGGAAATGTAATGCAGAAATGATTGCTTTGGAGTCTGGTTTTCTCATAAGTGTATGCATAAGTCAATTGAATATATCTTTCTGTAGGAAAAGGTGGAGATAATGTCAAATTGAGGAAACATTTTTTTGACATAAACCAGACACCTTTCATCGCGGACAGATTGAGTTCATAGCAGAGCCTCGAACCAGTTTCCTGTTAGCCACCCACAAATCGACACATTGCGGCGGTACTGAACTGCAACGGATGAGATCAACAACCAACCAACGGGGAACAGACAAACAGACAATCAATCATGAGGATGAGTCGGATTGGAAAATTAACACTTGCCTGACTTGGGAGGGGGAGGGGGAGGGGTCTTGGGTCGAGTACTTCTACTTGCAATATCTTGGTGGGTGTTGGCAAACTCTAATGCAAATAATAAAAAGAATGTGAACTGCGGCAACCCTGAGAATCCGATGAGCAAGCCACCAGCGCGATCGTGAAATTGGGGAAGAAGACAGATATGTTCATAATGATGATGATATGAGTAGATTTGTAGGCAAACGGATGGGAAGCGGGACATTTTGAAAACAGGATGCCATCAAGTGCTCGAAGAGGAAAATGTGAATTTGCTCAACAACCCAAGGCGAAGAAGATCATTGACGAGTAGGCACAGACAGCTCTCTTGTAGATAGACAGACAGAAAGGTAGGCTAATACTTTGGAGTGTCAAGTTTTCCAAGAGCTCGCTCTCAGGAGTTGTACCGAACGACTAAAGCCCTCAAAAGGGGATGTTGCCATTCACGCATTCTTCTCTTGATGCAATGTAACTCTACATCCGGCAAAATTCAATGCTTGATGCTCCGGCGGTTAAGGATGTGGTTAATGGGAGCCCCAAATGCACTAACACTTCAAGGATAAGAGAATGAGCGTGTGTCATCCTAACATCCGCCCGAAACGACCAAATTATGCCATGGTCCGACCTTCAGAAAACTCATTGAGCCGTCAGATGTTGTCGTTTTGGGACGCTCGAGTTTGGCTAACTTCCCGGTCATTTGGTATGGATAGGGTACTTTATCATTCTATTGGCTGAAGAAATCAAAGAAATCATGCATTCCACTAAGTAATTTAAAAAGAAGCAACTGAAACAAAAACAAACGTTGCAGAAATTCGTTCAGAGCCAGGTTGCTTGCTTAATGGTTGTCATCGGTTGTGCAACGTCTATTTGTTTGAGCGCAATGAATCATCATTCATGCGACTGAAAGAAGATGGGTAAAACTGATTAACTCACATTTCTCGTACTAACGTTGGTCATTCGCTCTGTGTCAATGATTTCCATGACTAATGGTTGGGAGATGTTGAAAGTATTTTGTAGCCATTCCTGCCCTAGCTGTTGCTGCTTGCTGATGGGGCTTCCAGGTCATAACTGTACCTCGAACAAACTCATTCGTCGGGGTTTGCCATGTAATTAATGATCTCAACTTGATCCTTTTCTTCGGCCAATTCCCACCAACTCTGACTCTCTGGGTTCATTGGAGAAGATCAGGTCCAAATTATCGTTCGTGATTCTACATATCTGCCAAAGACCTGATCATAGTCCAACCCTTACCAAAGTGTACTTCTTTGAAACAAAGTCAAATGCTCATTGAAGAAGAAGCAGCCCCGAAGAGATGGTAGTTGTTTTCCTCTTGTCGCAATCTAATCAATACGAGGCAGTGCTTGAACTGCGCATCGGTGACAAAATTGGATCATTCCGTGATGTTAAATATCTACCTTTTTTGAAACCACCATTTAGTTCTTTGCGCCTTTCAGACAGCCATTCCTTCGTTGGCCACGACGACAAAAGCGATCTATTTAACCATATGCTGTGAGTTATTTTCACCAGAGAGCCCCTTAGTGAGTGAACTCTGGTCAGGATAGGATGATGCCCTGAGTTATCATGACATTGGTCAAGTGATAAGATTAGCCATCCGCTTATGAGGACTAATCTTTGCGCATTTCAAAGTTTGTTCAGGCCATGTCGTACAAGGGTGCGGGAAAGCTTAGCAAAGTTTGGGTCTGTTGAGAAACAGACCCAAGTCCTAAGATCTTCAGACAGTTTTTGGTTCTCCGGCAACAGCAACAGCACATGCTATCCTGCCAGAATATACCCCAATCGAAATGAATGTTTTTCAAATTGGAAATGGTCAAACAGAAGCGAGGAAGATAGAACCACATTCAGCAAAACATAATGCATGATTTTTCATTACTGAAATTCAGGAAGACTAATTTCATAGGGCACTCGCCTAGTTTACGGACGAGTGGTAAGGGTCAAATAGCTTAATAGTTCGAACCGTAGTGTTACTTTGTTCTTTCTCTGCTCGTAGGTTCTCCAAGGTAGGAGTTAAACAAACTACTCTAGCAGCCAAAAAAAACGGAAAAAGAGCGTTAGTTGGGAAGAACCATGCCTTTTTTTGCTTCATTTAAAACTTTTGAAATCATGTGATGACAGCTATAAACAAAAGTGATTAAACCTCATATGAATGATGTGAGTTTATGCGAGATTGTAAATTAAGAGTGATGGGTAGGGACTTTTTTTAGTGCGTTGGTTAGATTGATACCTTGTCATTTTGGGGCATTTTTAAACATTCAGATGGTTTTGACCAAAAATAACAGTTTCGGTGTATAATAATCCTAAAATTGGACTGTTTTCATTACTTGTTGGTTCTACCTACCCAATGGTTTCCTCACGTGATGTTCTTCGAAGACCTTTCTGACCATTTGCAGCAGCAGCAGCAGCAGCGAAAAACTCTTCTCCTCCTGCTCATTTGATCAGGTTGATTCTGATGCAGATTAAGTGGGAATGAAGATAATACTCTGTTATGCTAGTGTGTTCATTTTCCTGATTTGCCTGTTCGCTCCATGTCGAAGTAATTCGAAAGTTAGGTTTTGGTTTGTCCAAGGGCAGAGTAGAAAGAATAGAATTTTGAGGTTTTATAAAATTAATGCAGCAAATTGAATACAAGGCTGTCTTCAAAAATTGAATCAGTCCCGAATAGAAGTGAAATTCTGTCTTCATGATAATAATGATGAAGATATTGACATAAAACTGGCCGAGGATGCGCACTTTGGCACTAATGAGTTCGCTCAGAGCATGGAGACCTATTCCATTCCTGTAATTATATGTTTCAAGCATGGCTAGGTGCTGTTAGATCTTATGACCCCTCTTCACTGATGAAGATGCTAAACGAGTATATACTGATTGACCACTTTGGGTATTAAAGGCATGTTTTTTCGAGGTGCTCTGACGTAGCCAGGTTTTGCCCATTTTATGGCTGATTTCTAAAATAAGATTTCTTCTTCCTCGGCACACCCTGCTTAATGTTCAATTTGAGTTAGACAGTACGGGGAGCGCTATTTATGATGCCCGGTTTTTACACACAAAATGGATGTCCAAGACTTAATAGCAGTGTAAGGGACTCGTTTAATTGCTGCCCGGTATGTTAATGTCTTAGGCCGGCAAATGCCCGGGTTTGGGCGAGATGACGACAGGCAGGCGACTAGTCTTCGTCAGTTTTTTAGCGTCTCGCTTTCACTGTTAAGTCAAGAAGTGCCGTGGGTTCCTGGCAGATTCACTTCCATTCCGCAAAGCTCTGTATATTCTGGCACTCTGCTGAATGTCGTTGCTGACTGAGTGTTCATTTTAGGCCGACAATCAGTCAGTAATGCTGAACGAGAAGTCAAATAGGACCAGGGTTTTTGCATTCTGAAAACTGATCAATATCAAGTGGATTATATGGCTTTATCACTCATTTCGAGACACGCTTGAAGTCCAGCTTCATGAGAAGACGCTCATTGTAGCTTCTTGGCTCTTATTACTCTGCTAAGTTCACTTTCAACACCAAAGGCATCATCATCATCATCATCATCATCATCATCTCTTCCCCTACTTTTCCAAGATCATCACCTGTAATAAAAGCCCCAATGCCAATCTTTCTCTACCAACACACAAGTGCTACGTACAATTGTTCTCGACGTTTTCACCATCAAAAATGAGTCTCGAGTAAACCAAGTCGATCAAACTACTGTATGTACCTAGGTATTTGAGCTCGTCGAGAGAGCTGAAAAGAAGACACGCACGCAAAGAACGGCTAATTAGAAATCGGCGCAATCGCAAGCAATAATGTCGATGACCGAGCAAACCCGAGCTTGGAATAGCTATTGGTTTTGGGAAATAATACACTTAGAGAGTCATGAACTAAAAACTCACATTTATCGCGACGCATTTTGTTGGGGCTCGATCATCTTCTATGTACATTTAAACTTCAACGTAGATTTTTCATGTCCAATTCGAAGGACCTCTGGAATGTGGACGGACAGGTGAAGGACGAGAATGGTCATTTTCTCTCTCCCCCCTTATCAAACCGACTTTATTTGCCCCCTGGAAATACGACCGTGTGTTCCTAAAGTATCTTTTCAAATTTTGCCTCAATCGAATAATTAGGTTAAAATGTCATTCTTAAGGTTCGCGACTTCAGAGTTTGCATAAAAATTGAGCTAGCCCTTATCATGAATGTACTAGAAGTGAGACAAGTCTCATTTGAAGAAAAACTAAATCGTTCACTCCAATCAAAAATGATCATCCTCAAACTGAACAGTCTCCGTCCCTTTTTCGGTGGTTCTGGCCATTTTGAATGTGAAACGAGAGGCGCACGATCAAACCCGTAAACGAAAACGAATGTGAATGATGATGCTATTTCCACATTGTAATCCACTCTCCTGCGTGGATTCTGGACGTACACGCATGCATACTTATCGCTTCTTCACAATTAAGCCAA
>NC_081446.1:7900589-7907354 GCF_007210705.1 Tigriopus californicus
CACTCTCCTGCGTGGATTCTGGACGTACACGCATGCATACTTATCGCTTCTTCACAATTAAGCCAAATGAATTCATGTTCAGATATCAAGAATGAATGAATGGGAGAGGAGACTGGTGAGTGGTGACCCAGACAGAGAAAGGTGCCAAGAGCGAGAAGTTTCGCCTCCAGGAGATTGAGAGGATTGAGGAAGAGGAGGAATCAAGACGATCAAAGCGAAATAGAAATGAGATCGACGTTACTTACAACCCTAGAAAGGCATGGTCTTTCAAGGATCGCATTGAAATCAGAGCACTGAAGTGTGCTTTGTCATCATTTATGGCTCTGAGAGGATTGAGGAAGAGGAGGAATCAAGACGATCAAAGCGAAGTAGAAATGAGATCGACCTTACTTACAACCCTAGAAAGGCATGGTCTTTCACGGATTGCATTGAACTCAGAGCACTGAAGTGTGCTTTGTCATCATTTATGGCTCTCAGTGGTTTGATGAGTAACGTCAAATTGTCGAGCTTCAATTTTTTCATGAATTGCATTCACGAGTTTGTTTGAAATCTTAGCTTGTGCATTTTGTTGTCATCAGCCATAACAAGCAGACGGTCTTTTAACGTGGACATTCCATTACGATATCAAGGGGTATTTCATTGCTCAATCCTATAAGTTGTATTTGTGATCATTATGATTAATGTTATTTTAAAATATTTTCGTATTTATGTTCGTAACATCTTTAATTAGCTCTAAAGTAGACATTGAGGATATCAGACTTTATTGCCTACACGAAAATCGTTAGACCATGCCATTGTCGAGGTTCCACACCAATGTCTCAGAAGCTCGATCGACTTAATTCGACACATACGAGCCCTCGTCTTCGGGCCTCCAGAGAGTGATAATCAGGAGCAATATCCTATTGGGTAATTGATTAAATCCCTTAGACATTGACTTTGACCAATCTACTTAGTAGTCGGGAAAATCATTGATTGTCACGTTGTTAAGTAGGACCCCACCAAAACTTGCAATCCTGCAAACTGTGCAAAAAAACCTTGCATATCCATTTTTTGCAAATTTAAAGCATCTGCAAATTTTGCAATTCTATCAACAATATTCGACATTTTTTTCTGCAATTCATTATGCAATTTCAGAGACTTCAGCACAAAAATATTAGTACTTCTGCAGTTTTAGCCACTTCAGCACAAAACTATTAGTACTTCTGCAATTTGGGATTTTTAAATATTTCGTGTTAATTTTGGGAAAATGTTGTGAGTTTTGAAATTTTCCTCATTTTTTCTAGAAATTTGATTGACATGAAAGTACAAAAAGGCTATAGATATAAAAAACAACCGATTGCATATACATTCCATCCATCCATTTTGAATAGCTCTGTCTCTTTTATCATGTCAGTTTTTATAGATAAAATATAATCAAGGTTGGGACGCAGTTTGTTTGTGCGACGTACTTCTCCTTTAAAAGTCAGTCCCATTTTAACATGTTTCTATGGGGAGTCAGTAAATGGTTGGGAGATGGATGGTTGATTTGGAAAGAATTGGCCGGCTATCATTTTCACGAAACTTGAAAGCAGTGTAACCTTGTCTCTAACATGTAATGAAACTTAATTTTAATAACAAAGTTGTTGTGTAACAGTTTCACTGTGACATTATGAATATGCTGTTGCAGAACTCAAGTATCTTTTGATCGTCCAATACTAAGAATATATGTACAAGATGCAAAATATGTTATTCGAATCTTTAAAGGGGGAGGTAAGTCGCTCCCCAGAAATTACAGGTCTCAACTTCAATTGTTGCGAAGATGTTTAAGAAGATCATGAAGTTCAAATTTGTAGAATTTCTCGATAATCACGAAATCCTTCCTCCTAGCCAGCATGGGTTCCGAGCACATTTTAGAATGGTTACCCAACTGATTGAACATATAGAGCAGGTTATAAAGGAACTAGAGAACCATGAATCGCTTGTAGTTTATCTCAACTTTGACAAGGCCTTTGACAAGGTAGATCATGGTCTTTTGGTTAAAAGGCTCCATGAGATTGGGATCCAAGGCAAGGTTCTCGATTAGTTAAGAAGTTTCATTTCTGGTAGGAAGCAATTTGTTGAAGTCGAGTTATTGACATAAATGATGTCAAGTCGAGTGTTTCTCAGGGCTCCATTTTAGGTCCTCTCCTTTTCATCATCTTCATTGCTCCACTTTAGAAGCTCAGTAATGGTAATGTCAAAATCTATTTCTATGCTGATGGTACGAAATTAGTTAGTGGCAGGAATGGTTAAAATTCTGGTTGTCTGGTAGAGGTCCTAGACACTCAATGACCTTTGAGTCGACGCCATTAGACACTCCACTTTTAGATGATGAAGGTAAGGGCATTCAGCAATTCTCATTCTTGAAGGATTTAGGTGTAGTCCTCCAAAATAATGGAAAGTTCGATGAGCATATCCAGTTGAAATTTGGTAAAGCTTTTCAAACATGTGGTTGGATATATCGCACATTTACATAAGTCCAGAGATAGCATCACGATGCTAGCTAGCTCTGTAGAAGTCGATTGTAAAGGCACATCTTGAATATGCCTCTCCCATTTGGGCTCCAATTAGTTCAGCGGGTTTGCAAAAGCCTGAGCATGTCCAAAGATGTTTTACTAGGAACATATGTAGAACATTGTAGTTTATCTCAACTTTGACAAGGCCTTTGACAAGGTAGATCATGGTCTTTTGGTTAAAAGGCTCCATGAGATTGGGATCCAAGGCAAGGTTCTCGATTAGTTAAGAAGTTTCATTTCTGGTAGGAAGCAATTTTTGCAAAAGCCTGAGCATGTCCAAAGATGTTTTACTAGGAACATATGTAGAACATTGTAGTTTATCTCAACTTTGACAAGGCCTTTGACAAGGTAGATCATGGTCTTTTGGTTAAAAGGCTCCATGAGATTGGGATCCAAGGCAAGGTTCTCGATTAGTTAAGAAGTTTCATTTCTGGTAGGAAGCAATTTTTGCAAAAGCCTGAGCATGTCCAAAGATGTTTTACTAGGAACATATGTAGAACATTGTAGTTTATCTCAACTTTGACAAGGCCTTTGACAAGGTAGATCATGGTCTTTTGGTTAAAAGGCTCCATGAGATTGGGATCCAAGGCAAGGTTCTCGATTAGTTAAGAAGTTTCATTTCTGGTAGGAAGCAATTTTTGCAAAAGCCTGAGCATGTCCAAAGATGTTTTACTAGGAACATTGAGGATATGAGAGAGCTCTCGTATTGGGAGCGGTTAGAATGGTTGGGATTATACAGTACTCAGAGAAGGTGCGAAATATATCTGATACTGTACGTCTTCAAAAGCATCCATGAGCTTTGTCCCAACCCAGGATTTAGGGTCAATTCTAGGGATCGTAGTGGCTTAACGTGTGTTTTGAGAGCACCTGTTCAAGTCTTTGAGAATTCAGACTAGTTAAAACAATGAAGTCCGACTCTCTTCTTTCTCTGACTCCTTTATTGTTCAATTTGCTGCCCTCAAATATTCGTAGGTCGTATGTAGGCGTTGATCCAGTGACGGGATTTAAGTCAGACTTGGACAAATTTTTGACACAAGTTTCCGCTCAACTCTATATTCAAGGGCTAACCAGATCAGTCAACTCTAATTTGTTGGTCGATCAAATATATGAAAATAAAAGTTAAGAAAAAAATAAATTCTCGTCTTGAACTGCTGGGAATTCCATTCCCAGTAGCGGTAAGGTAGTCCACAAAAAATAGTTGAGAAATAAAAAGATAGCTGATTGATCTGTCCAAGGTTTGCCCATTTAAGTTGTCAAAGCAAAAACTCATGCTGTAATTTAAATGCTACAAAGAAGCTTGAACTTGGCTAGCCTGCGATCAAACCAGGATTCACAAATTGGAGCTGGAGAGCAGATATTCTACCCATACGATACCACAGCTTGCCTGTTCTTCCCAGGTACAGTAGGTTCAATTATTGTGCTGAGAGGTATTATGACATAATTTTCCTTTTCATTGACTATATCTTAATTTGGAAGGCAAAAATAGCCTTTACAG
This sequence comes from Tigriopus californicus, assembly GCF_007210705.1. Lineage (NCBI taxonomy): Eukaryota > Metazoa > Arthropoda > Copepoda > Harpacticoida > Harpacticidae > Tigriopus > Tigriopus californicus. Next base: position 7,904,619 of record NC_081446.1, read on the forward strand.
CCCTCCAGAACGAGTCAGTGTCTATGTTTTGACAAGTTTATTTGCAAATTTTTGTGTAAATTCAGGTGATTTTTTAACGCAAATTTGCTGTCAATAAGGACCATATTGCTTTGCAAATTTGGCCGGTCCTATTGTAATGGAATGGCGATCTCTAGTGTGCGCCAACAATGACCTTTTGATTTATTACATCAATGCACATTTGAACAAGTGAGGACATCTAAAAGCTGGATGGAGGGGGTCCGTTTCTTTTGCAACACCCTATAATGTACAGAACGTGCAGGGAGGAATGATAATTCAGTTTCGAACAGGCTTTGAATTGGCTCAGCTTTGTGAGGCGTCAATTTGACGTACGATATCATCAGATTGGTCCTTTTGTCAAGGCAGAGTGAAGAAACAATTTGCGGCCATGACTCTGCTCAAACTTTACCTTTTCAGGTACCTGAGCATCATCTTTTCCTGCAATCTCCCGGTTAAATCAAATTCATCCAAAGGAAAATGGGACCCCGAGACACAGCCGGGCTTGCTTGGATAATCATGACAACGATGATTATGATGATGATGAGCGAGAGAGATACGTAGAATTGTCATTGCAGTGGGGCCAACCAAGAAAAAATGCGCAAGAATACCCATGGCGTCGTCAACTTGGGCTCAAAACACTTGAAGTATTGGGTAGGTAGAGCCCAACTAAGACGCTTTGGATGATGAGGTTTTTGACAGGCAAGAAAAATCTGGGATAACAACCCCATCTGACTAGACCATCAATATTGTTTACACCTGGTTTCACCAAATGAATGGCGGTCATTTTCGACCAACATCAATGACCGTCATTTTGGATATCGCTTCACCTGGACCATGCCGGGGCACATTTGGCTTACTTATAACTTTTGATCCTCGAGTCAGCCGTAAGAATCACGAATATTAACTAGGGAGCTTCCGAATTCAATTCTTTGATTTAGGTTTAGCTTTCTCTCACTCAACCTTAATTTCGTTTGTGTAATCTACCAACTAACTAGGACGTAGGTCCAAGTTTTTGCGCATTCTGAGTCCTCGTTAGCGGTGCTTGCACGTCATTTGGTGTGCGATCGGTTGGTTGGTTGGGGGGTTGGTTTGTTACTGATTGAGTGAGTGGGTGAGTTGATGGGGACTAAGCGATGATTTCGTCTTCTCCTTTCTTTTCAGGATGACTGTGGCTCATTTGGTTGTTGTTCGACCCGGACTTTGAATGGCTGACCACCACCCGTCAAAAGCGTTCATGATCTGGTCTCCTCTGTGCTCTAGGGTTCGGTGGGAGTCGAGGTCTGTGATCTCGGTCTGGATTTCAGGACCTCCCATGTATTATGGGAGACATTGTCTGCACCGCCGCTGTAGGGCCCCTCGTCCCCCCGACATATTAAAAAAGAACCATTGCAGGTGAAAATGATTTTGTTTGGTTTATTGATCAAGTACGAAAAGAGATCAAATTCCAGTTTTAACTAACTGCATTTCATAAGATTAGATTGCTTTCTTTGGACATTGAAAGGTGGCAGGAGTTTGGTTGATGTACTACGTACGTGTTGTACTTATCCGTAGAGACAGACTTGGGAACTAATATCATGGTCAGGTGGAAATAAGCCCTGTTAATAGTGGTAATTTGGAAAATCGACTTCACCGCAACTTTGAGAACTACCACCCTCTACGAGCACCGGAAAATTTGGCTCCAACAATATCCATTTGTTGGGTCAAATGGCCATTAATTAGTCGGAGTGTAATTTGATCACTTGATTTGAAATTAGGGGAGGGAGAGAAAACGAGTCAAGATCGACACTTTCACCGCCACTTCTGTAACTTAACCGAGTCCAAAGTCTAGTTCATTTCTTTTAAGCGGGTAGAGGGGAGGAGGAAATTATTGATGGATAGAGGAATCACAGGGCCAAATTAAGACTAACAACCACTTCAATATCAGCATTCTTTCGTTTATTTCTCAAGGCAGTCGCTGAGAGTGCACGATATCCGTCATTCTACTTGCCAGAGTATAACAAAAAGTATAAGCTGATTGTCTTTCGATCGAACCTTGCTGAACCATTGCCTCCTTTGTTGCCCTTGATTACCGGATCTTTGGCTCTTCCGTGTCAGAATAGAATAGCAATTTCTTTTTACCTACTACCATGGATGTTAAAACGAAAATCCACCACGTTGGGAACCTGAGCCGAGAGCCAAAGTGGATCAAAGCATGTCTGATGAGCATGATGGGTATGATACCGGATAAGCTTGAGCTCAAACTTGGACGATCTTTTCTACCAAATAAAGAGCGTTCAATAAAATGATTCCCTATAACATGACGATTGTCTGTTTATCCGACTATATATTCTAGTTATGGCATCTCAATCCTGAAGAGAATGTTCACTTGAAATGATGGGAATGATCGCCATCCTTCAAGATTTCAAGACTTAAACGAGATGAGAAATGGGGATACTAGTAGCTTTACTGCGATCTTCTGCGGCGCTTGAACTATCTTTGGCTCCCACTCACCACCATCGAAAAATGGACAAGTAGCCAAATTGAGACATTTAACTGCTCTTGGAATGACTGTCGTTTGGTCCAGCTAATTGTTCTAGCATTGGCGTATGCTGTGACTCTGAATGTGAATACTACTTTGACCACCTGATTTCTTACGATATTCTTATCTCTTACTTCTTTTTTCTGTCTAGTACATTGGATTGCTGTGGGCAAGTACTTCCTCCTTTGCAGACTCATAGA
>NC_081446.1:7908119-7975238 GCF_007210705.1 Tigriopus californicus
TATTTGGAATAAAGTGAACGGTTTAGGAGATCAGAAATTTTTGCTTCCATTTGCCGTCCACATCAGTAAAAGTATCTCTAAAAGCCTCAGGTACTCACGCTCTTTCCAAAACGTATACCGAGCTCGCTAAGGGTACAAAGATGATGAAGCCAACAAACCCTAATCTTGTCCCTTAAGACTAGTTTTCAGTCCCCCAAATAATGAACTCAAATTTCCCATTTGCTCCTTTGTCCCGTAGCCAACGAGGCCACGGCAGCTGCTGTTTTCGTACTCGTCCCTCGCGCTTTGCCACCACTCTCGAAATCCGTCTTCAGATGGATTCTCGGACGGACGAGTTCTGTGATCGAAGCTGCCTTAGCGCCAGTTAGGACTGTGAGTATGCTTTTCGGTTTTGGTGGCCGAGTAATTACGCTCCCTAAAATCCATTTCGGAAAAACGAACCGATCACTCCCCAGAATGACCTGAAAGTCGATTGGGTGGTCTCTCAACGGGTTAGGCAGCACCCGCCCAGCACATAGAGGAAACCATGGCCCGTCGTCAATCCACTGTTGAAAACCGAACAAAGCATGTGTACTTCAGGAGAGGCCGAAGATTTATTTGACACACCCACCACCCACCATGTCGCTCTTCAAGTCATTGGCTGGCTCGTTTGACAATGTTAACTTGCTATCATCACCGTTGGAATGCGTCAAAAGTCAGTGTGGGTCAACTCACTCGAGGACTTAGAATCCGTACAAATGAAGAGGTACAAAGACCACCAACTGGAATGTGAGAACTCCCAAATACGAGTACATGTTCTGACCTAGAACTCATGTTGTCACATGAGTCCCGTTGTGCAAATCCTTTCCACGAGAAAGATTCTTTTAGCAGTGGTAAACGAAGGTTTACGAATCGTTCGATGGGTCTCAGCCGGTGGTCGCTGTTAGCCCCTTCGGTTCAATACAGAGGCAGGAAATGAAATTGTCAGGTCCGTTTTCCAATGCTGAAAAACTACTTCTTCCTCTTGACTCGAGTGCACGTATCCCTACTTCCTAATTATTGGCCATTGACAATAGAATTGGCAATGACGAGGTTGATCTCGAGGAGAGTTCGGGGACCCAGAATCCCATACATATACAGTAGAAGCCCGCTATAGTGAACCCCGTTAAAGTGAAAACCCCGTTATGATGAGACAATCTTGGGAAACTGACTCGTCACGATTTAAATGCTCTTTACAGCAATCCGTTATAAGGAAAATTAAATATCTGGACCCCATGATATTGAAATTTCGGACGTCAAAACTGATTTTCGTAACGCATAAACATAAACAGAAAAAACTTAAAAAATACAGGTCAGCTGATTCTTCTTGGCTCTGAAAAGACGATTTTTCTCTCGGGTCCATTATTCTTTTTAGTGGAGAGTTCTTGAGAGCTGCCGATACGTTTTTCAAAACAAAACACACCTTAAATCTCGGAGTTAAGAAAATTCGAATCATTTTTGTATGTGAAGCGCTCATAAGTGGAAAAGAGGTAAAAACCCTCATTTACACTCTTTTTACAATGACTCAAAAAAACTTTGAAAATAAATGTTGGGTAGAATTGGGAACTCTGATAAGGTGCTCCAGCGTAATTTTTTATCTTAAATTGCTAGAGTCTCCGGGATTGAAAGAGTCAAATGCGAAAAATGTATCGCACGAAAATGCTTGATGTTTATGATTAAAACGAGATGGCTTGACAATATGTCAATATCCAATCTTATTTCAACACCTATGCACCTTTTTCGACCTCAAAAATTAGAACCCCGGTATAGTGAAAACCCCGTTATGGTGAAAATTTTGCTGCTTCCCAAAAATTTCACTATTAGGGGTTTTATTGTACTGGTTAGAGCCACTGGATACTGGTTGCTGTTTTCATTATGAATCAAGGAGCTCCAAATATTAAGCAACAAGGTAAAGAGATTAAGAAAAAGTAATAGGCATTGTCAAGTTAGCTTTAAGGATGAAAAGTCAGTGTGACTTGGCGATCTCGAGTAGTGAGTAACATTCTCTTGTGGGATACACCTACGTAGACCAACAAGCCATCAGTCTGGAATGGTGCTGGGGTGAGTCTGGACTCGAGTCTGAGTGCACTCGAGTCTTTTACTCGATTTTGGAAAAATTGACCGAGCTCGAGTCTTTTAGAAAATACTGATACTCATTTTTTCTAAAATTTCGCAAGAAGAGTCTTTTTGCCAGAACTGACTGTAGTAAAAGACTCGAGTCCTCTGCCAGACTGGAGTCCGGCAAAAAGTTAAAAAATCAAAGGACTCGTACGAGTCCGAATTTTGCCGTACTCGCCCCAGCACTAGTTCGGACTCATAAACATCGGATAGAGTTTTGTACAGTGAGTTGCTTTAAAGCTTAAGCCCGGATCTGGCGAATGTGATCGCAGTTCGATTCGTTGTTTTCGTTTCCGGTCAGGCGCAGTCGGTCATCCAAGTCATGAACTGCATCTGATCATATTTTTACGAGCTCCATATTCCTGTGAATGAGGAAGGGGTGGCAACCCGGACCGATTTGGCTCAATTGGGACATGACTCAATCTTGTAGTACGAACGGCGCAGGTTTTTATTTACTCGAAGTTCATCATATCAATCCACGCCAGATGGCAAATGGGGATAGTTGAAGGAGCTAAGTTCAAACACAGAGTGAGGGGAAAGGAAGCAAGGAAGTAAGCAAGTAATTAAGATAGGAAGAATTTGAGAAAGGGTTAAAAGGATGTGCCCTACTTCATCAAAGAGCTTGGGACCACAATCGAGTTCAGGATTGAGTAAGGGCTCCTCAGAGAGGATGGGTTTTCTGCTTTTAAATGAATTGCTGGCTGGTGCCAATGTTATTTTAGGATGACGATGATTCTGACAAGCATATAGCACCTAAAAACCGGGTGGAGGTATTGCAGCTACCAGTGAACAGTTTGGACACTTATTGGAAGACCAATAATAATGATCATTTCAACTAATATCGAACTTCAGCCATCTCTTCTTTGCATTTCGTATATTTCCCCCCATTTAAAGTAGATACGTCAAAAGGGAATACTTTCCTCTGATTGATACATATTCCATGACGGATTATCGTTCTGGGCGTAAAATTATTTCAAAGCTGAACGAAGTCAGGTTTATCATCATCGTTATTACTTCTTTCTCTGTTCCCATTCCTACCAACTCGACCCCATTTCCTCTCGTCTTCTAACTAACCCTTCTTAGACTTTGGATGTGAAGCTCAAATGAAGCATAACATTTCGGAATCCATCTGGGAATTTCATGGAGGAAGAAGAAAAACAGAACGACGGAGTAATGGGAAGCCCACAACCACGGGAAAGCGACACCTCCGGCGGCTAACTGGAATTAAACAAATACATTATTCACGAATTATGATCCCTTCTCTCCCTTGGAAAGCCGCTGAATGGCACAGAAATTGAAATTGAAATGAAAACAATTCTCACGTATAGTACTGTATTTGTCGGTTGTGGTATGAAAGCGCGAACGGAAAAAATGAAGAGCCATGACATCTGTTTGAGTGGGCTTGTCGGGTTCTTGAGTAGCTGACTCAGCAGTTGAACATCCTTTAATGTTCAAAAGACCCAACTTTACCATGGCAGTCAGATTGGCTTGGGTGCTTTCCAAGGGCGCAACTGCTGCGTGGATGCCTCGGTGCGTTGGTGCGTGTATAGCCTTGAATTTCCTCCAATGCTCCATCCACATCCGGGGAGAAATTAAAAATATATTTTTATTCGGCCATTCACCCGGCTTTTATCGTCCCTTTTACGGGCGAAAAACATCATATTCTCTTTTGATGGCCTTTTCCAATGCTCCCGCCTAGCCCAGCACTGGGATAGTACGGGTGTTCTGTTTTTCCACCCTACATACAGTATATGTGGGTGCGTGACCCTCAATCTGTAAAATGGCTGGAATGAGCCTTATGTTGAGCGAGAAGGCCAAATCTCGCAGCATACGAGTTCGTGTGTGCCTCAACCCGTCCAAACAAGCCGAGGAAGAGTATTGACGGAGATCTCTCTACATTTTTTCGAGCACAGCAATTAGGCACTTAACCACCTATTTCATTTTTGATAGCCAGAAATTAAAAATTATTTTTTTCAAATATTTTCTTATAGAACCAAACTAGTTTCTATTTCCTCAGTACCGCAACTGGAAAACTTAAGGAAACTCAATAATTTTTGAGTGCACTGAATTTGGTTTGATGGCATCTTCCTCCGAAATTGCGCTAAATATGCTTTGTCAAAAAATCAATAAAGCTGTTCTTTGACTTACAAATGGCGATAGTTGTAGAAACTGATGATGTATAAATGAAAACCTTCTAGAATATCCTATTTGAATTTCATCCAGCATTATAATTATCCAAATTTATTGCTCTTTTTGGTAAATATTTGAACTTTTATCAGCTCTTTCAACAAAATTTTAGCTTCTTATAATTTGGTTTGAAAGATCTTAGGGTATCTTTTGTCATTATCTTTTGTCAAAAATCTCAAAGATGCACAATCAATTTTTTTCACCCCTGATCATCTAAGGAAAGACTTTGGGGTAAGAATTAACGTACACGTTTTATTTCAATTAGCCAAAAGCAAAATAAAAAATTGATCAAAACAGGTCGAAATAGTTTTGAAATACTTTCGATCTTTAATGAATAGAGAGCGGGATGATACTCTTTCTCAGTATCCTCTCTTACTTTGTTTGATATTTGTCTTTCTGTGTTTCTTTCTGAGCCTCAAATACTGAGTGAGTATCTGTGCATGCATGTACTTTTTGTTGGTATGATCCACATGGACTGTGGAACCCAAAAGTGACGGGCTTTCTTCATTTTCCATTGACTTTGACAGAAGGAATTAGCTATGGATGTCAACAAAAGAAACGTCGTTAAGAGAACCAACGACAGCGCCATAAAGAATATCCAGAGAATGAGGATGGAGGGGAAAACATATCTGACAAAGAGACCAAAGAAAGTCACTCACTGGAAAACGGTGACGACATCTATGGAGCCGAAGAAAAACGAGTGGAGAAAGAAAAAAGACGTTCGGGAAAGGCGACACATACGTGGATATGTATATGGACTACATACAGTATATGGGTCAAATCAGCCATCCGTGGAGGCTTTCCAGACAAAATGCATGCGCGGACACGTTAAATTGGGCGGGTGGGCCTAACAAATATGTTTTAAAAGATCGTAATCCCTTCCACACTCGGCGAAAAATGCTTTGAAGGCAAACTAGTTTCCGGCACAAACGTGGAACACTCCCCTCTTAATCAAGTCACGCTCGTTTCGTTACGGAAGAAACAGTTGTCAGTTACAACAGAGTTTTAGAGAAGTAGAAGAAGAAGAAGAACGAGGGTTCATTTATTAAACTTGAAAGTGGCCTTAAACACAATTTGCAGCACTCAGGAGGGCTCTCAGTCAAGCTCAGCTAGACTTTGAAGTTGAAAAGTTTTCAAACTTTCTACCCCCCCACCTCTCTCTTATCTTCCAGCCTATCATAAGTACCTCATAATTTGTGCACTGTGCAATAAGCTACTGCTTTACCAGACCTACACTCCTGGAGTAGTTCTTAATGTTTCAAGTCATTAATAGTAAAATCCCATGTAATATATTCGCTCTCATCATTAGGATTGTGATATCGTGGGTGCCAAGTGACTCGTATATATGGATTGAAGGCTTCAGAGCAATGGCTCTTTCGGTTTTGATAGTGAAAGATAATTGCGAAGGAGCTGTTCTGATGACGATCTTGTGAATATGCTCACTTTAAATTAGCAATTACAAGAAGTAAATCTTAATCTTGGCACGACTTGGCCCGGCTTAATGAAGTCTTTTTGGACGTCTTTAATCCGTTCAAAATGGCTGTTCGGTCGTTAGATTGCTGAGTTTTCGCGGGAGAATGATCCATGCGAAAAAAGGAGAGCTGCATAACAGGACGATTTCTTTTGGCTAGATATTTGCGCACACCACAGAATCTTCCTAGTTTTAAGCAATTGTTTGCCGAAAAAAAATCACCATCCTGAGGGCCAGTGCTCCATTCATCCATCTATGGTGTAATTCACCCTGAAGAGCCTGACAAAAGAAAGGCACGTAATTAGCCTTGGTTGCATGGCTTTGACTTGGGTCATTATCATGCAAGATCTAGCAAAAAACGCGTCTACTCACTTCAACCCATCCTCAGTGTTGCTTGTGAGGATACATGGTATGCTGAGCAGAATGATGAAAATGTCACTCAGATATCGAATATCATAGATGACATTAAGCGAGGGAGGGGACATCTTTCAGGTGCGCTTTTGAGATTGTCCATTATGTCTGTCCTCGCCGAAACTCAAATGAGCTCTAATAGAGACACATGATGTTGTAACTTAGACCAAAATTATGCCCTTGGTCGCGGACCGACTTGAAAACATGCGTCTAATACCAAAGCACTCTGAACTCTAAGCACCAAGCAACAAAGACGTCCCGCTGAAGCGATGATTTTCAAGCCCAAAGGCAAAAAATTCTAGGTCTGTATCTCTCAACCGAATCATAGTCCAGAGTACGCTCAGGAGAATGGACAGTCATTGGAAATGGCGGTCCATCGGCGGCCACCATTCCGCTATTTCGACTGAATCTTCTTGGCTTTGATCTGGGAGAAGAATTGTAGACTGGCCACCCAAGATTTGGGGGATCAGTTTTTCCCTTGCTGTGTTGTGTGTTTAAGAATTTTGCCATTTAATCCATGCAAAGCGCATAGCGGAAAAATGCCCAATTATGACGGTTATGTTTTATAGCTTTTGGTTTGAGTGCGTCATACATGTAGGTACATACTTGCAATGAAGACTCAATTTTCACCCGTGATCTTGGTGAAAAGAGTTTTTCTCGAACACAAGTCAAAAGTGATTGACGTTGTGTAATCCTTATATCTGCATATTAAAGAAAGACGTAGATCCACAGACTTTCGCACTCTGCATGTCAGGCCGAAGTCATGAGTCACTATCTACCTGTGAACTAAGGTTAATGCATGTCTCTTGGCTCAGAAAAAAAGATATTGCACACAGTCCAGGGCGTGATTGTGCCAAAAGTAGAAAGAAAATCCCGAGTTTTTCGGGGCTTGTTGTAAGACTAAAAGGCAATCAAACTAGTCCATTAAACCTCTGCATCTTTGTTAACTCCAAATAAAAGTTTTGATCTTCTGTTAGTTGAAAATCGTCTACTCTGATTGACAACGGCTTTCCGACATAGCAATATTGATGTCTAGAGATGAAAATTGAAAATGTAACTTAGTAGCCCTGGTCACAATCTTGCGTGATTTTGTATTTAAGCCCATCAGTTCCAGGGACCCAACTTATCGAGAAATGATGAAGGCCAAAGATCGGAAGCAATAAAATTTATTTACCGGAAAATGGGAAAACGGCAAAAACTCATGCTCCCAAATATGCCACTCTAAAAAGGACAAATTATCTAGCATTTGACCAAAAAGCTCTATAAGTACCCTTGGAAGTGCCTATATTGGAGCTAAAAGAGCTAGGTTGAAACTAAGAAAGAACTAATTGAAAACCTAAAAGTAACATTGTGTTTTATGTACCAATAAAGCCTTGTCTATAGACGATATAAACGGGCAAGGCTTATGGTTCAGGGCTTCAAATCTATGATCCCTTAGTACAAATTTAATTTCCATTTGAGTAGATACGAGAGGGAATCAAATGAATAATTTCCATTAAAAATCTATTTCGGACACCATCGTCGGTAGACATTTTCATACGGTTTGGAAATTAGCAAAACATGCCAAAAGAAGCAAAAGGGTAATGTCGAATTATTCTAGAGCTATTGTTTAAAAGATTGAGAAAAAAATGAGCTATATTGGTCACCATGATTATACCTTGATTATACTGCAGAGTAAGAAAGGCCAAGAAAGTGCCAGTAATTCAGTTTTGAGAGTATGGTTTCTGATTGTAGAGGCGCTGCCTTCAATCGGCTGGATTAGCTCTATTCCGTGGTTACCGATTCAGGTGCAATAAAATACCACAACAAACTCGATTTGCTCTTCTCTATTTATTCTTAATGATTATTCGTGGAATCCTCTGCACTCCAATGAAGAAAAAATCTTCTAAGCTGTCTAGCTTGACCATAGCTTCACACCTTTTTCACCACATTTGCCTGTTTACCCTTATTCCTGTGTTCGAAAAAACGGAAATTTGGAATTCGTAAATTTGCGGAAAATGCTTAAATCGTGGAGCTCTACTCATGACCCAATTAACAACACTACGGTGTAAATTGATAACTTTCCATACTACTGAAGACTATTTGGATTATCGCTTGTATTTAATCGAGGCTAGCCAAGTTGAGCACTTGGATGATCTCGTAGTCACAGATCAAGATGCTTTACAGTAGAGGCCATCCATCATGAACTTGAGGTTTTCGAGCGCTCTCCTGACCCTGCTAGTGTGACATTTCAGTTTCTGATGAGATGCTCACAGATTATTGTTCCTGTTTTCGCACTTGATGTCTAAGAGTTTCATTTGGGGTTGGAAGCAATTGGTTAAGGTAGAAGGATCCGTTAGTGACATACATGATGTAAAGTTGGGTGTTCCTCAGGGCTCCATTTTGGGTCCTCTCCTTTGCATATCATTCTTCATTGGTGTGCTTCAGAAGCTTATTAGTGGGAAAGTCTGCTTTTGCTGATGATACAAAATTGTCTGTGATAGAATGGTCAATATCCGGTAGTCCGGTAGAAGTATTAGATCAAATCTACTCTTGGGTTGCTGAGAGTAACATAGCTTTGAATGGAATAAAATTCCGTTCAATGACATTTGGGTCAACCCCATTTAGCAATCGGCTCGAAGATGTTTCACTAAGAACATCACAGGAATGAGAGAGCTTTCGTATTGGAAGAGGCTAGAAAGGTTGGGACTGTACAGTATTTAGATACGGCATGAAAGGTATCTGATCCTGTACGTTTTCAAGAGCATTTCTGAGCTTTGTCCCCACCCAGGTTTTAGGGTCAATTGTAGTCACCGTAGAGACTTAATGTGCGTTTTGAGAGCACGTTCAACCTCTCGAAAATCCAGGCTAGTTCGAACAATGAAGTCTTCTTTCTCGGCCTCTTTCATTCTTCAATTTGCTTCCCTCAAATATTCGTAGGGAGTATGTAGGCGTTGATCCAGTAGCAGGATTTAAGTCAGACTTAGACAATGTTTTGATCAAAATAACCGATGAACCCCATATTCAAGGGCCAGCCAGATCTGCCAGCTCAAATTCGTTTGTGGATCAAATGTTTTATGACTTTAGAATCAAGTAAAATAAATGCCTTTTTCCGTCTTGAACTGCTGGGGCTCCCTTTCCCAGTAGCTGTAAGGAGGTCTGCAGAAAAGAAAAAAATATATGTCTACTGAGGGCCAGGAGCACCACAGAATGAAATGGCGCGATTGAGTAAGACGTTGGTTTGGCTATAAGAGTTTCGAAGCTTGGGAGAGTTGAGTGGTGCATTTGGGACGGATTTGGCCTCAGGCCATGGTGGCCAATGGCTCCATTCACCATGTTGCCCTTGAATAGCTTTCAATTGGTCACACACATAACCACACACAACGACCGACACACCACAGACGCACAGACACAGAGACGCTGGTTCTATTGTTTCTGCTCAACACAGAAGAATCCCTCCCTGTTCTAAATATAGATATCAAATGGGTGGACTTCACTCACCTTTGGGGACATTAGCGAGCGCTTCTCTCTGTTGTGGATGATGTAAATATCAAAGTCATCCCGATATATGCGAGACTACTCGTATGTGTCAAGGAAACGAGACAGGGGGTCCAAAATATTGAGGGTTATTTGGCCCCCTCATTTGCCTGAGTTGCAATGGTTATGGGGCACATCATCCAGGTATTCCTGCGGTATGGAAAGAAGGACGAGGTGTTTTCCATGTCACGATAATATGAGATGTTGGAGCCGAGTAAACGATAGCTTGAAAAATGTGCTTGAGCCAAAACTGCCATTAAGAGCTTCCTTTTTCCATTTATTAAGACAGGAGTGGAGAGTTGCATGGTAGCGTCCGCAAGTCCTACTTATACAATCTACAGAGGGAGAGGAAGAGAGGAGGAATAGGCATTGGATTTCTTCATTATCAAAACCACTGGGTGTCAAATTACACAACGATGACTAATGTTGCCTTCAAAGTTGCCGAAAAGTCACCCACCTCGTCTTAATTGCGCTTGTCCCTTGCCGAGAGTTGTGAATCTTCTTCCCTTTTCGTCTTGTGCATTGTGAACCGTTTGAACCTTGGTTTGGCTCTCAATACGACGGATGTATTTGCCTTCATTTGCTAATCTTTAGGCCAAGCAAGAGATTGAATTGCACCCGACGATCTCGCAGCGTCTGCTTGTGAAGCGATCTGCGTGTCTCCGCGGGTCTAGGCATGTTTTAATTGGCTTTTGTCTGTCTTCCGAACGATGGATTCTGAATTGATGAGAACCTTTTGACGAACAAAGGGAAGACCACGGAGAGGCTTCCAGGCTTCGTCGTCAAGTTTGTAGGTAGATGGTGACTGCTGCTACTTGTGCTGCTGACGCTGCTGCCGTCAAAGATGAGGTGTAGCTGGTAGTAGCTGGGTTATCCCGCAGACCACAGTACCTGCGCAGTCGTACCTACTTACCTCCCTACCTCTCTACGTACCTACTTACCAACCTATCCAGCGAAGGTCTCTGTTGGCTTTGAAGATGGTCTGACAAGTGTGAGCACAAACGAAGAACTTCAACTCATCATTAACCAGGTTTGAGTTTGTTAGGGGGTTGGTTGGTTGGCTGGTTGGTTGGTTGGTTGGTTGGTTAGTAGTGTGTTCGTATTGTGTTCTAGAAGTCATAGAACTGGGCTTGGAGGATTGGTGATGGTGCCTCCTTCATCTTTCTGTCAAGGTGCTCTGGAGCGAGGCCAAATCATATCCGATCACCTTGGATTTGCATGACAATGCCGGTGGTTGGGTACGGTTTATTTTACCTATAATCGGTTTCTTTTCAAAACATTCCAAGCAGATTACCGACAGTTTGAAGACGTTTCCGTACTCAGCCTCTTTTGCCTTATTATTTGAATAACGAGATGAGTCAGCAGAAGTGCTTTTGTTGAGTTGGCAGTGCCTCAAATTTGAAAGGATGCCATTGTCACCAATCCATTGACGAAGTGCTTGACGTTTAGTCTTGGAATAAAAGTACGATATGTACTACCCTAGCTGAATATACACTATACCACAGAAATACGTCCACGAGAAAAAGCTATGTGAAGAGTGGCTCTGATTTGACTCCTCACTTGTTTTTTTGGTAGTATGACATGCTGATGGGGGAGAAGGATCGATCCGTCCATTCATTCAGCCATCCAGCCATCAACCCAATCATCCTTCGAACCAACCAACTATCCTCTATGCTCGAGCATGGGAAGTTTCCCCTCCCAAATAAGCGCTTTTGGAACAACAATTGACGCAGGATTGCATGCCTGTCTGTCGAAGAAGAAGTGCCAAAAAGCAGTCGCTTTCCATCTGCATTGAGCTAATTATTTATGCATGCAAAAAATGTACAACAATGACAGCAGCGTGAAGTGTCATCTTTCCTTTCTTCTTCATTTCTGGAGCACTGCCTGCTTCTTTCTTTGTTTTTTTCTTTCTCCATCTTTGTTTCTCTCGTGACTGTTCTGTTCAACATTCTTGTTTCCCTCGAGTGCTTTCTCTACTGATCTATTCATGACACTCAATGGAGGATGAGAAGTGATTCAAAATCTCCGCCAATGCCTACATCTGACACGACTTCATGGATCAAATATGGAGACAATCTTAAGTACACCCAACCTACAAAACCTACAAAATAGAAAGACGAAATTCGCCATTGATTTTAAAATACTGATGTGTGTACACAAGGTAAGTTCTGAAATCACGCTCAATTTTTCCAATTTTTGAATCCTCACGAGCCTCAAAATTTAGATGCATGGCAATGCGTGTGGGTCGTATTGTTTGTCTCCATTTTTCACTTTATAGAAATCAACAGTCACATCCAAAATCAGGACGCCAAATTCGATTGTTCCTGTTTATCCTTTACGTCATTTGGCCAATTCTACGTACCATTATGGTATAGTAGGTTATTAACATAGCTATTACATACTTACACACGCTAGAAGTCGGGATTGAACGTGGCACCATTATTGAGCGCTCAATACGTCCATTGACACGCCTAGCAATATATTCCTTTTTTACGAGTTTAATGGTCATAGACGTATATGCACTTGGATTCCAACCAAATATGGAAGAATCGACGGATCGTGTTGACTGAGATGGGCTTAATATAAACTTTTGCCTATGACCTCTAAAGATTCGACAAACTGACAATTTGAAAACACAATACATTTTCTCGTTTGGTCAAGAAGGATCTTCTAAATGGGCAAGGCCCGAACAGAAACCAGCGACATCGACATAGGCCAGGGTGTCCAGTTTCTTATTAAAACATCAGGTTCTTTGTAGCTCAGTATAAGTGAGAAATTGAAGAGAGCAAGTCACCGCTGACAGACCGACAGATCGACCGACCAGTCAACCAACTAGCCGACCATAATTTGACGAAGCTGGACGACAATGAGAATGAAGATGAAGATGACACGTCAAGATTGATGTAATTGTTGACTTATGATGGGGGAAGGCACGGCCACGCCGCAGCCTTAAATCTTCAAATAAAACGAGACTGTTGGCATCTGTGACAGGAATTTTGATGACCCATTTGAAATAATACCATTTTGGGGCTACGAACAAGCGGAAAAAAGGAGAAAGAGGGATAAAGAGCTAGAAGGAACACACTAGATATTTGACCGCCTGACTCAGTTATCTCCGAAGCTTTTTGACGTAATTATATTAGGCTTCACCGAATTCATCTGCGGTGATTTTTTTTCCCGTAGACATCGAACCTCCAATCAAGAGGGTGTACTCGAATTTCAACAAAAGATATTTCAAATATAAATCGTCCTTTGAGCCTCGTGCATCCGAATGGTGCGAATGAAGCCCACTCGCAGGGATGTGACCGCGAACTGTGAGACCAATGCAATTGGCAACACCTCGCTGGAATTCTTTTCATGTCCATGAATCTCTACCTATCGGTGCAGTAGAGGTAACATTTTACTGACTTTAGGAACAAACTCAGAGTCATAGGGTCTCCCAATTTTTGCTTACACTTAATCTATCTATTGCAGAGATATGAATATATATTTGTCAACATCAATGTATTCTTCTTCTTGGAATTGGCACTCTAATTAACGTTGTAATTAGAATACTCAATCCAGTCTGAATTTAAAGACTTGTCTGGTGGCCTTGAATTGTTACAATTGAAACAAATATCCGATTTGGGTTAAGCCCAATTGGTTCGTTAGAGTATGATTCGTATTTGATGACCATCGATCTCTCATCATCGTTGCTGATGTCTGATTCATGGCAAAAAAAACTACTTTCTCCACGTCGAGTGCATTGACTATCAATAAATGGCTTGATGCCATTTTTTGTTGTTTAGAAGAGGAGGGGATGACTAGGGAACTCTTTAAAATTGAATGTTTTCGAAAGTGAATGGATAGCCTTGATTTATAATCCAACCATTTTTCTTGCTGGATTCGATTTATTTGATTTCTACGCGACAGAAGCGACCACATTACGGCGAGACCAATCCTGGCCCCCCATGAAGCAACACTATGCAAAAAGTACGCACAACATGCAATCGCTCAAGTTAGTTATTCGATATTTTTAGAGTTGGAGATTGCTTCGACGATGATCAGCCACGTATTTGAGCCAAATGTGAGTGACCATCTAGCCATCACTCCGTAGCCGTACCAAGGACAACTGCCCTGGCCATCACTCCAAATCTGGGTCGGACTCCCAGCATCATTGCCTTTGCAGGGAGCTTGGAGGTGTTCCTAAATCTGTCCGCATGCTGGGCATCCTTCACAGAGGTGTTGATGCACCTGTAGTTCCTCTTGTGGACGTACTTGAAGACGCGGAGGTCCTTCTCTTTGCTCCTTTTAATGTGGGCCTCTTGAGGAAGTTGAGAATAATCTTGCCTCTCTCGTATATTTTCTAGCGCTGCACTAATGGTCAAGCTCTTCATACCCAAGTCCTTGATAATAATGTCCTTCGTGTACCTGACACAGACCCCATGCTCCGTGGAAAGCTTGGAGATGGAGGTGTGGGAAACAATTAGTGATGGGTTTCGATCCGGAAAATCAGCTATTTGAAGAACCTCTGGTAGGGCTCCCATTCCAACGAAAAAGGGTAGAGAAATGAAGACCCAAGATCAAGAACGAGTTTTAAAGAAGCCCTAGTTCCGACCCCTAGAACGGCAGGGTCACGTTTTGCCACTCAGTAGAGGAATTTTTATTCTGATATTGCACTCTCTTTAGCTTGTGATGGGAGCCCTAGCCGAGGTCCTTTAAGCTAAAAAGCTGATCTTCCGGGTCGAAACCTATCACTAGAAACAATGCAGTGCAACAATGCTCTCGGACTTATGTGATTTTTGCTTCTGTGCCAGTTGTTCTCGGTCTCCCAAATGTCTTCCTGAAATGTCCCAGTAGCCTCATATTTCTTTCAAATGTTAAACATGTATGCAGTCTAGGAGGTGACGCCAAGAAGGTGGCAATGTCCTTGTACTCGTAGCTGTCACCGGTGGTGGAGCTTGCGTAGATCCTCTTGCGAAGGTCCGACATCTTTAGGAATAATTTGTCAGCAGTCGCTCCTATTACGACATCTTTTTTCTGAACTTTTGCATCGGTAGCGCTAAAACGTTCCCTAAAAGCTTCGTAAGCCTAGTTACTCTAGTTGTAAAGTTATTTGCGATTAAAGTCGTCGGCAAAGACTTTTCCACTTCCCGGTAGATGTAACACGGGTGTTGGAGGGTTAATGAAGGAGAGCTCTGAGCCTTGGAACTGCCGAACTCTTTTCTGACTACTTCAAACCCCTTGGGGCTTAATATTCGTTCATACATACACAGAGGCTACGCTGTCAGGGTGGGCATTTCACTTTTGGACTCTTCTGTCCATCCCTATCCAAAAGTATTCAAAAGTACGAATAGATTGACATATTATTTAAAAAAATAGCTCATTAATGGTGCCAAAATAAAAAAAGGCCTTTATAATCTTTGAAATAGACTCTTAACATACAAAGAGTAAGATTTCTTAAAGGACAATTTCTTCGCTTCTTGATATTACACAGACAGACAGAAAACAAGAACCTATGCCTCTGCTAGTAAGTTGTTGCAAAAAGTGTTCAAAAACAACAATAGCTTAATATCACATCCTCCTTAAATACAAAATTTAATGTATATTCTAGAGCGTAATAAATTCAAAAATGTAATGTTGTTTTTATTTGGAAAATGCTTTTTTTTAAAGCTCCGAGCCTTTTGGGAGTATCTCTTAAATATAGCCAGTACTAAAGATTCAAAATTATACCCAATTGTGAAATTGTAAAACTTATATATTTGTCACATTTTTAGTCGGTCTCCCTATACACATGTATAACTGGTTTTTGGGTAATTTTTATGGCTTTTTAAGGTGTTTAATGTCAGAAATGAGGAAGAACCCTTCATTTTGACAGAAAATTCAGATGCCGTTGTTAAGAACACTATGATATTAGTTTTAGTCAAAGCCATTGCAAGGACTTTGTTTTAGTCAAAATTGGCCACCTATCGTACATTGGCTTTTATTTATTAGCACTTTTGTGTGCATTTTTGGTCTCATTAAGATAAATGTCATTTTTTTCAATTTTACCAAGCCGTATTTTCTCAAAACTGATTAGTAAAACCCTGAAAACACATGACAATGTTTATATTGGAAGTTCAAAACATTATTGAAATCATAAGCCAGTTTCAAACAAATTTGGACACTTTTGGACACTTGGAGTCTAAAACTTAGCCTGATTGGCAACTTTGCCCACCCTGTATACTGTAAGTGTTGGATTCCTATTCAAATATACTCGTAGATGTGAGTGGGAAAATCCTGAAGGAAAAGGGTGGTGGTTCTTTGAGACTAGATAGACGGTTCCAGCATGAGTGTCCTACAAGTAAAAAATATGGCGGATTACTTCGTATCATCGCAAGGCTTAGTCATCCCATTCAAAGGAAGGGATAAACGACGAGCTACCCATTTGAGCTTCAGTGTGAAATTGCGCAGATAAAATCGAAATTTGTCTTCCGCTGGAGCACCATTGGTGCTCAATTCTTCTTACTTGTTCAAATGAGCAGAATATCAAAACTTGCTCCTCCTCGGTAGCTAAAAGAGTCACAACACTGTACACAGGTATGTTAGACGACCGTTCACTTATCTTATTAACAATTTCAGATAATTCTCCTAAAGTATGTATTCATCAATGTAAAAAATCGATGCAGGGAGCCAAGACACACACACGCTGTAAAAGCTTTTGACCAAGCCCATTATTAGCAGACGAAGATCAGCAAGCGACATGGACCAATCCCAAAATGTGCCACTTTCGAACAAGGGTCCGAGAAGGTGGGGGTTGGAGGGAAATTGTGTTAATTGGTCAATCAATCCTTCGTTAGTCGACACTTTGCTTTATACATCATCATCGAGGCGAAGAGAAAAAAGAGGGAACCAGTAAAGCAAGAAGGGAAGAGAGAAATAAGCAAGGAAAGACGAAGGGAGAGGAATTTGCTGGCTTGACAGCATTGCTTCGTCCCATTGATGTAAAGGGGATTAGGTAATGGCTGCAAGATTAGATGAAGAAAATAGGGATCAAGCGTAAATGGCATAAGTACTGAGGAAAGGTAACCGCCTAGCACTGGCCTGATAGCTTTGCACTATGGTTTATTCCACTCTGAGAGTGCGCTTTTCTGGCACCTGAGTACCAACAATTAGTCATGAGGGCATTACTAAACACCGATGTAGGCCTATTGGTTGGACATGCCACCATACCACTCCTCGTGGTAGCAAACTAGGTGCTCGTCCATTTGCTTTTCCTAACACGATTTGCCTGATGGATTGTTCCATGTTCCATGAATGTCCAAGCGAAATAGGTTTTCAGTTTAGAGAGGGTGGGTCACTATTTATACAATAAGTGGACACGTTTGCAAGCCATTGTGGGTGGATGGATAGATCTGCTGGCTCATAGATCTCCGAAGAGAGAGCGACCCAAATCGCCGAGCCACCCATCCATCATATCCCGACAAAGGTGCTGACAGAACGATGTTGTTGGCCCCTGACTCGTTCTGGTCCTGGCGAATGGACTGAGGAGGTAAGCTCAATGAGCCTCGATGAGTCTTTCGCTACATAAAAACATCGAACTCGAAGCCCGATACCGACGCAAATCAGATCAACGAATATTGCTCATACTCGTACTCGTTCATAATTGCCACAGACCATGCATTGGTGCATTGTTGAATCCGATGGATGGTTGCTCTCTTTTCTTGACAGCCTTTGAATTTACTATTCAAACTGTACAGTACAGAACAGAACAACCGTTTCAGACACAACAGAAACTCGGCTTTTTTTTCCCGTTGGATTGGTAGGCTTTGAATCGGAAATACTCAGGAAAAGTTGAACAGTCTACCACAAGTGACTCCCTCACTTTTTCGCGGACGGATCTGTTAAAGCATACATTATCTTTCAACGACGTGGATGAATGCTTTGAGAGACGCGTGGCTTGGGGATTGTTCCAATTTTAGCGATGGCATCAAGCGCTTGTGCCATTAGGTGATAGAACGATAGAGTGAGTCGGGATGCTTCACTGTGGTCAAAATGTACCTTCTATCCTTCGCCGAGGTTGTGCTTTTGGGCATCAGCAAATGCTTGAGCACCATTCTGATCATCAACAAACATTGGAAAGGCTCGAGCATAGTATGTAGATCCATGTATAGCTGTTCGAATATGTGTCCATGAATGATGGAACGAGAAAGGATTATCTCAAGGCCCTCATTTGTCATAAGTGCCAGTGCTGAGTCACCAGTTCTCCTGAAAGAGAACGAACGGTTGGAAAGGGAGGGAACAGGAGAAACAAGAGGAAGGGCAGAGGACCAAGTGAAATTATATCCGAATGAGTGTCTCTCGACACAGAAAGATAAACAAATACGAAAGGATCAAGCACAACTGTCTAAGATAGTTATTGCACGTAGAACTCTATAAGACGGATCCAGACAACAAATGTGCTTACCTGAAAGTGAGCCCTTTTTACTCTGGCCAGCCACTTTCATCTCCCTGCATGCATTAGTGCGTGGGCCATGGACCATGGATGGGTAAAACTTCAATCATGAAAACCATCAAAGATATTTCTTGAAGTGAATGGTTGTAGATTTTGGGCTTTTCAATATCCTACAGTTTTTGGGTGAATTTGTAGGGTATCCCATTCCTTTTGAACAAGTCATTAATTCATAATTTAATTGCGCACTTTCTTACGCCTCATGGGCTTTTTTGGTGCTACTACTGCTGCTGCTTGTCTGCTACTAATGGCATTTTTGATGCTGGAGTACGTCCAACCAGCTAGGAGGAGGAACTCACAGGTCGAGGGCTGAGGTAGTTTCTTGAGCAAGTGTTCATTGTGCAGGGTAGCAAGCAGAGATTGGGATAATGGCTCTCATCTCTCTTAATTACAATGTAATGAAATAAAATTATGAGGTAAAGCCCATGATTTCAACCATGTAACCGTACAGAACTCGCAACACAGTGTGTCCCTGAGACTTTGTAGGCATGCTTGAACGAAGTTGTGACTCAGTCTCATATAGCTTTACGCCCTATGCCCGACCCCAACCTCTTTGACATGCCAGCCTTTCAAGAAATGAAATCTTAATTTTTGCTCTTTTTGATCCAAGAATCGGCGAATGAGTGGCAGCGGTACAAGTGAGTGAGTGAGTGTGTGCATGTCGTATGATCAGACACGTTGTTTGTACGCAAGTGCTGTACTAGGATCTACCTCGCTCGGATCATGTGTACAAGTTCTCAGATTGATGATTGGCTTTGGAATCGAACAGAAAGGAACAAAGATAAAAGACAGGAACTTTCGGGTCAGAGATCAGTCTATTAAGCTCAGAACTTTAGACACGCAGTTGGAACTCGAACCCTTCTTGAGTTATGCTCACACACAAGAAAAAGATGAACTTGCTTGCTTTGCCATGCATGGATTTGGACGAAAGCTCAAGATAGAGTATAATCGTGTTACTATGTCATCCCTACGCCATCCTACGTTTGTGCTTTGAGAAGGTGAATTTTAAGAAATTGCATCAAAGAATGGCATGCATTCAACGGCGGTATTGGCCAAAATGTCTGTCATCTAGCAGTCCAAGGAAGGAAGATGTGTCGGTCGGAGTTTCTTGATTCATGGCTACTCTAATCCTAAATCTGTGGGTCTGAGAATTGAGTTGCATGTGGGGGGATTCTGAGTGCGTAACGAAAGCCAAAGAGTTCGTCCGTGAAGAGCCGAGTTTCTACCAATTGGCCATTCAATGGCGAATATAAAGCCTCGCTCTGCCAAATAAAATCACCCATACACTATAAACTAAACCCGAGCAAGTTTTGGGCCCGACCACGCCAACGCAACCAACACCACCTTCTACGTAGGTTCTGAGAAATTGAGAAATCTAATCTAGACTTCGGTTCGAGGTGGCAATGCCTGCCATTCCACGGATCCACCAACTCTCCAACCTCGCAGATGTCAGTGTGCTTGTTCTCGTTCCCGGACACGTAAATGCCTGACGGGCGAAAACCGAGGAAATGAATGGAACTTCTCACTGGTTGCGACTTTCATGGGCAGCACCTAGCTCAGGAGGAAGGATTTCCTGAGTGGAATATTCAATATTGTACTCGTTGAAGGAATTATTGTCTAGTGACGAGAATTGTAGCCGCCTACAATCCCAGGCTCTTACAGTGGGTGAAATTCCTTTCGGATGTGATGGAAATCATGGCATTGAACGAAGAATGGCCAATTATGAGGACGGAAGCTCCCGTGAAGAGATTTCGCCGCTCTCTCCAGTTTGCCATGATTTTGATCAGAGCCCGCTAAATCCGTTCATGCCATCCATAGTTCATCAAAGGTAGCTGGATATTCGTTTCCATTATGTTTTGTCCTGGCCATTGCCAACCATCTACCAAGCTAGTCAGCTAGCTAGTCAGCTAGCGGGAGACTGTTTGGGGAAACTCGGACGGACAATTCTATCCTGATTGGATGCTCAGCGGGACGACATCTTTTTTCCTCATTCACTCACACTGGTCTGCTCAGCCAGTCAGCCAGTCAGCCAGCTAGCCAGCCTATCCGCAGATGTACCTCGTGAAAAAAATATCTTCGTTCAACCCGCTGATCTCTCCAGGCTCAAATGAGATTATTGAGTTGTAATAGGCTTTGATTGTGGGATTTAAATGACTCAATGGGAAGGAACGGGCGGTGGCATTTAGAATGGATCATTGCCAAATTGCCAAACGAACATTCCAATCCCACCAAACGCCACGTCAAGTGTTGAAGCACCATTTTTCTTAGCCCTATGCAGTAGTGGCATGCCGTCAACATGCATGTCATGACCAATCACAATTGTTATCCACGTACAACATTATACTGAGCATATGTAAATAATATGCTGGATCATGTTCAGACTAGTGCTCAAATCTCGTCTTATTCGAGAGAGAAAGAGAACGCAGGAGAGAAGTTGCCCATCTAGGAAAGAACCCTCGATGAATGGAGTGGGTCTCCAAAGCTTTTTGACAATTGACCATTCCGCTAACAGGATTAGTTGAGCTGAGCATTAATGAGATTACCTCATAATTTGACATGAAGTTTCGCTATACAGACAAGTTCCCCTCAACCAAGCGTCCGTCTCTTCGCCCAAATACTCGCAATTCCCTCTTCTCGTCCGAAATCTCACAAAAAAATCATCAGAAAATGCCGATCTGACAAAAATGCAGGAAGCTTACCACTTAGCGGAATGTTATAGACCCAAGCATCCCACATGTGCATCTGAAGGGGATGCCAATCGGTCAAAGTTTCCGTCTCATAAGCCGTGGAAGGACGGAATTATTGTATTAGCGAGTGATTTTCGGAAAATTCAGGTGCTGTTTTAAAGCTAGTACAATCATCAAATGTTCATGCATCCAATTTCCTAGAAACAAATATAAAGAAAAGAAATAGTGCGAGACGTGAGACACAGTTTGAGTTTTCTCGTCATTCGTGTCTTAACAGAGACCTCATTTCCTTCTATTTGGATACGGCTGAATCGAGTCAAATCAAATTATAAGCCTCTAGAGCCATGGGGCTGCACGGGCTGCACGTACACGGTAAGAACTTCAGATGCTTGGGCCACCAACTCTGACAGCAGTTGATTCTCTACGCGTTTTTTTGGCTTGGTATCGTGTTCGAACTGCTCCGAGAACCGAGAGGCTACATACGTTCAAGCAGGTATCTCCATCTACGTACTACTGAATGGCATGGACTCGTACGGTTGGTTCGTTCGTTCGTTCGTTCGTTCGAGTTCATGTTCGCATGAACCTCATGCGCGCGTCAGGAGATCTCCCCTGAAGAAAATGGTTGCATGATGGAAATTTGAGCGGCAAGCTATAATTTTCCAAATGGAACTACAGACTTAATTGAGACATTTCCTTGCAAGTGCCCTTTTTGTTTCTCACTCAAAATCTTGGGTAGTCAGCCTTATGGTTGGTAGGTCTGGGTGAATAATGAAATCTCCATTACCGCTACGATCTTTAGAATAACTCTTTGCTCCGAAATGATAAGATTCTGATCGAGAAAGGAGTGACATTTGTGCACTACATTTGACAAACTGCTGTAGTTAGACGTTGACTTTTTTTGTGTTTGGCTTAAACGTATGGACAAGCTGATTCAAATAGCAGCACAATACCCCAGTCAGACCACGAAGAAAACTCTGCTATAAAGTATTTAGATAGATACATAAATGCTTATTCATGCTGGTCTAGAAAATCTATAAAAAAAATTGTCATGTTGATGGGGGCGTCATCGTTTCTTCAATTTGACAGTGGTGGTATTTGTCCGTCACTTGTCAATGAATGAATGAACCCAACTACCTACCCTAGACTTAGGTTTGTCTCGAAGTAACACAAGTCAGTTTTCCTTCGGGGAATTCCGCTATGTTGTTATTGTTCCCTGCTCGTCGTATGTATTATTCCTGCTTACTCATGGAAGGGGAAAGACGGGGGTTATTCTTTTGCGTTGGCTTCATAATCAAAAGTGAGTAAATGAAAGGCTGCCTGACTGACTGAGCGGTTGAATTTATGAATGGAACGTGGTTAGAGCGAAAGGAAAATCATAGACCTCTGATTATGGTGACGCAAGGGAGACAAGAACACCCTCGTTCAGGCACGTGCCTTTCGGAACATGATGAAAAATTGCAGGACTTTCATCTCAATGTTCATGGGTACATTCAACAGCATCTGCTGGTTTCAATGCCAGATTCGGTGGTAGCCTTTTCGTAAATCTTAACATGCAACAGTAAAGTATGTGCGAAAAAAACTTGCTTACGAAAGCTCATTGCCTGACCTTGGTTTTGGGCCTGTTTGAAGTGTTTCAGCTCCTTGGCGCGGAAGTAATTTAGAAAGGCCTTGAAGTCATCATCATCGCACTCAGCAAAAGGCCGCAGAAATATATGGGTCTATAAGCCTTTGAGGGTGCATTCTTGGAACTAAGGGCCACGATGGGCCCCAAGAATTGAGTGCGAATGGGGCTGACTTCTTTTGTATGGGATACCCGACCACGTCTGGACCTACCCAAGCACCTTCAACTTTCTGTACAGTCTGACCAACCCTGTTGGACACCGCAATCCCGTTTAGCCAGACCTCGAGCTTTTCCCCCTTTCAAACCTACACAAGCAATTCCATAGGGCGAGAGGCAAGCATCCCGTGTGGCTGAAGCTTTTCCGTTCGTCCGAGAGATAGGTATGAACTCAAGTTTGTTTGTATTCAAGATCCACCGAGCAAAGGTACTCGCAATAGTACACTCACGTGCATGAGCAGACAAACAACCGGATGGAGTCAGGCCCTGAACTGAATCAATGCTCCATCCAGACTGGTGGCACGGTTCTCTTTCATGAGTAAAAGGAGCAGAAGCGAGTCAAAGTAAATTTTCTTTCAGCCGCACATCCCTCCCCTGATTGTGGATTGTGGCTTCCTGGTCTGCTCATGGTTAGCTCGGAGGATGAGAAAGATGCTTTGAAAACCTCCTCATTCTTTGCTTTGCTTCGTTCGCTTTCGAGTTCTCGTTCCATTCCTTCCTTTGAGGTTGCAATCGTCTTAATGGGTACTTTGTAGGTTTTTTGCCAAAGGAAAAAGGAAGCCCTCAATGGGGAGCAGGAACTCTCCAAGAGGGATTTCTTCGTACTAACCACCAACCAGCCAATGGCCTTGTTCCCTGCTAGCTTCCACTGATTTCTGTTCTCTTTCCTTCTCTCTCGCGACCATCCAAAGATAGGAATCAGCATTGCCTCTGTTCGTATCTCGCGAGGAGTAGCCTGGGTATCAAACCACATCAACAACAACAATAACAACAACGCCACCTCTCAATAATTAGAACTTGGTTTCAATAGCTGAAACGAAACACATCAGCGGAGTAGGTATGTTTTCCTCTTTCCCTCAGGCGCTTGGATCAAACGGTGGTCAAAAGAAGCGATATGACCTGTTCCACTTTCAAGCATGTTCCTTCTGCTCTCAGCGGAATGATACACGTGACGAAAGACGGAATACGCACGGGTATTCAAGACACAGGTTTGCCAGGTAAAGGCCCTATTGACAGTGATGACATGGTGAGCCGTCCTGTGTCTACGCGTTTGTCAAATGGCTCAAATCTTACTTGGAATATAATATTATTGCCTTACCTCATTCTTGCATGAATTGTTTGAGTGAGGGCGTGGGCAGACCTTGATCACTCACTCTGTTCGAACGAAGAGGACGGGATGTGCTGCCAATCATCTGTTAGTGGTTGGGTACCTATTGTGCTTGTCTTGCAATATCGCCAAACCTTGAGATAATGACCTAGATGCATCTCAATATTACTAGGACATGTACCTTATATCCCAGCCTCGCCTGAAACATTCCGAGCAGATAGGTTTCCAATCCAATATGGACCGATTAATATGAGACCCTCAGCTCACTGGCAATGTTTCGGCTTCCAACGTTCCACAACGAGCTATCCTATCGTGTTGTTTCCGCCCGCATTCTTCTTTTTGGTTCAGCCATACTGATATCTGATCCTTGACTGGGGCGTCACACAAAGCACAAACAATCGTACAAGTTACTGTGTTTGGGCTTAGATTATTTTCACAAAGATGAATCCCGAAGTTTTCTTAAAATTCTGGAAACGAGAGCATTTTTCACTTTAGCTTAATGAAGAAAGTTCAAGTTGTGCGCACTCTTAGAACATTCCACAGCGCAAACAGTGATGCTGCAACAGAGAAGCGCGTCGCCCAAAGATGTGTAGAGTCAATTTCTAAAACTTTCAAAGACATGACCAAAATGTTAAACTTCGGATAATGATTACCATACGCCCTTGAAGATTATCATATGCTCTGCTTTCAGCTTTCGTACTAGTGCATACTACATACTCGCACGTGTGAGTGTGAGTGTGTGTAGTGCTGCAAAATGCAAGAACCATTGTCAGGCCACGGAAAAAATGAAAATTTGGAATTGATTTTTTGATCGCTTTTGTCGACCAAGATGTTTATCTGAAAGCATTCAAATTTAAAATTACCTACCAAGTCAAAACCTCTCCACAATGGGGGTGGTATAGCTCGGTATGCAGCCTTTTTAACGACGTGGTGGTACTAGTGATCTCCGTTTCTTGTTCTGTACACTGTAGCTGTCGGTTGAGTAGCGCCTTTGAAGAAGGAAACCAGGTACCATGAGGCTAACTCAGGAAAACACTAGAATAGCATTCTCTTAACCTCAGAAAGAGCCAAACGGTCAAAAAAAAAATCCAAAATGAAATCTTCGAGATCTTATAGGCTCATCCTTTATGTAGTTGTTTGTAAATGGTGTACACTTTGGTAGCAAAGGTGTAAATGTAGACAAAACTTGTAATGAAAAACATAAAAGATAAACTTGTAATAACGTGAGAGTAAGCCACAAATCATATTAATCATGGTGGAAGATAGACATCTAGTAAATCAAGACGGAAACTTGTTTGCCCTTTTCTAGAATCACTTTCGCTTCATGATATTTTGGATCAATTTCAATTTTTGAATGGACCTAATATTTGCTTTTTTTCAATTGCGATTGGTCACCCTGTGTAAATGTGAGAAAGAGCTTCCAGGCTGACCCAATTTGGTATTTAAAAGACCCAGATCACGAATGTTTTATTGTGACTCATGTCGAGCGATGTTTTGAGAAAGTTTGATGATTCCAGTATAGTCTGCTCGTCAGCCCTGAAAAAAAGAACCAGGGGCCGTTTGGCAGTCCATACCTCATGGACTAGATTGGGCCCATGCGCCTTTTTTCCTTTTGAGCTCTACCATTGTCTAATCCACGAAGGTTACTGCTTTGAACTAAAGAATTGACACCAAGACGCATATCTCTTTAAAGAATCATCAGTTGCCTGCCCATAAGCCCAATTTCTGTGTTTCAAGTCTAAAATCGTTGCATCAACGGAACGTCTCTGACAGTTTTGGTCCTCTGTATCTCACACGGTAAGACCAATACCAATTAAGCGTTCAGTT
This sequence comes from Tigriopus californicus, assembly GCF_007210705.1. Classification (NCBI taxonomy): domain Eukaryota; kingdom Metazoa; phylum Arthropoda; class Copepoda; order Harpacticoida; family Harpacticidae; genus Tigriopus; species Tigriopus californicus. Next base: position 7,933,770 of record NC_081446.1, read on the forward strand.
CCTTTGATCTTACAAGTTTAAGCTAATTAATCAAGAATTTTGCAACACAAAGATTTGAAAAATCATCGGAATGGCTTGAAAAAATTGCCGTCGCTTCTAATAGTAAAAATAGTCTTTTTGTACGCTTTTTTGTTAAAATCAAACAACTTGACTTAGTGCAAGAGCAATGTGTTTCTGCATTTGAATGTTTTCGTAAGGTTTATTTGGCCCTCAAAATTAATCCTTGTTTCCGAGCCCTGGCCATTCCCAATCCAGAGATTCTTGTCTTCCTCGAATCCATTCTGGCTCATCCATGAAAAAAACGTTAGTGCCCATCAGCCTGAGCGGGATTATCGGGGCTGTCCCAATTTGTTTGGACGGTAAGTCTCCCCTCTTCTGATACAGTATTAATATGAATGTGTTCTGACGAATTCTTGTGTAGCGGGTTGAATTGAACCGAAAATGAAACCATTTGATTCGGTGCAGTAGATTTGCAATGTGGAATGCAATACTCACTTTTAGAAGTAAAGGTAGTTGTTCTCCATTAGGAATATGTGCCCTGAGAAGGACATCAAAGTCCATTGAGGCATGCTTCTAATGGTTTCGAGTCGCCATTCAAGCCCTACGGGGGCCGGGAGTGAAGGGAAGCGAGCGTGGGTGCGAGCGAGCGAGCTTTTGGAAAAATAAAGATGGGTGCTTTCTTTCTTCTTTAACTTCAGCTGGGACCTGGAGACTGGGAACTGTCTCTCAAAACAAGCCAATGGTACCGAATCCCAATGCACAATGTATACATTACTTACGAATGAGCATGCAATACCATTTCGTATACCTCTTTTGATACCGCCATCTTCCGCAGAATGTCTCCTTTCCTTTTTATTCGTCCCTACATACATAATGCGTTGCTCCTGGCCTCATTCATTTCATGTGGGAATTGTCATCACGTCAAACCTGTCGGAGAATGGACCCTTCAGGACCGGGAAACAAGAAAATGATCATTTTCATATTAAGTAGCATATCTCTTCAAAGCTTCCTTTGAATGCCAACTGATGATGCACGTCATTGGTCTAACACAAAAATGCCGGGTACACTTTGATCAGTAAAGACGAACACTTACATAACTAGCAACTACATAGCGTTGTGTATGCTCGTCCGAGGTCAACACATCAAGCAGGTTTGACAAGAGCGTTTCCCCTTGATCCGAGCTGGCCTTGAGCCTTGAATGACATCTCATTTGTGAGTCAGACCAACCTTGAATATTAATTACGTTGCATCTTACCTCGTGGCGCAGGTAGGTGGGTGGGTGGATGGTTGAGTACCTACTGACTTTTGTGATTCCAGAATGCAAACATGGATGGGGGAAAAGTTTGGTTCTTGGCTCGGTGATGAGGGCTTGATTTCCGGAAAATCCCTTGAGTGAACAAGAAGAAAGCTTGAGTGTCAATTACAACTGGTGGTACTGTCTTCACGAGGCAGACGAATAAGATGGAAAGAGAAGAAGAGGAAAGAACACCGTCACCAGCACAAGCAATACACAGGCAAGGGAACAAGGGAACATAGTTCCTACACTACGTTCTGTAGTAGGATACTAGGACAGAAGGGAAGGGAAAATCTGATGAAGGAGACGAGGAAGAGCAAGAACAGTCCAACGTGTCAGAACAGAACGTAGCCCTGGATCACTTCTCCTCTCTCTAGAGCTGTGAACTGCCTCAAAGGGCGAAGACCGTTAGTCAATCTAAATTCCAAGTGACAAGTAAATTTAGGGACTTTTCTCATTCTGGATAGAATTTCTCGTTGCTGATTGTATTTTGCTACTCAACTATTGTAATTTTAATGAATAATGTTGCTGTACGAGAAAATGAATGGGACAGAGGTAGGGAAAAATGAGACAGGTTGAGACTGACATTACCAGGCATTGCCAGGCATTACAAGCATTAGTGAGCGGTGAAGCTGACACGCTCTAATCCTAAACTATCCACCTCTAAAATCAGTACAACGAAACGTATCGTCGTACGTGGCGGGCACCAAGGATGGACTAGATATGACCCTGTGAGAAAGTTGTTCTACACTTCAATAAGATTTCAAATGATGTGATGGCTTTGTGTTGTTTGGTCATTACAGGCTTGCTTACAAATTTGACGGTACAAAAAGGCTCCCGGTCAGGGTCTCAAGTTTTTTTTCCTTACAACACTTGTCTTGTTCCCTAGAAAAGTTATCGAATAGCTTTACACCAACAAACTGTACGAGTACATACATGGACTCGAATTTGGAGTTAGTGACAACGCTCTAGGGGAAAGATGATTCCTTGCAGATTCATGTCATGGAAAGTTCCCACAAGTGCGCACTCTGTACTGTATATGAAACAAAATTGTGCATGTCGAGTTTAACTAAGAGAGGCTTTAAACCACGATGAAAAACCAGGATTGAATCCGGTTTGAGGATTGAAGTAGGAATAGTGCTGGGGTGAGTCCAGCAGAGGACTCGAGTCTGTCACTGTACTCAAGCCGAACAAAAAGACTCATATTGCGAAATTTAAACCAAGGAATTACATTTTTTCCCCAAATCCGGACTTGAGTCTGGACTCGCCTTAGCACTAATCCTACTTCCTTCCTTAAACCGGATTCAATCGTGGTTTTCCATCGCAGTATAAAGCCGCCCTAAGCATTGAGTTTGATGTGAAACAATATGTAATGAGATGCTTGGCCTAACTTTGCTCTCGTCATTCCCAAATTCAACCCCAAAGAAAGGGGTGACTTTTTAAGATCTCCTCTCCAACCCTTCGGTAGGATATACTCTAGTAATGGGGATGGACTGGAAACATGTGGAACAAAAGAAGCGAAAGGAGGACAATCAAGCGTTCGTCCCTTTCTTCGTTCCAGGAGCCACTATAATGGGATATCTTTCCTGGGAAAGGGATGGTTGACAAGGGGTACTGTGCGGCCCTCCAATGCAGTGTGTCACTCTCTGGGCTGATGGGCTCGCTTGTTAGACCAGCACTGCTTATCTAAACGTGTGTTCTCGACGGTGTAAAACGGGAAATTAAGAGCCCATCGTCTGGTGGACTGACTACATATCTTGTCGCCAACCCTTGGGAATTCTCTAGCTCGACCCATTTTAGCCGGCACAATTTGGTAGATTTGATTAGAAAAAGCAGGGATTCCGTAGAGCCTTGGGCTATCCTTGGTATTTAGGACCTTCAAGGAGTCATTTTGCGGCTGACACAGTCACACGGGGACTTTAAGTACTGGTGAACGAGCCATAAAATCTGGGATAATAATTTTTGAAAGGAAATGATGACATGGAACGGAAGTAATGGGATCCAGCACCCCATTGAAGAGAAAACTTCATTCATTATGATTCTAGATATCCCAGGCTCAAGTTATTGCCAATGCATAGATACTTGAAGGATCTTCGCCTTGTAATAAAACCCTAAGGCTGTTGCAAGCCTTGCCACACACACACACACCCTCCTTCCTTCCCCCTCCTTCCTTGCCCCCCCGTCTTACGTACATAGCATTGAGAACAGAATGAAGATGTACAACTCACATTATCTCAAGTTGGTTGTGGAAGTGACAGGAGCGGCCACCCCTTACACGCCTGGTTCAACCCTCCCCAGAACTCCTGGATCACGAGTAGTCATGAAAAACTACCCACTTTGAGCAAATACGTAGTCATCAAACAAAACCGAGCCATTTTTCCCTTCGAGAGACCGGAAGCAGCTCAAACTGGCGAGTCCGTGACAAATTTAGCAGGAGTGTCGTTGAACATTAACAACAATGATACAACCGACGACGACTCATCCCCAAGCTTGAAGCTACCCTACATCGTTAAGATATGAGTACCTGATCAGAGTTTTTAAGGAAATCCAACAACTATCTAACAAATTCCTCGACTGAAAATCATGGATGGGCACGCCTCCTGACTAAATGAGACCATTGTAAATTGACTGACTCTCTAGATACATCCATGGTAGAAAATGTCAACTCGGGCATTTTATGCCTTACCTAAGCTCACCCCTTTCCGGTGGTGAGTCAAGTGGAATAGCGGATTGGATCCTCGAGCGTGGCGGATGACAAACTACCCTCATCACTAAGAGAAGGGTTCGTTCAAGAAAGCTGAGAGGGCCAAGATCGTCCCACCTAATATTTGGTATGTACATCGTGTGGCTTGCATGCATCTTCTAAATCGCTCTAATGGGCTCTGACTTGAAAGCGACTAAAGGTGAGCTGGTTGTGTCTGTCTGATCCTTTCCTTGAACAAGATGACGGGTGTTGTCTGGATGGTGCTTTGTCAGTTAGCTCACCATAGCCATTTATTTACAATCCCAAGTTCTCTGATTTGTTGGTTTTTCGCCTCAATCTCCATCATATTCTGACTTGGAAGTCGACGAAAGTGTCGAGGGATCGGAAAGAGAGGGAGACTACGATTTAGGAATCTCATGAATAATAAGCTCACTTTTCTTGGCATCCCATGCTCCCATTGAGCCATTGAGGTAGGTGCGAGATCCACAACTTGCTTGGCTCCACCAGCCATGGGCTCGGACAGCTTGTGTGCTCGGTGGACGTGAGAGAGTTTGTACGACGTGCTTTCATGCATGCTTGATTGTTGCCCAGTAAATAAATGAAGGGTGCCTGAAATTCTCGCGCATAATCAAGCAACTTGCCAAGTTGCTGATCGTTGTCGATCTCCGTCACACTATTGAACAACGAAGGTGGCAACAACAACGATAACAACAACAACAAACTATGAAAAAAATGCAAGCTTTGTAACATCAACCAATGAAAAAGATGTAACTGTTGTAATCACACCAACCATCCACATCATATCATAACTATCTAGCTTATGTTGAATCTTTGATTCTGGAGGTGTTTTCACACTTTCACTCACATAGCATGTTTCAAGGATGCAATGCAATGTAGTTAAAGTGCAATACTGCAAGGATTTTCAAGCGATCACTTGGTAACCAAATTGTCGCGTTCATGAACTGAGTAGGCTTGCCAGGCGATTGTTTCTTTTCAAAAAACATCTCTCGTAGACCGATGGCTCTAAAACTTTCCCCTGTTGGGTGAAGAAAGGGCAGGCAAGTGGGGAATTCATCTTGTGTCTATTTGGATTAGGACTCATCCTGGTCCGGCTTGAGGTATCAACCTATTGCTTCCATTCAGACAACCTAGCCTCTTGGAGACCACCCTCTTGTTGGACCACCTACGTAGTGGCAAGTCGAGGGTAAAACAGTACCTGTTTCACCCGGCACATTTCATCTAAGCCACGAGATCCTTTCACTGTCGAAAATTCCACGAGATGGACATAGATCGCTTCATGGGAGAATCAAGTCATTAAAACGATTTCTCATGTCACATCATCCTATGGCGCACCATAGTATGTAGACTGCATCTGCAATAGATGTATCCTATTTGATCTGGCACGATAAAAGACGAGACATTTTTCAGTTCATCCTGAAGTTCTGACTTCCACCTTTTTTTTGACAGATAAAACAACTGAAAGGGCTGGTTTTCTCTGGCTCATCCGTTACTTGGTTTGTCTATGGGCTTGCTTTTTCCGTGACAAGATTCCAAGAACCGAGGGGACTTTCCAACGCAAAAGCAGAGGACGTCTGGGGTGAAATACGAAGGCATGGCGTGGAGGCTCCATTTTGAGGGCGTAAAACTCAAGACAAGACCAGGGAGTGAAAAAAACGAAAATCGGGACAGGAGGACGGAAAAACGGAAGGAAGTAAGGAAGGAAGGAAGTGGCATGTAAAGATCAACAACACACGCACAAACAGAGAGGGAAACGGACGGGAGGATGGACCGACTACTACTACTACCAGTGAAACAAACTCTCATCGTTGGGAACAACATCCCACAACGAGGATTTATTGCTCGCACTTGTCAAATTAAAATGAATACATGGTCCCGTGACATGGAAGGTTCAATGTCAACAATTGAAGCCCAAATGATCAAAATAATGCCCTAATGTTTTCACAGTTTTACTTCCTGTTGAAATATCCTTGTTTGGCGTAGCTAGTGCCGTGGTTGACGAATGTTTGTAGCTGGTTGTTCCTCCTCCATTTAACGCCCCCTCTCTTTTTGGGGTTTGTATGTATAAAGTAGAGATTCATAAACTCTATGCACCAGACCCAAATTGAAGGGGAGTTTGATAACGGATTCTGTTCACGCGTCCCCACCAACCATTAAAGGAGTCCACCAAGAATGAAGAATGGGAAGGTTGGCCAGAAAAATAACTGGTTTCCCGAGAACCAGAGAACCACACTTGGTTGATAGTATGATATGTAGGTGGAACACAGGATGTGAGCACATTTTTGAGCACTCAAATAACCTCTTTACCTAGCTTGGGATACCAAATGAAAAAACACGTTAGGCGTATGAATGATTCGTCTTGGTTGTCCCCGGAATATATTTATAGATGGGTCATGTGCGATCAAGCCTCCAATAGCTATGCAGGCATCAGCTTGCCAAAATTAATCCTGTTGGCTCTAAGGGCACTTGACTAGATCACTGCTGGAAGTAAAATTATCACCAAGGCTGTCTAGAATGATGCAATCAAAATCGGCAAAAAATAAAAAATGCAATTTAGAATACAACAAAAAGGGCGAAATGTAATGAGAGTGAGAAAAAATTCACCGTAAACAAAAATGTGAAAGGATGTTGAATTGGGGTACACAAGTTTTCTCTATAATCACTCTACTTTACCATATGATTATAATAGGTCACAGTGGTTAAAAGAGCCTCAACAATTTTCTAAAGAATTAGCAACATATCTTGACATAATCTAGCTCGTAATGCTATACGGATGACTGATTTCACTACTTCATGAATTTCATTTCAGTTTCAAAAGCGGAATGAATAATGATTGAATGAATTGCTTTCAAGAAGCAAAATAATCAAGCCCTTTGAAAAAAAGCTATTTTTTTCACGAGCAAATCCTATCAAATGGGTAAATGGGGACAAATTGTTTCAAAATCACCTCAGCATTCTTGCTCTTTTAATAAACCCAAGAAGATATGCATTTGCATATTTTGGACAGCTCTGGTAATCTTGGATGGACCAGAATGAAAGAGCAGATTGACTACATTGACTTCAGTGGAGGGGGGGAACGGTTCCAATTTTATAAGAGTCGATCAATGACGACGGTTAACGCGGCGACTGATATGCTCACCTTGTAAACGGGAAAAAAACATGGAAGGCGTGTTCCGAATTGTTAAAATGAGAAACGTTTTGGTGTCAATGGCGATGGTGCAGAATCAAACCTCGTCAAGTCAAATATGGTAAGAAATCTCGCTCCTGTTCATTTGTACTTGATGAGTTGCATCATGGATCAGGACCAGTTTCCTTCCTCTTTGAAGTAAGCTCATGTTGTTCAAATTTTGAAAGGGGGAAAGTCACTCCTCAGGAATTATGAGTCAATTTTTGTCACTAATGAGGACTTGTAGAATTTATTGAAGTCAACATTGGTTTCGAGTATATTTTAGCACAACCAAAATATACTTCAAAGCTCCTAAAATAGCTTAATGTTTAGTCAAAAGAGGGCCCCTGGCCTTATGTGCAAAGGAAGAATAATGAAGGAAAGAATGTCGTAAAAGGTATTGTTAATCGTACAATATTGTTTAAAACTGTTACAGAAACTGCATTGCTTTGAATTTCGGACAAGGATTTTCTTTCGTTTATCAACATCATATTTGGTTCTGAATACTATCCCTGGGGCCCGGAAGGGCGAGGGCCATTGGCGAGGGTTAAAGGGTGCGCTTCGAGGCCAAATGTCGAAACGTTGTTCAAGTCTGACTTGAAAGATGTGACTGAATCAACATCTACTACGTACTCCTGACGAATAATTGAGAGAAGCAAATTGAGCAAGGAACGAGCCCGGAAAAGGAAGAGATGTGTACCTCATTGCGCTAACTAACCTTGATTTTCGAGGACTTGGAGGGGCTCTCAAAACGCATGTTAAGCTCTGCAGTAACTACAATTAACCCTAAACCCTGGGTTGAGAAAAAGCTCATGAATGTTTTTAAAACATGTACACTGCCATTTTTTTTAATCTCTCTCAAAATGCAATGTTAGCGTGCATAACGAACCCAGGACCTTATGAAAACAAGCCGCTATGGCTGATGAGGATCCACGGTCTCAAAACCGACTCATTTAACTAATACTGTTTTTACTTATTAAGACTGAAATACAATAGAATACAAATATCTTACAAAATGATTTATACCCAGATTTCAAAAGTTTCCTTGACAAGGAAACAAAACGCACTCAGCGCATTGTTTTCCTAAGCGGTCTTTTGTTTTAACAATCTATTTTGATATTCTATATGGTAGAGGTCTTTGGCATATCATACAATTGATTGGAGCCCCTAGATGGTTGTTCCAAACTCGAGCGGTGTGGTGACGGTCGCTCCGATGAAGACTTGACATGCTCATATATCAAAAGATTTTGACATGAAACTTCGCAAATATCCATTGGTGTCTTGTTGAAGGGCTTCTTCATACGTGTAGAACATCCAATCCATCGTCAGTGTGTGTACCTACATTGCTAGTTATATCGGGTGAACAATCGGCGATAGCTTCAATCAAAGATTAAGACAGCAAACACAATTTTGTCGATGGGAGAAAAAGAAAGATTCCTCTCGAATTCGGTAGCTCAGAACTGAAAGCTGGAATTTTGTTGGGGAATATAGGATTGAATTGATTCCTTAAAGTACCTTTACGTGTTGTGAAGAGATAGACATCGTCGTCGGAATTGTACATTGCTGACCATGGTTTTCTATACGAATTTGGAAACTCACAATAAGATGTCAACATTTGCCATGTTTTAGTCGGCAGGAATGACAAACATGGAACTTTTCTTAACCATGTAGTGAAGCTATTAGGATGCAATAAACCAGGTGAAAAAACTCCGGAGCAAGATTATTCATGGTGCCCATCGCTTTGTGCTTGTGAACTCAATTCAGGTGAAAATTGAGAAAGAAACATTTTCCCACCTGGTTTTATTACGGCAATTATGTCTCGAGCACTAAAAGCTAATAGCTTGGGAACCTGGCCCACTGAAGCCTCACTGAGAGAATCTGAAACAGTATTGCTTTATGTACCTCTCTCATGACTTTGAATCCCAATCGAGAGCAATGAAGCTGGAAAATGAGACTTGAAGAGCAGTGAAGGTTCGCTTTGGGCATATTTCGCCCAGCAGTGTCTCTAAACTCTAATGCCTATCTAGAGTACAACACTGTGATTTAATGAGCGGCATCGTTTGGATCCGACGAAGCTTTTGGTGCTTGGGGTCACACGACGAGAGGGTCAAAGCCAATGAAGCCAGGGAAGCCAAGAAGCCGTGAGCGAGCACAGTTGGACGTGATTGAGACTCTAATTGATGCCCGGAGTCAAGTTGACTGGCATTAGCACTGAAATGCTGGTAAACAATCAACAGGTTTCTTTTCCTGACATGAGGTGTTGTTATACAAATATGAGAAATGCCAACAACCTCTCAGCAAATTAGGAGAGGTGTATGTACTCGTCAAGTAAGCACCATCAAGCTATGGACTAGTCCCAAGTTGCCATAGACTAAACAATCCTTGCAGGCATTGCAACATAATATGGTTATGTTATTACCTCTTTAGCTTGGAGTATCTTATGAATACTCTAACCGTCATCCGTTGATTGTTCGGACGGCACTTTGGTAAAGGCACCTTAAAATCGAGCGATATGTATAGGTGTGAGTTGATATAGGCACACAACTGCTCCTCCCTTTATAAACGTGATTAGACTGTAGATACTACATACGCGCACAGACCATTTAGCCCCAAGCTCCAGGCGGATGCTGTATCTTAAAATTCCACGTTCAGGTTGTTGGAAGGGTTCCTTTCTTTTGGATCTCTAGCCGAATGGCTGAGGACCTAGAACTCTTTTGGATTCATCCATGAGTGACAGAAAGCTAGGATAATGATGGACGTCAGTAATATATTTGCAGTCAATTCAACATAATTAAAACACCTTATTTGCATCTTGTTTAAATTTGCACATGTTAATGGAACCATTTCAAGGAGTCCATGTTCAAGTAAAGGCCTGTTTGCTTTGGGATAAGCACAAGTTCTCGTAGTTCATCAGCAAAAGATTCAGCTGAGCTATTTGATGCTCGAAATTTTCATCAACAGACGAGGACCAGTGTGTTGCCTTCCAACAAAAGATTTGACTTTTCATAAACTTGAGACCTCAGCATTACGTCCGATGACTGAATTGCGTGGACTCTAGCATCTTGTCATATAGTCCCAATTGGATCTAAGGTCAGCACAGAAAATCTAGAAGATCCCTGCAGACTTCATGCTCTCCACCCATCAAGCGGATCTAAAGAACGAACGAACGAACGAACGTACACACGAGAAGTTCGAGATCGAAAGTTAAGACGTTCTGTTCAGAGCCCGAGCTCGCACAAAGCTAGAGGAGGTGTTGAGAATCGGGCAAGTGTTGGCCAAACGGACAATTCTTGATCCATCTAAGACCAACAGGGGAAGAAGAAGAAAGTGGGACTGGTAGTCTCGTCCATATATCTTACTAGATACCGATTGAAATACCATTCCTCTTTGACTTCGCATGAACTTGTGCTCCTTGCTCAAGTCTGTGAAGAACTTTTTACTAAGGTGGAAAATCAGAATGAGCGAGAGAAGTGGGCGAACCAATCCTTCCATTTCATCACTTTTTAGCTGTAGATCGGAACAAAGAGAAACTTCATCTCAATGGAAAGACCTCGAAATGAAAGTAGTCCTGGTCAACTGCTACTCACAGCGGCTATCATATGAAATATAATTTGACATATTCTTTAGTCATTGCACTTATTGTACAAAACGCACTCAGGTTGGCCCAAAAGTGTTTGGATCATGGTGTGGATGTAGAGTAGAAAAAGAAACGGTGAAAGTTTGAACATGTCCTGTGAAAATAGGCAGAAGAAAATTCTCTATTGGTTTGATTAATGATAGATTAGGAATAGTCATGTTTTCTTTCAAGCAAAGATAATCTGTTCAGTTGGAATTGTTTAGGAGAAACTCAATAGACCTAAATGCTTTGCGCAATGCATATAATGAATATCTAAGCCTTGTCATTTTAATTCCAGAATTACCAGCGGTGGGATCTGTCATTCTGAAAAGAAGATTAGTAATTGTAAATAAAGTATAATAGGTACTAATCCAGTTTATTCCTGCCTCTGCACAAAGTCGGGGGGTCAATGGTGGACATTACCTAAGGGAATAGATATATGGACGTATAGGTATGAACATCTATACCATGTTACAGTACTAACAAGTACTAAGTAAAAGAGAAATGGTCTCACCTGTTTTATTTGTCCACGATGTGTCGTGGATTTGGAGCTGATAGACTCTTGGACTTCTTCTATTTCAAAAATACCTCTGATTTGTTCCTCCCAATTCGTTTCTCATTTTCCTTGGAATGTGCGGTCAATGGCAGCCAGCCATAAATCATGTTGTCACTCGGCTCAACACTACCTTCAGTCTTGTTATTAGCCCAGGAAAAAATGTGTCATTTCTTTTAGTCGAGATCTGGCTCTATATTTTTTTGAGAGCAACTGTCAGACCGAGATTCGTCCAAATTGACTGGAAGGTGGGCGACACACCAACCCTACAAAAGCGACCGCCTGTACTCGTGTTCCAACCTACCTTGTCCTTCCGTGTTCTTTAATAGAGATGATAACGTCACAAAAATGAAAGAGTTGAACAAGTCATTCCCATCATCGCCTTTGACGCCGAAAAGACGTCAAATCGGTCGTCGACGAGCGATCTCTCTGATGGCTCGGATCTAATTGAAAGGAATGTTAGTCGTGATCGAGAGGTTGGTGGTATCGCCGCTTTCCATTGATTGATATCAAAATCAATTCATCCTCTACCAACAAATGACCATATTTGGATGCGATTTTGTAACCCATATATTCCTTGTGTATCAAAAGTAATGCGCAGTAAACACAACGGCAAAGGCACTCCTTTGACATTCGTTCATTTCTAGAATCTTGAAACTCACCCTTGGAACCCCGAAGTTCCACCCTAGTCGCGATCGCGCACCATATATAACCCACCTCGACGGCCATCATCCCTCATTCCTGGGGTTCACACTTGCCTTCCTTAGTCTCCGGAACCACACGTGTTGTCGCCATCCATCCATTCATCTGCGGACTCATCCTCTTTACACCACACCATCAAGTGCAAGACCTCGTGTTCAAAGCGCTCGATCTTCGACCAAACCAATGAGAGAGCCCTTCCAACGTCCAGCTGGTTGGTTGCCTTTGATGTCGACACCGTTGCTACATGGGTGAGCGAATAGTCAGGCAGATGAGTTTTTTTTTTCAGGATGATTAATACTTCTTTCTTCGGAGCCAACTAGCACTTATCGTATGGTATGAAATGGCAGGGTTCGTCACCAGTGGTGCTCTGACCCTATCGAGACCATCCACTCAATGCACCCTTCTGAAAAGGGGTTGGAATCTGGCCCACAGGAAGGAAGTGCACCAACCAGAGCAACGACAGCCTTTGGGAATGACATATGGATGGGGATCCTCTGTAGCTGGAGCCGTGTAATCATCAATACCATTAGCAGAAAAATGGATCCACTTTTTCCTTTTTAAGTGTGATTTGTTGCCCAGACCGGTTCGCTCTATCGAGATTTTGGAGCTGGTCTTCGTCACCTACCTCAGTCTCCTTCTCTCGGGTTCCTTTTCCTCTGTCAAGGAACGAATCCGAAGCGATTATTTCACTTTTTCATTCGGCCCTTCCTCAAGGTGTTGTTGAAAGGAGGGGGGAAGGGGGGCTTTCTTCCTGTTCCAAATGGAACTCACAATGGACCAAGGCAGCAATAGCGGGCTAGCAATCCTCATATGTAGCTCGCCTACTTCAGTTCGGGATAGAAATCTTTGAGATGGGAGCAAACAACAATCTCCGAAGAAAGAAGATGATGGGGATGACGTTAGTAATGGAGATGAAGTTGATGATGGCACGATTTTTATCAGGAATGCGGCTGTGCGAAAAGGTACTGTGCGTCGCATGAATTGAATGGTGAAACCATCTTCAAAAGAAAATGAGGTGTCGTCGCAGAGTTCCTCTTTCTTCCTCACTTTCTTACCCGTCTCCGTGGTTCTCTCTCTTTCGCTCTTTCTCTCTTTCTCCATTAACAAAACAATCTAATTGAGCCTTGAGAGCTGACACATGATTCAATTGACGAGCAACGGAAGAGAAGCTTCTTTTCATCCCTGACTCGAGAGTAAGCTCATGGCTTCAGTTAGTTACGCCTAGTACTTCTTTGACTAGGTTTGACTAGGTTCTTCTCACTCAAACCAACTTCGAATTTAAAAAAACTCTTCTGATATTAAGAATGTGGAAAAGCTCTTCTGATCTTGGTATTTAATTTCCATTTAGTGTCCTTTGAGGAACAATTCGTGAGCAATAATTATGAATAACCAATTATAGTTACATCGATGATTGATTAATTGATAGATTACATTCCAGTATGAAGAATGAAAGAAGAAAAATACAAGAGAACATGGACGAAAACGGCTAAAAGTTTAAAAGCTTAAGGTTTCTTCAAGTCATGGAACGATCGAAAAGTAGGTTCAATACGAATGCTAAGGTTCGAAAAGCATGGATTTTAGATGCATGGGATGGCAACTTTTATTTTGGTTCGCAAATTCAATCAAACAATCGCAATTTCCACACCGTTTGATCCTCCATCAGGAAACTTTGCGTTGGATGTAGTCAACTCTCACTCTTCATTGATGCATTTTTTGGTATTTTTGGGACAACCAAAGTCTTTTTCAAGTACCGTACGTGCCAAAAACTTGGGAACGTTAATTTCTTTGGGATTAATCAATTCCAGTAGTGGCAGTAGCTTCCTCTCTGGATCGGATAGTTTCTGTGAATACTTGCATTATGCCCATCACTTCTCCATACTTCAGCTTTGTCTAACGGGGGGAGGGGTTGGGGGTGGTAGGGGCGGTGGTGTGAGAAACTGCCTATTGACGCAGTTCGTCTTCTGGGTATTCATCTGTCCCAAAAAATGGATGGAGAACCAAAAGAAACGAGGGTTGGACCAGATGGCAGGTTCCCAGAGAATTAAAGTACCTCATATATCTTGTTCGAGTATGGGAAAGCCGATACTGATGACAGATAGACGTACTTCTATGGAACCTTACTCACTACAGAGGGTGCGGCCGAGTGTTTGTACATTGTCAAAGAATCGAAGAGGCTTGCTGCACCACCTACCCCTCCTTCAGGAGTGAACATCGTTCCCCAAACACATGTCCCAAAAAATGGATGGAGAACCAAAAGAAACGAGGGTTGGACCAGATGGCAGGTTCCCAGAGAATTAAAGTACCTCATATATCTTGTTCGAGTATGGGAAAGCCGATACTGATGACAGATAGACGTACTTCTATGGAACCTTACTCACTACAGAGGGTGCGGCCGAGAGTTTGTACATTGTCAAAGAATCGAAGAGGCTTGCTGCACCACCTACCCCTCCTTCAGGAGTGAACATCGTTCCCCAAACACATGTCCTCAAAAGCCAATTTCAATTCCATGCCAGAGTGGCAAAGGAAAATGTAAAAAAGATTCAAGCCAATTTCAAATGGTCCGCTTTTCCGATTCAGTTTATTTCTAAACAGAGTTATAAACTTTTGGGGCGCTGTGGTGTGGGTATGTTGCAATCATTTTTCTTATCCTGATGAGAGGATACGCAGAAAAAAGGCAAATGAGCGAAATCGGTACACTTTTGGTGTGAAGAGTGCATTAGTACTCAGGGCATGGTCGGCTTTATTTCTTATAATTAATTATAATTTCTGCTAATTACTCGAAAGCAATAAACACCCTTTTATCAAAAAATAGTTACAAACTAAGTATTCCTTGGTTATCAAAACTTTAACTTGAGGTAATGTAGATAATAGTAAACAGACGTAAAATTCTGAAAACTCCAAAAGTATAACGTTAGTTATTGGCTTCATAATGTAACAATTGAGTAAATTGGTTATGATTAGACTCGTACAAAAAAATTTTTCGTATGTCGAGTGGATATTTGAGATGGTTTTACTAACCGGTTTTCTTTCCAATCGCTCGCTTCAGCTCTTTCGCACATTCGAGCCCTCAAACTTATTGAATTTCTACTCGACGTAGAAACAACATATTTTGTCGGAGCCTACAGTAGTAATGATCAATGATGCTTCTTAAATATTGATATTGAGCGAATGAATGCCTACCTATGCCCTCCTACTCCTTTCAAAAGTGCAAGCACTACTTCAAAAGTGAGCATTTCTTTCACGGCATGAGCCAGCATTTTGTCATATTCATGTCATATTCAACTGCCAAAATATGCATTGTGCGCTTTATGTCCTAAAATTTGGTTATTTGCATATTTAACACATTTCATACCTTTTTGCATATTTCTATATATATTTTGGCTATGGGCAGACCCTCCCCTAAAAAAATTCTTCATGCTTTTTCGACAAATTGAGACATTGAAGTCGAAAGCTGAGAACGAAAACAAAGCAAAAACACTCCCTAGATGCCGAGAGATCAATTCCCGCCGTAACAAGATCATATTTAAGGAAGGAGATGTGGCTTTCTTAGTGGAAAGAGGTCCCCAGTTTGATTGTCCTCCCCAACCTATCCTCATAAGACTTTTAAATGACAAATATAAATGTCCACAGAGAAACAACCAACTCACAGTGGAAAAATGACATTGCCTCTTAGAAAATTTGTAAAGTGTGATGGCTGGCTTCATTTGGCAACATGGCGTATCCCTGAAAGTGTCACCAAAAATCAATGGGCTTGTGACCATCCTGGTCTCTTGGCAATTGACTTGCTTGATTGTCAACACACACGTTCAATGAACTTACCTGAAGGTACAAATACAATCAAATAATAATGAAATGGAGTTCGAGTTTTCATGAGTAAATCAAATGTTCCGGTTACCCACCACTTGCCCTTTTTCTTGTTGTTAAAACCGTTCTTACCGCCTCACGGTGGTTATAATTTCTTCCTGAGTGTTTGCTCAAATACCAACACTACATGTTTTTCCTTGTCATGTTCGTAACATGAAGTGTGTTTTAAGTGATACTGCAAACTGTTTTCAGGTTTTTCTACATGCTTCAAAAAAGTGAAATATTTTATTCATTTTGGGGATGGGAAAATCATATCATATTTTTTTGCAATTACTTTAAGATATAGCCAGAGCATTTTGCAGTTAAATTGGATGCAATTGGTTCATGAAATTGGAAGCTTAATATCTTATTGTTTGCTAGATGAAATGTTAATTGAAAACACCGCTAAGATGATATTTATAAAAAATTGTCCCTTGTTTTCATAACAACTAAAATCATTACTAGAAGTCTTAGCATTTGCACAAACAAGTAAGCAATCAGTGTTGTGGGTACCAGCGTGGCCTGAGTAGTCAATTTGCGCTGATTTGCTAATAGTTTGCTTTTTCAAATTGAAAGCAATTTCTTCACTTTGAGTCCAAATATTAGTTTTTTCACGTTCTGACGATTTGTTATGCATATTTTAGGTGTTAGCACATATTTGTTTGCATGTATTGACTAGGTTTTATGCCCATTTTCCCCATTTTTTCTGTATCGTATTGGCGGTCTATAGTCATGACGTATCAGCGTTGTGTTACCTGTGCTATGGAATGAATTGAGGGAGACAACAACAAGAAGGAAAAATTGTTGTCGAAGACTTGCTACGTCTTTCACAATTGGTGAAGAATCTCCGTCTAGCTCATCCAGATTCCTTTTTGATAGGACTCATCATTCTTAGGATCTTCTCTTTTTTAAGTTGAAAGGGGGAGAGAGATTCCTGAGCAATCTGAACGAAGCTCCGCCTAGGAAAAAGAAGAACCAAGTTTGTATTACGTCCGTTTGACCGGGCTAATATTTTCAAAAGATGGCCTCACAGAACCCTTGGTGATCCAACAATTGTGCAAAAAGCTCTTTTGCTCCCCTTTCATAAAGATACTTCTCGAATCCAAAATATTGTTTCAAAACCCAACCCGTTCTACTGCTCCCTTATTTTGGGACACGGGAGTTTAATTGCGTTTTATTCGTCATACCTGCGTTTATTCTTATTCTTATTATTGGAACAACAATTCTAGACTCGGAATGTTGTTCGTTTTCTTAGTCTCATTCATTTCTATTAAATAAATTAGAACTAGCCTGTCGCCCTGGTAATGGATAGATTTTGTATTCTGGCCGAATTGCATCTTGCATGAGACTGTTCCTTTTTAGTCGGAGTAAGGAAATGCCTGAAGGGTTTCTTGTTCCAAACGCTCGTGATGGCACCCACCGGACGCCTCGCACAGAATGCCTCCCTGCTAGCAATCCGACTAAGTGTACCCGCTGCCGTCAGACGGATACTTTTTGCCATCCGCCTCAAGTGGGGAAAATTTATTCAAGTAAAAACCTAGCCTGGAGAAGATCGATGACAAAATGGACCATTGGTTTTTCATTCAACCCCCATGGAACTTTTTTTTTCAAGAGGTCCAGGTTTGGATTGGAGGGGTTTCGTTGTTCCGATGTTCCGATGTTCCAACACACTCAAAAGGAAAATCTCTAGACCACTCTCCTTTCGTTTTTGTGTTTCAATATGGGGTGGCCAGAATTTTCGGCAATGGAGAGGGCGATGAACCACTGGAATATGAATTGGATGCGAATACTTGGGTCAAGAATTAGCAACTCGGGATGGCCCGGTACATCCACATATTTTGATATTACGTTACGTATTTGATATGTCATATCGCGTGTGTGTGTGTGTGCACCAAAAATTAGATGTTAAGTATCAGGGGCATCGCCTCTCCACATCCCATTTCGATGGATGGATGTATGGATGGATATACGGATCGGAGGTATGGATTTATGAATGATTGTACGACTAGTCATCCGAGCAGCTTCGTATAATGGATTATGAGAAATGGTGAAGTAGCACGTAATGATAATGATGAGTGAGAGCATGTGCATAAATATCTAGTCTCCACGTACAACAACAATCATTAAGACTAGGTCTGTCAATACATTGTTGTTCATGCTTTGGGGCGGGGGTGATTCGACAGAATCTCAATATCTGCCTTCGAGTAACAATGTAAGCGTTGGAAGGGGAGTTATGCCCTTCACGGAATCAGGATGTCTCACACAGCTTTTATTGTCTTCTTTCTTCCCAAAACTATTTCGTAATGGATTGGAAAGGGGGTTGTTGTTAGTACTTTACTGAAAAGGGACGTAATTGGAAACTTGCATTTGTCACCTCTCAATCAATCCAGAAGATATGGATAAGGAAATGAGTATCTTTACTTTGGCGTTTAATGTTTTGAAATAATGATCAACGAGCTAAAGAAGTCGAGTTATTCGCAATTTTTTTGAAAATTTACATGCATCAATATGATGCATGATGCACTCTATGATGCATCGTAAGACCTTGAAATGGAAGGCCACCGATGAAACAAGTAACTGAATATAATCAATATTTCAATACTCAAGGAGTAAGGATTACTCCCAATGGGCAATGGTTTGGCCCTTAAATTGCATATGCGTGGTAAAGCGCAGAGAGTAAACACTGGAGACACATTAGTGATGTACTGGTTCTGGTAACATATTGTGGGGTCTGTGTTCTCACCAACTTCCGTTCATCGGCCTTTCGAGTCCCTAACTTCGCGTTGATGGGCTCTGGCTCACAATAACTATTAGATAATTGTCATTGGTTCTTATCGATTCCTAACCAACCTTCGATATACTTTGTGCATTTGTGCGTTTCGATTATTAGTAACTTGTTAGTAAAAAATGAAGTGAATTTCATTGCCCTTTCAGCACGACAGCGGAATATTTAGAACCCACAAAACGTATCCAACATGTCAACAGCACTCCAGAAGGTTGGTATCGCTAATCAAAAGGTAACAATCTATCATAAACTTATGACTATCCCCATACTTAATTTCTAAGAAGTTCCTAACAACCATATTACCCTCCGCTCTCAAAACCATTGCGGTTTGGTTGAAATAATTTATAGATTAGATTAAACCTGGTTTGATCACGTTTGACTGATCAACTCATAATGCATACATTAAATGGCATCCGTCTGAGTAGGAGAAACAGTTCATTTTGAACTTTGCGTTTTCATTTCACGTATTCATGACTAATACTAAGCATGAGTTTTTCGAAAATGAATTCCAAGTTTCAAACATTGAATTTGTCTCTTAAGCAATCAGAACGCGTTGCGACGGATTCGAATTGTTGTTCCAATCTATAAATCATGAAAATTTGCTCGACACAGAGACTCTCACATTTCGTTGTGTGTACTTATGGCTTGACAAATTGGTGCACGTGCAAAGATAGAAAAAGTATGATTAAATCATCGTATCTGCGTAGTTCTATCTTAAGTGGAAGAAGGAGGGATCATTCATCACATCTTTGTTGCTGCCAGAATCCCAGTATCGTATTTGCTAGACTCAAAAAGGACTAATGCCTCCATACACGTAATGCTATTGGTTGGTATTCAATACTTTCTACTTTTACTTGAATCAGTGGGTTCCAATTGTGGATTTCCCGTTCATTTTATAACCTAGTATGTGCCTGGATAGTAATGTTATTTTAGGCCATTGCAATCCCCCATTGTTACGTGATATGTGATCTTGCCAAACCAACGGGTGATTAGTGTAGTGTGATCACTGATCTACGTATGTATGCACGTAGAGTCGTGTACGTGGAGCGATCCATTGGGAGATTGAGAGCCAAGTGAGCCCCTTCGGAATTTTCGTTCCGGTGTCCAGGGCACCAACGCCAATGTTTTCTGATTCAATTTGCAACGATTGGCAAGTCTGTAACGGTTGTGCCTCTGCCTGTGCATGTGTATATGTGTGTGCATAGAGGGGATCATGTTAAAAGGGAAATGTGTTGATTCATTTATCAAGGGGATGACGGCTCAATCTCTGCTTTCTCCTGATCCAAGTTACTGTGAAGAGACTAGACTGTGTTATGGCGTAGATTCATAATGCACACACTTGCATCATCTAATGAGCAAACGATGTTAAAATGGAAGCGGAATTGGAAACGGATGCGACAATGACATCTTTGGTTGGATGGCTAGCCTTGGCTTACTGCATAATGAGGATGGTGCAGTCTTCCTAAAAGTAATAGTTCGCTCCCGTCAACCGATGGGGTCATTGTTACATAATCAATATACATTTGAAATGCTATTTGACTGGAGCATCTCGGAAAAACTCATAGATATCTTTACTCTAGATTTTATTTGCTAAAGAATCGATTAAGTCAAGCAGCTCGCGTATAAACAAACGTTTATGTCAGACAATTATTCCATGCTTCAATTTGACAACTTACCTGTTACATTTTTATTGAAGCCATCATTCAAGGAATGCATATGGACTCGAAAATACGAGCCGCTCAATTTTTGTTGGTTCAAGTATAGAGAAACGCTTCATGCCTCTTGAAGGATATCTTAAACTCGCAAACTGGCAAACGCACAAACTGACAAGACAATCATCACCAAACCGTAAGAAATATCTATAGCCAATACTCTCTTTGGCTTCGGATCGGTTTTCTCTGGTATCTCTTCAATCATAAGTGCAAATTTGGCCCGACTCAACTGCTCTGGTAGACAAAGTAAGA
Source organism: Tigriopus californicus (assembly GCF_007210705.1). NCBI lineage: Eukaryota > Metazoa > Arthropoda > Copepoda > Harpacticoida > Harpacticidae > Tigriopus > Tigriopus californicus. The sequence continues at coordinate 7,954,415 of NC_081446.1, forward strand.
CATAAATCATATCCATGTCAAATATCTTAATGGTGCGAAAAAGCCTTTTTGGCTCACTTTTCCACATTTTCAGACTGAAACTCAAAAGCTTCTCGACGAGAGGAGAACTATCTGAATGCTAAGTAAACATCGAGGTTTGAACATGATTGTTTATTCGTTCGATTACCGATGGAGGAATATGTCTTTGGCTATAATCAGATTGAACTTAATTGGATAATCGGATGGAGTGTCTACTAGTAGGTATGCACCAAAAGGGGCAAACCAGACCGATGGGAGAAGATGAGTGAAATAGGCTGTTGTTGTTGTATACCGTAACTGCAGGTAGTAGTAGATCATATTGCTGAGAGAATTTGGTTACAAACTGAGGTACTGAGAACGAGGGTGCGGTTGTGTTGTCGCCATTTTAAGCTCGCTTTCGTGTTTCCTGTCCAGTCAACCAAACACTCGGAAAGTTTTAGATAAGATTTCACTGGAACAGGCTCCAATTTGACAAAATGACAATGCTCCACGACCCACAATGGTTTGATTGAGATCCTCTCTGGTAACGTTGATGACGGACAAGTGAGAGTAATGAGGATAAAACCAGGCCGATGGATAGATACGTACAGCACATACAAGCATGATAGTAGGAAAAAGAGATGAGATCTGAATGAATCTTGACGTGATATGCGGACCTCGTTAGGAGGCGAGGGTCGGACAGGGGATTGCGATGATGCGATGATGGGATGATCAGATTCAATGGGCTGATCTGCGTAAGGGGTAGTACTTATTTGTGTGAGGATTCGCAGCATCTTGCACGACACGAACAGAGTTTCTGCGTGTGGAATGTCACGTAAGCAACTCTGGGAAACTAAAATACAGTCCGTAATAGCCACCGGGCGCGCAATCGCGTTGGAATTGAGCACCCAGATGAAGGACCTCCAGCCTCTGAAAACTGGAGGAAACGCCCACATGCTCTAGCCGGCCTGACAAGTACTTTATATTCATATCTCACATTAGCATGAAATGGAGGCACAAGCAGACAGGCCATTGTAGTATGAACACGTAGTATATCGTCCTTCAAAAGGTGGTGCACTATGTCCTGTACGGTTATGTCGTCTTCCTCTTTTCAATTTCGTCGAATGGGCTTCTCTTAATTCAGAAAGAGACAACGAGCGCCTCTTCATGAGACTTGGCGGTGTAACTATTGAAGGATCAAGTCTTGCAATATCGTAGTTAGTCTCTCCGTGTGTGTCACTTGTGCCATTGTGCCATTGTGCCATTGTACGTGTACGCGCCTCTGCTCCTCGTTTTCTTTCCTTCTCGTTTGAAGGCCCACTTGAGTGAGGCGACTAGAACAAGTTGTGCCCTTCACTGGGCTTTCATTCAAGTACGTAGGGAGAGTCCTGATTGAGCACTTGATTGACTGACTTGAGGTGTCCAATTGGCCTTTTGTAGGTCCACCGAGTGCCAGGAATCGGATCGGTAGGGTTAATTGTAGTACAAGGTGGCATTAGGTGGGTTCAATCGGCAATCCACACCCACATGCTGGGTAGTGGCATTGTAGTGATGCTTTTTCTTCTTCATCGAGCCATAATTACTGGTCTTCGGAAAGCACAAGTCATTGTAGCTAATCCGACCCGGGTGCGTGGCGTTTGACGTGTTCAAATCGCCACTAGAACTTTGGGTTCGATTTAGGTTGGTGATATTCATCATATCCGCTCGCAAGCTCTCCTAGAAAGCAAACAGATATACAACCATGAGCTCATTGGTCTCGATCGAATGGACACTTGGATGGCAACTCCTGTTAGTAGGGCTCTCTTTTGAGGGTCAGAGGCAACAGAGTAAGTGAAGGCTAAGGAAACTGACACAGATTAGGTAAGGAAAATGTCCTGCTCCAAGCATAGACAGCGAAAAGTAATGATTGAGAAACATTGGTGTGTTGTTCTACCTCAAAGGATTGTCAATCCTTTTCCCTGTTTGTTGAGGATTCAGCAACCGCCTGATATGAGTGAACCATTGATTGCTTGCTCTTATCGTGATTGCGCCGTAGAGCCAAGTGTGATCTCATTAGAAAACTTATCGCCGTCTTGGTTCTCCGACTTGTCCGTGTTATCTGACAGCTCTTAATGAAATTTTAATCCCCCCCCCTCTCCACCGTTTTCACTCCCTGCATTGTGGCAGTCTTTTTCTTTCTTTCTTTTTCTTTCTCTTTCTCTCGCTCTCCTCGTCTATTATCTTTCTAGCGAGCCCCCGCCTAGCTAGGTGGCTAGCAAGGTGCTCGTCCGTTGGATGGGCGAGTCAATGGAGCCCTAACTAAACAGAACGTGGCTGCCGTCGCCGTTGTCGTAAGTAAATTTCGGTATCAGAAGTCTTACTTGGGCTGTCCGATACGTTGAAGAGAATCAGTGCGAGTTCTCAGGACGGAAAGTTCTTTGTCGTGATAAGATAATTGAAGAGAATAGCCATTTCAACTTCAGAGAACTAAACTCAGAGAAATGGCAGTTGTGACAGATGTAAACTTTTTTGACGGCAGCTTTAAAAACTAAGGTTGAAATTACAAGCCGATCCTCAGCTTTGATTTCTAAAGTGCGCTTCATCTATGACCATCTATGACTGTCATTGGAGAGTTGTTCAAACCTGCTCTTTATTATGCGCTCGATTTTCTAACGGAACTTACATTTTTGCTACCTTGTAAGTTCACACGGACTTGGATAAGTTTCTTTTATCAAAAAAGAGCCTGTTTCAATTTTGTAAGCGAAGCTCATTTCCCTTCACAGTTTGAAGAGGAACTTAAAGTCAAATCAAGACTGGGTTGGCATGCAAAGTATCAGGGAAACAGAAGATCAACAGTGTCGTCAACAACAGCATTAAAACGCTTGGCATGACGTGCATGGAATGACATGGAAGCATGCAAAACATACAAGTTTCGAAATCCCAAGCTAAAAACGACAGCATAATTTCCTCGGCACAAAACACCACCCCTGAAACACTTGAACTTGATACCTTTCTCAAGAGTTGATAAATACAACAGGAAGAACTGGATGGTTATGAGTTGGTCGTCATCGTTGTGGTCATGGTCGCCGACAACCATGGGCCCAGCAAAAACAACGACGACAACATTGTTGTTGTTGTTGTTGTTGAGGTCGTCATTGTCAGGGGATGGAATGCCCCCTTGAATGTGAGTGTCAGTGAACGAATGAACGTTCAGCGGAAGAAAGGCAAGACTCTTGGAAGGTTATACAAGTTGTGAAGAAGGTTGTTGGTCTGTCCGTCCTGCCGGTTGTTCGTTGGGAAAAAGCCCCTGGACATGGTAAAGGTGGAACGAAGACGAGCCAGAAGCTCAGGAAGAACGGGAAGAGATAAATCCATTCACCCAGGAAGCGAAGAAGTGAAGGAGTGCCGCTCACTGCCTATACAAATGATTCGGGTTGTCTCACCTTGGAGTCGTTGAACAACGAGTCATGAATATATTGCTTATGGGGGTTTAATTTCTCATTGGACGAGCTGTAGAGTGCGTCGGGGGGGATGACCGAGGACTTCTCGGGAAATCCACTCAGATTGCTACTGTGCGTAGATTCTACGTCTGTCCTTTCACTGGAATAGAATCGAGGCACGGTGTTTTAAAGAGGGAACAAAATGCAACAAGGCAAAGAAAAAGTAACAACGGCTAAAATATTTAAGGAAAATAACAACGATCCTGACTATTAACAACTGAATACCCGAGGCGAACAAAAATAGAAATGCCCAAAATAAAGAAACAAATCTCACCACCGACCTTTGGTGGGTAGGAACTGTGTCATCTAATAAGGCAAAAAATCAGTCTATCTATTATTCATTTGACCAACGAGACAATCCAAAAGAATAACCATTTGATTTTCGTTTCTACATCTCCAAATATTGTTGGTAGATAGTAAATGATTTCTTTCCAATTGTCTATTGATCAAATAAAGTGGTCAAACTGCAGTCTTGAGTACATAAAACAACTGAATCTGTCCCTCACTCTTGCTTGGTCTCAGAACAGTGTGGCTCACATTTGCGATAGTAACGTGCGTCTGACCTACTACTTTTGAACAAGAGGGCAAGAGCCTCACCCTAGAGCAATAGCTCTCTGTTGAACTGGAGGTGAGAACTGGGCTGAGATGAGACACGAGATCTGCTCACTCTTTTTTTAGTTTTTCTAGCAAAATGAATACCAAGCGAAAACGTGCATTGAATTTAGAAACCAACCAACCAACCGGCCGATTGCCATTATAAGCACATGGCAATAACATAGAAATTTCAACAATAAACACGCTGGCAATGGGAGAAGAAAGCGCCGAGGATCTGATGCATTAGACGAGGTTTTTGATTAAACGGGGTTTGTTTTTTGATAAAGTACTTTATCTACCGACATTGCACGGAAATGAACCCTAACATTAGAGTTGTCCCCTTAGAATCTATCTTTTACCTTTCGATATCCGTCGGCTTGAAATCTTTTTTGGTGGTGCTATTGTCTGAAGATCTGCAACAGGCATTTTTCCCGCTTTTGCAGCAATAGATGCAAATGAGGAGGAAGAGCAAAATGGTCAAGGTGGCGCCAACGATGACGGCTATCAACGATTCCTGAGAAACGTGATCTGCGAGCAAACAAGAAGATGAGATTAGAATTGTCGAAGCAACAAAAACAATCGTTGGGTTGACACTCGAACCATGAGCCACTCAAGCCTAATGCCCAACTGAGTATTGTTCATTTGGGGCCTTTTTTACGCATACATGTAAGAGCTTTTGGTAGTGACGAAGTGACCCCAAAGTGTACTACGTACACTAGTAGCACCTACTGTACATACAATAGGCGAGTGCTCTGTTTACCTCTGACAATGAGATGAATAATGTGGCTGTCGTTCCCGTGGTTGTTCGACAACTTGAGCTGATAGGTATGACTGTCTGTTGGGTGAGCGCCATTAATTCTCAACACTGAAATGTAGCAATCCTCCCGATCCGACTTTCGAGCACTCTCGGCGATAAAGCGTCCATGACCCGTGCCAGCAGCTAAAATGATGTTGCTGCCAGAACCGGAACCGAGGTCACCGAGATGCCAAGCTTGCTTGGGCGGAGGATCCGCACAAAAGAGCACTTCCAAAGTGGCATCTTCACCGTTTTGAACTCGCACTTCATGTTGGGCCTCATATTTCATCACTTGAGGCGCTCCACTGACTTCCACTCGAATCGGCTCCGACTGGACGGATCTTTCCTCACCATTGATGGTGTTCATGGCCTTGCACACGAATTCGCCTTGATGGTTGTAGGTCACATTATCAATGACCAGCGTTTTCTGTGATCCTCGAATGAAGACCTCTTGGGTGGGAAGCTTCTGCAGCCATTGGTAGCGAGGGGCAGGATTTCCTTCGGCCTCACAACTCAACACGGCCTGTTTGTTCTTTTGGGCCGCCACAATGTGCGAGGGACCCACGGACAAGATAGAAGGTGAATCTAGTGGAAACACAAAGGCGAAGAAAGTGAATAACCATGTTAAGAAAGCAGGATTTACACTTCCTTTTCACCAGCCTACAATAGGTACTTATATCGTACTACGTAAAAGGGAGGGAGACTTCTCAAACAAGGATTACGGGAAATAGAGGATGTCTGTCGGCATGCAAAGTCAGACCGAAACTGGCAAATTAGCAATGATGCGCGCACTGTGGGGAATGTAATAAATGAATTTATATTTACTTTTACGCCATGACATGACCAAGAGTCTTAATAAAGTTTTATTATCAAAAAAGGAATGTCATATTTGGGTGCTGTTCACACACACACACGACAATAATTTAGGGTCGCCCAACTATGTGCATGCACCTGAATGTCCTCCAATTCAGAAAAAGTCAGTTGCATTGGAAAAAGAAAAGGCTGATTTCTTACATTTCACATCCAATTGAACGAAAGCGGGTTCACTGAGTCCCAAAGCATTCTTGGCACTGCAGCTGTATAAACCTGCCGTATGGCGAGTAACCGGACTGAAATTGATCTCATCATCGGGGCTGAAGATACCATTGAGGCCTTCCTTACGCCAAAGGACGGTGGCCGGTGGATTAGAATCAGCGGTGCATCGGAGTGTGGCCGGATCTTTTTCATCCTCCAGGTTGCTCAAGGATGATGTCTCAATCGATACACTCGGAGGATCTGAAAAAAGAGGGAACTCATGACGATGTGAGTGTAAACGAGTGTCCAGCGATAACGTATCGGTGGCGGTAAGATGAAATCATACGATTTGAAGAGTGTAAAAGGTGAACCTGGGCCGGTCAAGTCCAGTAGAGAGGATAAAAAAATCACACACGTTCCAACCCACGAACAGAGGAAGGGAAGGAAGGAGTGAAGGAAGTAGGAAGGAAGAAGAAGAAGAAGAAAGGGAACAAGCAAGAAAGATGACCAAGACAAAGATCGTGCTCGTAGTTTTGCCAAACTCTCCAGTAGTTTGGTTGACTAGGGCATAGTAAAGGCACCTCCGCACTAGTCATGTGGGAGGGGTAGTGCCGAACGGGAAACGAGTGAAATGAAAGCCAGCCTTTCCTCATTTCTCTTGAGGAGATACTTACAATGGATGGTAATGGCAGTTTGTGCGGCCAGGGAGGCCTCCAAGGTCGGATGTTCAGCCAAGCATTTGATAATGGCCCCATTGTCGCTCTTGCTAACCGGGAGTGTCAATCTTGACACCGAAATCCAAGTCCGAGCTTCGGGCGAGATGCGGCTATTTTCTTGTGTGTGCCCAGATAGAATCTCCTTGTTGTGAGCAAACCAGTGGATCTGTGCCGGAGGATTGCCTCCACTCACAATGCATTCGAGCTCCAGCTCTTCGCCCGCTGAGGCTATCACTTCAGCACCCTCGTCGCCAATCCGTTGAATATGAATCTCGGTCGGAGGTTCTGCAGTAACAACAAGAATGACGCCATGAAGTTAAATTCAAAATCTGTCATCCTGACATATTGTAAGATGGTGGTTTCAACAGTATCTGGACCACACGGCAAGGGAGTAATATCGACAATCAATACACTGACGATGAATGAATGGGCTGGCTACTAGTGTGTCAAAACTACGAGGCCAGACAACTTGGCCAAACTTCTTCTTACCTCGTATCACTATTTGGGCTCCTTCACTGGTGAGAGCATCCTTGTTCTGGAAGCTGCTCGGTGTCACTTGGCATTGCCAAACCCCATCATCATATTGGAGTTCTGCCGCCAGGACCCTGAGGGAGCAGTCTCCCGTGTCCGGGTTTCCAGCCCATTCGTACTTGCTATCTTGAAGTCCCACCGGAGCTCCATCCTTTTCCCAACGACATTGGCCTCGCTTCTCACTGATGACACAAGGTAAAACAAAGCTCCCTTGAGGGTTGACTTCTTGATATTCAGGTTGCTCAACCCAGCCCTGAATGGCTGAACAAGTCTTCAAAAGGCACAAAATCACTAACCACGACAGATATTCCATTTTCGTTTTGTTCATGGGGCGAGAAGTGAATCTCTCGCAGACTAAACACAATCGATACGGAGTCGTAACCGACGTGTTTTAGAAGAGAACCATTGGAATTTTTCTCCCTAAACCTGCTCAAATTCACGACACTCGCGGTTTCGCCAAAGTCACCATCGTCTAAAATGACCGCAACACGACTGACTGTTCAGAGACAGAGAATCGGGGAACCGCAATCACGCAGTACTGAACTCAAACTGATCTCTTGAGTCGAAGTTGAAAAACCAACGCCAACGGCAAGTTGAGACTGCTCCAGGGGATGATTGGTGGGTGGGTGGGTGGGTGGGTTGTTGGTTAGGAAGGTTGGTAGGTAGGTAGCGTTGTGTGATGGGACTTGGGTGGTAGGTAGGTGCGTGGATTTGAGAAACGCGCCTCCGTCATCGTCGTCATCCGCGTCGACGGCCAGCCCGTTCTCGGGTCGAGGCGGCTCCGTTGATCCTGGTTTCCGCGTCCGAGCAAGAGAAAACGGACTAAAAGGGAGGAACGGCAATTGGGAGGTCGACTCTCGGTTGATCATCCCAGATGCGTGTGTGTGGTCTTGTCTGCCTACCGACAACAATAACAACAATAGTCACGGAGAAAAGACCGACCGACCGACCGACCGACCGACCGATGGCTTAATCAAGCCTCTGGGAAGAGAACATGGAGAGAAGAAGAAGGAGAAGGAGCCAGGGGTCCTAAGAAGGTAGTGGTTACTAAAGAGGGAGCCACCCACCCCCCTGTAGCAAATGTACCAAACACATCTTGGTCATTTGGGCGCTCGAGCAATGCGATCCAAAAATCATCATTACTTGGCCGTGCATAGTCGAGTAACAATGGCATAAGAAAATGAAATTATTCCGCCTAATCGCAAGGTTAGACGTAAACTACGTGGGTTTTCTCCGTTTTGAAAAGGAAGAGGAATGCTCCATCGGACAAAGTAATCGAGAGTTTGAAATTAATTTGGCATTTACTTGATGGCATAGCTTAAGCCTCGATGAAAGAATGTGTCTTCGAAATTGATACGAATCTTGTTGGTTTTTTGACCCCCTCATTGGTAATAATGAGTGATGGACTTCAGCGATGTGCATTCTGCGCGTCTCACTCTTGCAATGCATGGATCTGCCATTGAATTGATCCAACGCTTATTTATGTTCTTACTAAGGTCAAGACCATGAGGCAACCATAGCAACCAGTTCCCTTCGTGTATGGATTGCTTTTGGAAAATAATACCTAATCTGAGCACCTGAACACACACACACACACACATCGAATATTTAGAATATACTCCCACTTGAGTCATTGTGGCTACATGCAAACAACGCTCTTCGTTTTTAACACTCTTGTACCAGCTCTTTGGTTGGTGGCCTGTCGAGAGGGAGGATATGATTCTCGTAATAATGGCGTTGGTGCGTTTTGAGCGCTTGAGATTGAGACATCAGAAAAGGTAACGCACAATTATCACTTGATGACGCGGAACAAATTCACAGGTCTTTCCCATCAAAACCACAAGCAGATTCTCCCCGCCCTTACCCACATTTTTGAATGCACCACATTGGAAATACTCAGAGTACCGTGACTTCGTTGTCATCCTCCTCCTCCTCCTCCTTCTCCTTCTCCTTCTGTGCAGCATTTTAGAAAAAAGGTCATCATTTTGTTGAGGTTGTTGTTGTTGTTGTTGTTGTTCTTCTTCTTCTTGATTTCAACTGCACATCGGCCGCTGGGGCGACGACGGATTTGGGGGTCAAAAATGGTGAGCACAATAGAGCTGTGGACAACAAAAACCAACGCCTCCAGTGGACTGGGGGTCCTTGGTGGTCACTTTAGGTTTCATTTATTACCCAGCCGAAATCCAACCCACCATAGGTCACTCCATCATGTCGTCAGGAATGGTGAAGGATGGGTTCAGCCCACCTAGGATGAAGATCCCTCGCTCAAACATCTCAATTGGAATTCGGTTCAGCCCACCTGGCCAGGATAGCACAATGAAAAATACGCACGCACGCACGCATGCATGCAGAGACGGCAAGCCAGGAATAACCGCTAAAATAGGGATCAAAGCGCCATTACCACAATTCGTTGAGAGTGCTCTTGTACTGTATGGGGTAAACGAGTCCTATCAGACGCAAATGAGCCTCATCGATCGTCAATATAGCTGCTCCCCGAACAAGGTATCCAAGAACAACCACCCAATTGCCCCAAAGGATGGGTAAGTGGGAGTTCCTCTAAGTTTGAGCTTTAAATGACGCACTCCGATCCAGACCAGAGAGTGGGGGGGGGGGGGGGGGCTGCCAGCACCACACACGATGAGCCCCCCTCCCATAATGTATTTCTCCAAACTTAGTGGATCCCTAACGAGGCGCCGAGCAGCGCAACCAGCTCAAAACAAAAAACTTTAACACTCAGTGCTAGATAAACAGAGCGCTCTTTTTATCGCTCACACCCGTTGTTTCTGGGTACAAGATAGTTAGGTACGGTGATCAGTGATCACCACAGTTTTATCAAATCGGTTTGAAATATTCCGCTTTTACTTTGAATACTGATCAACAAGCACATTGTGGATCTGCAAGGGGAGTCTTAATTCCATGCATACATGCAAATAAGGGATATTCCCTCAATTCCATGAAAAATAGATTGAATATGGCGATCAAATCAATAAAAGTTGTAACTGTGTGCTAATTCACAATGGGGTCTCAAATTAGCCATTATTACGTGGTTAATCTGTCCAGCTCGGTCTTTGATATACTCGTATGTACTGTATTACAAATATGTTTTGATTGTTGTAGTTGTTTTTTTTCGCGAAGAGATGGGTTTTGAGCCATTACTTTGACAAAGTGTACACATAAAAAAACATCAATTGGTCTCCTACTGGAGTAAGTAGAATAGTAGTAACGAAATTACAAGTAACACAATGACAGTACTTTTTCGATAAATGAATCCGGCTGCATTTCAAAATGGCATAGTTGTGACGATTCCCAAAGAATCGACCTCCAAAGCGGACTTTAGTTTTGTTTTTTCTCTCTGAGCAACTGAAGCCCTGGTAATAATCATTGGGTGATCCCCCTTCACATTGACAACGATATATCACTCTAGCAAGTCATTTTCTCAGCCAAATTCCTTGACAAGTGAACCTAAATTTTATTTTGACTCGAACTGAAATTCACTTTGCACTCTCATTGCCGTTGAATGTTCAAAAAGAGATGAAGGTAGTGTACTTGGCACTTCATCACAAACATTATCCATCTTGATTTGAAGGATGAAGTACTACCTGAGCTGGACATCTTTGAAATAGAAATACCTACACCGTGGTTACAACTTTTGTCAAGATTTCTAGTCTGGTTTTTCTTTGTTTGAAATACGAAAAGAACAACTTTCGGCAAACAACAGTTTTAAATGTCGCTCTCTTTTTAACTGATGGGTGCGAAGATCGGAAGGTGTGATTAGGGTCTAAAACTAGGAAGTTTAAAAAAGGCCGGACTGGAGAATCAAACTGGCGATCTCTCTACGTCACCTCCTTTATGAGATTTACTTCTGTCTCCGGGTTTTGAACCCACGACACAATTCGAAAAAGAACCCCCTTTTAATTTCGCGGTTTTTTTCGGTTTTGCTGTTTTCCAAATAATTCCAATCTAATAAAAATTAGATTTAGGAGATACCATATTTTCACGGCCGTCGTGATTCCATTTCTCTTGTAATCTAGATTGGCACTATCTCCTATGTTACGAAGGAGCTATTGCAACCTACATGCCCTCATAATTTAACCGAGCGGTTTAACGGGCAGCATGAACAAGACACGAAGACCCAAGCGTCGTGGGTTCAAACCCCAGAAGTATAAGTAAACATCAGAGAATTGAGTAGCACCATAACATATCTACTCCAAAGAAATTATAATTCTTTCCTTGAAGACCTATCTTTTAGTTCATTTTTGGATAGCGGCATGTTCCAATTTTTCTATCATTTTTGTTACCCTCTAATTCCTTTCTTATTACAATTTTCCGAAACATATTTAAGCAAACTTTTCACCAATGTCGTGTCGTGTCGTGATACCACCGTGTCCTACGTACGTAGTACATATATTCGATGGCTACTTTAGAGGGCAGAAGACTGCACTGAGGTGAAGAGGAAATGTAGAAAATGCAGAAAACTGCCAACTTCTTCGTGGGAGGTGTGACCTGATCGATTGTCTCGTTTGAAGTGTTCGAGTATGATTTGAGAAATGACAAAAATGTCTGAACTGATGCGCTCATAGGGCCATGCCAAAAACCCTCGAAAAAAGGGATTATGAATAACAGAGGACTCAATCATCGGGTTTGGTTCAGATGTCACCTCCAGTTTAGAAACATTCGTGTTACGCTGCAATGATTCAAAGTCGTTAGCTAGCAAAATTAGAATTCAATCTATTTGTTCAGGGAGCGTATGGGCCCGGTAGTGTACGTTGCTGTAACCGATACGTTGCTGACGCACTTTTTCCTCATTTTTTTGTGACATTTGTCGTAAACCTCGTGAGGCGAAAAATAAATCCAACTGAATCAAGCAATGACGATTCAGATTGTCCGTGAAGAAGGCATCTACACGTATGTTTAACTCGATCAAAACCATCAGTCCAAAAGGATTCATTCTCCTTGGTAATAACGAGTTATTAACGTTTAACAAGATGGTTGAAATATACTTAGAACCAAAAGCCCAATCCAATTTGTGCAATCAGATAGATACTCGCATTAGCTTTTGAAATACGGGCCATGTATTCCAAATATTTTATGCACTCATTTTCATTGTTTCAGAATTATTAGCTTGATTCTCAATTTTGGTAGTGGCGGCAGCTGATGAATAAGAAGAGAAGTGACGAATGGCTTGAAATTCAAAAGAGATTTTCAATGACCACACAAAAAATGGACAGTTACAGGGCCGACATTCATTTTTAAATCAGGCAACAGCCAACCAGATGCAACGACCATGTTTCTATTCTATTTAAGATATTTCAAAAAAAAAAAAATGATAATGAAATCATAAGAAAATTTCGCATGGTTTGTGGGATGTTTATGTCACATAATTGATATCCAGCCATTAGCACCAAAAACATTTGTCTGTATTTTTGCATTTTCTCCTCGTTTTCCTCTAAGGCAAGATCTTTTCGTAAATCATTATGGCGCCCAAAAATATTGTATATATTTTGGCGTAATATCGGCTTAAATTTACAACAAAGCAAGCACGCAAAATAAAATCAACCGCTGATGAATTGACCTAATTAAATATCAAGTTTTTTTCTTACCTTAATGAATGCGTCAATCAGTGACATTAACTATTTAAAACAATTTCGTAAAGTTTTGCTGACAGCTCCCTGGATTAGTAAAGAGTATGAAAATGGATGACGATATGGCCTCTGTAATGTTGGTGTCTCCGGGCTCCTCTGGTTACCAGAAAGGTTCGCTGATAGATGTGATAATGATAGCCCAAGGAGCATTATATTTCCCAGGTAAACATGATGAAGTTGCTTTGATTACAGAGATCCAAGTTCAAGGTGGAAACGTCGACCTTACGACGCCCCCCCCCGTTGAGTAAAAAGCACAATCATTAGTTTAAAGTTATTAACTTGCTTAGGAGAAAAAAAAGATCTCATTCTCATTCGTAAGTCCATGGCAAGTAAAAATTTAGTGTTGATAAATAGACCTCACGGGGCAAATCTGTGTCTTGCTTACCTTCTTGGTGAGTGCATAGGAATTCAACGGCTCTCATTTTGACCGGGGACCGGGGACTCAGCTCTAAGGCTGGATTTGTGAACGCCACGCCAAGTGATTTATTGATGGGCAATTCGTTGTCAGAACGAAGTCTCACTGGGAAACCGCACCCGAAGAGATATGCGTTAATCTCCAATTTATTGGCTGAAGCATGCATATCCATGGAGGGTAACTGACATGAAACGCATTTCAAAGCTGAACTGAACGTACTACGTAGATGTACGTATCGAATTTCGTTTGTCTCGTTAAGAAGTTATTGTCTCAGACAATTTTACACCCAGAGAGCTGAATTATCTTTTCTTCACTTTCTTTCTGCTTCCATTTTATCAGGGTTTTTTCCCATTTGGGGTGCTAGGGTCGGAGGGTGAGCCTCGCCCGGCCAGCGAAGCTAGCCATCACATCTTTCGTCTATATTTCCGACAGGCAATGTCAAAGTCCATATCAGATTGGTTCTCCATCTGTGCGTATGGTTAGCGTCTAACAGTTTCCTTAAGGAAAGGTCGGGGAGGAGAATCGAACCGGGAACCTCTCTCATGCTAGGAAACTGCGCTACCTGCTATACCACGTCTCCTCCCTTTATTGAAGAATTGCCTGGTTGAGAGTGCAACCTTGATTAATTAAGCAATAACTAAGTGTAAAGATTTTTTCCGAACTCCCGGTAATGGCAGAAGTGACAAAAGCTCATGGAGAGGATTTCATATTAGTAAATAAATAGTCATTATTAAAGGTTGAAGTAAGAATATATTTGTCCAATTTGTTCCGGGAATATTTTTTTTCCAAGAAAACTTTCAAAAAACTGACAGCCATCACTCGAACTCTGCCTGTCTGTCACTCTGTTGCCTTTACAGAGATTCGGTTGTAGAAGCATGAAATATGCGTGTAGAAAAGCGAGCCGGAGCTGATGATCCGTCCCTTTATTTCGGCAGGCACCGGTGGGAGGGCGGCAGCCATTATCCCTTTTGAAAATCCCCTTTTAAGTCCTAATCCCCAAACTTGTTGACAGAGTCACGTCCTTTGGCAAGTGTCGACTGTCGACCGACCCTCGCTTTCGCCTCTTTCTTTTTATCGTGTGAGTGGGCAAATGCTTCTACGAAGTGGACGTGCGGGCGGATGCACTGTACCAAGTGCGAACTACCCGAACTACCCGAACTACCCCAGAGAAGCCAAGAAGTCAGTACAGTATGAGTCACTTTGAATAGACCGAATCATCCCATCATCATGTGATTTCGGGTTGAAAGAAGGACAAGGGGAGAGCCGATGATGCTTTTTCTTGAAATTTTTGACAAATAGTCCCTTGATCTTGGAGTGCAAGCGAGTCAGCTGTGAAAGGCACAAAATGGCAGATGGGATCCATTGGAGTACTCGATCAAGTAACGCTCATAGGACCTTGCAGGCTTACAAGAAAGAGTAGGATCGCGTGAACTAGAGTTTATTGCAACCATTGTCAAGATAAAAAATAATGAGAATCAAAATGGCCAGATGAGGCAAACCAAATCTCCTGTGGGGAACCAAAGAGCTTTATTTCGTCAAGGAATGCTTTTCTAGTACACCTGAGCTCTCGAAAAAGCGCTCAAATGTTAATAGATTGCCCTGGGAAAAGTTTTCGTGTCAAATCGACCTGTCTTAATCAACAAGCCAAGTTGACGAGCGCATCCGCCCTCTTCTACCAAGAGGATTGAGTGACTATAACATAGTGGCCAGTATGACATCACGGAGGCCAGATTTAATCAGACTGGCATCCTGACGGGTAACGGTAAGGCGTTATTTTCAAAAAATATATAACGATAACGCGTTACTTCTTTTGATAACGGTTCAAACCCTGCTCATGAGTAATGATGGCCTCAAAAGATACATGGGCCGAATTGATTCAACTTCAAGGAGTGGATGGAACAGACTTGTTCAAATTTGTTTCACTGTTTTTTGTGACCATGATTCTAATTATTTTCACATGTTGCCTACTGGTTCGAGATGCACTAATTTTCAATGTAGCTGTCATCTTGTATTTCAAGTGCTTTCAGGTTTTAGGAATATCTGGCAATTTAAATGCTTCAAAAAATAAAAATAATTGACCTGTTTGGGTATTGGTCCTCCAACCTGAATTCGAGAGGCTCGTTGGTCTTCAAGCTCATTTTAAACTTGGCAACACTGCTCCGAAGATGGGCCAGACGTTATCAGTTGATCAAAAACTCCATTAAATTGACGTAATCATGTTTTGGCTATCTATTTGTTTGGGCTGTTGTGGTGCCAATGTTGGATACTGGACAGCTTTCCCCCTTCCCTCTCCGCAAGCATTTAAATCCTTCTGTGTTCGAGTTCAAAGAGAACAGTGACAAACTTGTATCAATTCAAAGCCTACACTTTTAGGAGGGTTGGTCCAAAATCACTGTGTATATCATTTTGATATTACTTGTGATAAGATGCGAACTAGTAAATGATTCGTTCTCACACAGCAAAACTTCAAAACGGTGAGAATGACTTTCAAAGTTTTAGACGGTTTGGAGCCACCAACATTACGCATCAATTTCTGGGATTTTTAGGGCTTTGGTATTTTTTCGACTTTTGGCATTTATCCAGTTGGCTGTCTTAGATATAAATGGTTTTCATTGGTAGAATTCTTGCCCATTAAAGGAAACGTTACAAGTTGAAAAACTTGCTAATGCAAGCGTAAAAACTAAAGCAAGCGCAAAAGCTAAAGCAAGCGCAAAGCGCAAGCTAATTGCAAGCGTAAAGCAATTGTGAAATTTTGTGAAAAATTGTGAAACTCAAAAATCGGAAACTGTGTCTGAAGGTTTCGTTATTCATGAACGGGATATTGCGTAGGCAAATCACTTGCGCCATAGACCTCCTCAAGAAGTGGACAGTCAACGGCCCCAACGGCAGCAGATTTTCCCATGTTGTGATCAGAACTATTCATCGAGTCTAACAGGATAACATTGGGCGCAAATTAAATAAAACATCATTTGAGCGGTTTTTACTTCATTTTTTTTTCTAGCTGGCAACTTCTTTTTGGCAATCTTCTTGTTATTACCTATTCTTCTTTTCTTCATAACATGTGTATTGGAATTTTCTTCACTACAAATGTTTTTGAGAAAAAATTGAAGAGCCTTTTGGTTAAGTTGTTGCTTTGTAAGTAGAGCTGTACGTAGAGGTGTTTTTGTGACACTCAACGTGGAAAGCATTCCAAATTTCCTCGCATGAAGCCAATTTTTCATAACCATCATAGCATAAACATCTCTAGCATTTTTGAACAACAATTACCGGTCCTTTGCTAGAGGAATTTCACTCAAAACCTTGTAGATGTTTCAGACTTGAAAACAGAATGTGAAGGCAGAAAGATATCGCTAGGATGAGTGAGTCCTCCTCTGCTTACTTGCTCCAAAAACATAGCTTGTAACATTCTTTCTTCTTGGTTTTCGGCCTCCTCGAAAATGACATTGAGCTCTTTACCTTCGACAAAGAGTTTCTTGCACTCATGGCACTCGGACTGGTTCGACAGTGATCTCCCAAGATAACCAAATATATAATAAATAGTGTTCTGATCTTCACTTTTGGGGCAATCTAAAGATATATTGGGCACCAAATGGCAAACTTCTTGAGCATCTTTTTCGACGTTATTTGAATTCTTTTCTTTTCTTTTTTTTTAGAAAAATGACCATTTAACTTGTATAAATTAAACCAGGTTTTGAAAAAACTGAGCGATGCAGCCAAATGAAAAAATCGACAATTAGTCGTAGAATAAAACATAGAGTACGTTTTGATTGCTGTAGTTTTGAATATGTTTCTGGTATCAAAATGGTGTACAAAATGTTAATTGAAGGGCTTGACATGCTGATGTATTTGCCTTTAATTTTCCCCGAAAATGACTGTATAGCCCGCAAATACTTTAATTCCTTTCTTTTAAATTTGTGGCTCTTTATCTGTGTGGAATTGCTATAAATTGTAAAGATTATTTTCAAGATGGTAGATATATTCAATGTTTGCAACTGTAATGTTCTTTGCTTCTCCCCGAGAGATACAAACTTACATACATTAAGTTAATCCTGAAGTTTTGAATTGAGCTTGGATCCGAACCCAATCCGAATCCGAGCAAAAAGCTTAATTCGTCTGAATACGAATCCGATCCGATCCGAAAACTTGGATCCAATGCACAGCTCTACTCCTCAGTCACTATAGGCCAATTTCTCTTACTTCGAATATTACAAAGGTATTTGACAAGATCATGAAGTTCAAACTTGTAGAGTTGTTTGAAGTCCATGATATCCTTCCTCCTAGCCAGCATGGGTTCCGAGCACATTTTAGCACGGTTACCCAACTGATTGAACATATAGATCAGGTTATTGAGGGACTTGAGAGACATGAGTCAGCTTCATTCATTTACAAATGCGTGCATGCCATACAAAATGCCTTCAAAGAAAGTTGGAGTTGATCCAAGGTAGAATTAAGGCCTCCATTGAGAAAGATCAGTTGAAAAAGGAAAGTAGAGTAGTTCAGGAGTAGCTTTTCAAGGCTAGCCACAACCACTGGGTTCAAATTGCTCTGGAGCCTTTTTGCTAGTTTGCAGCTCGTTTTGAATAATTGCTTCCTATACTTCGGAATTTTAGACTGTACCCCGCCCTGTGGAACACATTCAGAGATTGGTAGAGTGGAACAAACGTCCTCAAAAACTAGAATCATTTTGTCTAAGGCTAAATCAATGGATGATTCCTTTTTCAGCATTGAAATAAGATCAAGCTCCCCTAACCTTTCCATAATCAATGGCCAATGTTATCTTTGAACTTGAACTTAGCCAGACCGACCTTTTTGGCCGGTCTTACTCTAAAGCACGCCGGCTTTTGAGTAATGGTCGACCCTACCTCGAGAATATGATGATCTGACAGATTTTAGGCGTCACATGGACGTACTGGATCAGATCAGGGTCATTGGAAAAAACCAGGTCGACAACACTATTCGCTCTAGTGGCTACACCAACCTGCTGGGAGAATTTGCGCAAGATCGCAAACTCCTCCAGCTTTTCGAACGACTGATATGTCGATTTCGAAATGGGAATGTACGCATCTGGACTAGCCTCCCACTCTACAGTGCTAACCAGAAAGTTCAAGTCCCCTACAAAGAAATCCTTTGAGCAAACTGACTGGTCTAACTCATTTCCTATGAATTTGAGAGCTGACAAGAACGAGCTTACTGAACAAGAGGGGGGGGGCTATATATTGTTACAATGGACAGATCAAGACCTCGGCTATGACAAACTAGGACCTCTTCTTCTCCATTCGACATTTTTACATGACTAATGTATATATATATATATATATATATTTTATCCATCCATTTTGAATAGAACTGTCTCTCTTATCAAGGCAGTTATTGGAGATACACTATATTAAAGGTTGGAACGCACTTTGTTCAGGCAATATTCTTCTCCTTTAAAAGTCAGTGTTACAGCCAGAATAACAAAGCCTTAAGGTTCACACAGTTATAATTCAAGGTTTCATAACTTAAGGGACAAACACGTGGTGGCTCAACAAAAATGTAACAAGAAGTCCGGGCTCTTCTTGCCTGGCCCCATGAATTCCAAAAAATGGCCGATGACCCAAGATGTACTCCCGAGAACATCCTAAATCGAATCGGTATCAAGCAAAACGGATCGCAAAACCTCTTATTTGGCATGATGAACCGGGACACCTATAGTCAGAAACATCTTAACATGTTTCCATGGGGTATCAGCAAATGGTTAGGAGATGGATCAATAATGTGGAAAGAATTGGCCTGCTATCTCTTTATCTCTAATATGTAATGAAACATATTATTAATAACAAAGTTGTTGTGAAATAGTTACACTGTGACATTATCCATACACTGTTGCAGAACTCGAGTATCTTTTTATCATGTGATATTAAAGTTGTATGTACAAGATGCTGGTCTAGCTGATTGGTTTGAGAGGCAGCTTGAACAATGCAGGAATCTACTCCCCAGGTTTGCTTGTTTGTTGCAAAGTCAGATGGTAGCTCTATCATTTGGCTTTCCATCTGATGATTGGCGTCCCAATTGAGGGATATTCTCACTTCATTGTCACAGCCAACAATAATTATTGCCTCACCCTCAGGAGTGACAGCATGTTTGTCCATCAAACCAGGATTCGCAAATTGGAGCCAGAGAGCAGATGCTTTAACAATACGGTACCATAGCTAGCCTCTTCTTCCCAGAAATTGTAGGTTAAGATTAGTGTGCTGAGAGTTGTAATGACAGAAATATACCATTCATGAACTATTGCTTGAAATGGAAGGCCAAAAATGGCCTGTGCAGCCCATCAGAAGGAGTCAGTGCCTATGTTTCGACAAGTCTATTTGCCAATTTTTTAAGTGTTTTTAATGCAAATTTCCTGTCAATAAAGACCAGATTTATATGCAAATTTTTGCCGGCCCTACTAATGACACTCATGTAAAAGACATTTCATCTCCTTTTGCCTGGTTCTCGCTGATTGGTCGAGTGCCGCCAAATAACAACAGCTGATCATTGGGAATGAAAACAATTCAAAACAAAAGCGTTGTTTGGAGGACTCGCCCTTGACTCACTGTTCGAGGGTAAACGTTATTCTCCACCGATTAATTGGCGGTGCTACTTTTTTAAATCTTAACCTGACCTAATCAAACCAACCTTAACCCAACCTAACCTAACACGATATTAATAACCATTAAAGTCTCTATCTAAACCTTTTAACATTTTGCCACAAATTTTAAAATGAGCACCGCCAACTAATCGGTGGAGAATAACGTTTATCCTGTACGAGGCGCCCACCAAATCAAATGTGAAAGGAGCTGCTGCGCCCACCGGGTCCAAATGTAAACAGGTGATTTGCACTACCCCATGCCAATTCCATTGGGAATCCCCTGCTCCAAAATCCAAGAGCAAAAAAGTCGTGCGCACGTGCCGAAAACAGCAAAGTAGAGCGCGAGTTTCATTGAAAAACGCCGAAAATTGGCGGGGGTAATGAGAGGAACCTTTTTTGTTACGAGTCCTACGGCCTGGGATGGACTCTAATGGCTTACCTGATTTTCTAAGAATTCATCAAAATTGATCTAATTCCACGGTTATAAAAAAAAAACATGTGAATTTTTTGCTCCCGGCGTGCTCAGCAGCTCCATTCGCCCTCGCCACGTAGTCTGTGCGTAAGGCATTTCGTTGATCCCCTAGATTATTTTGTGAGTTAATTTGACTTTCATCTCCCGAACTTCACGGGGTAAGAGATGAATGGGGCGTGCTCTGCCGTAGAATGCACAAATAAGATCGAGCTATCAGCCAGATAGCTCATTCTATTGACAACCCACCCACTCACCATGACCAGCAAATGCCGAACAATATTCCAGTAAGAAAAAGGTTTTTCTCGAGGTATTGTGGCAGATCTGAGGCACAACCTCATTCATTTTGCACCTCTGGACTTGTCTGAAATCGGAGGACCAAAGTCCCATCCATTGTCAAGGAAAATGCAAGACTGTGTCTTTGACCCGAGTGAACAAAAATCCAAGCCTCAAAGCGCCTTTCTTTTTCAATTCGACCAGCAATAGCAAGCAATCCTCTTTGTCATATCTTGCAGCCCTTCCATATCCGAACTTTTAGAACTTCTCAGAGAAATTTTT
>NC_081446.1:7975280-8079773 GCF_007210705.1 Tigriopus californicus
ATTCAAAGTGACGAAAGATGTCTCGATTACATTCAAATCTCAATTGTACTTGTGTTTTAACAAATTGAATGGTGGTCAAAAAGTATTTTCGAGCTATTGAAATCATATGAACAAAGGCTCACTGCACCCACTTATCTTCAGTGGCCAACACTTGTCTAGCCGAGACGTTATGCCCGAGAACAATCAACTCTAACACTTCCAGTAAGCATTTTGTTGGCTGAAAGACCACCCCAGCATCTGAGATAAAAAGTCTGGAAAAAAGTCGAAAATATTCAATTGCAGCAGGATTCGATCACTCGCTATCTCTAGTCCATCCGTAGACAGTGCATTTGAGCGTGCGCGGCTGTCAAGCTTTGAATTCATTGAGGGGCAATTTATTTTTATTCGTACGCACCGTGCCCAAATCCAGCAATTTAGAAAAATGGACGAGGGGAGTAAAATGGTATCTCGTATTGAATACAGCAAGACCGGGCCTATTAGAAGACAGTAAGCGAGAATTGTTTCACTGTTCATTTTTGGGCTTAATTCAAGTTTGAAAAGTTACTATTTTCCAATGGAAGACAGACTTCCTCAAGCTGTCCCTGTTCAGCTTATTTTTCAGACCCGCCATTTGAAATATCCTCTAAGACGTACTTTTAAGTGGCAAATGAAATAAGTTGACATGAGTTATTTGATAGGCATGTTGCCTGGAAATGTAACTTAAATCCATAATATTTTGATCACCATAGGTTGAACATGATTTATTCTTTACATCATTTCTGGATTCCTCACAATTGTGAGAGCTCGTTTTTTTACCTCAATGCATCCAAAGCGGCATAACTAGGCGACCTTGGAGATCGAGGAATAACAATCAAGTAGTTAGATTTTCCCTCTGAAGTTCGTGTTCAAAAATGTTCCTGCCGGCCATCCGTCTATTATGACCAAGACCTTCAGTTTAAAAGTATTCTACATTCCCATGTGATACTTGCTTGCACACAAATGTGACTGAAGTTCAACCAGTGCTCCCTGATACAACCAATTCATGGTTGGATTTCCAATATTTGATCATATTCTTCAATCAGACTTTGATCAAATTAATAGCCTTTGACCAAAGGCATTATGTATGGGTTTTATGTGACCTAACTGAGGATCATCGTTCATTGAATCTATACTACTTTTCACCTTTTTACTCATCATTGCTTTTCAGGCTCTCATATTGATGGTTCTGAGAGCAAGAAAGTCAAGTGAGAACTCAACCTTTTTTAACAATGACCATTCTATTGGTATTGGTCAGAAACAAAACTCTTGTTGTCAAGGACCTTACAACTGGAAGTTGTTGTTGAACAGATATCCCTCCTGAAAATTATCGGCCTGCTTCATACGTCTGCGCATCATTCAGCCAAACACCATCCCCATTTGATGATGAAGATATCACGTAATATGTTACAACCTCAGCTCTACAACTCTGCGAATTGTAAAAGTTACCTCAGTCCCCAAGCCCAACCTAAATCAAGGTTTAAGTGCAGTTTACTTTCCCGTATATTGGCAAATTTAAACAAATATAAGTTTCTGTTTTTCTTGCATACGTTAGTCTTACTGCTGCTGATTCAATAAATGTTAAATTCTTTGCGTGATGGCTTTCTGTTGAACCAACTTCTTTATTATCTCAGATTTTACGTACAGAGTTTTTCCATTGGTAAAGCCTAGTAACAGAGTTCAACATTTATGGTAACTCTAACTCAAATTGATGTCTTTCCTTCCTGAAAATGTTGAAATGTTGAGCTATCCAAATGTCACTTTCAGGGATAACACTCGACACAATGATGAACAAGAACTAAAAATAAGGTGAGCATTCATCCCTCCATATAATGGCTTGCTCACTTAAAATTCACAGAAGGGACAATATCTTCACAAGATTTGAACTTCAAGAACACTCCCTCTGTATGGTTGACTTGATAACTCCTTGTTATTCAATGATTGGTCTTCAGTGATTGGTTATCCACGATTGTTCTGGGGCAATACACCTTGTTCACGATATAGTGTAAGCTATCTTCTGTTACTCATAGCTCCCACAATTTTAAATTTATCGCGCTTTCAAACACCGCTTTCGCAAGCTGATGTTTGTATCTTTCGAAGATGATGGTCAAGATCGCCAAAGAGCTCAGCATCAGCATCGTGGTAAATGTGTTCAGGACGCTCAAGAGGTATCAGGAGCTTGGAACTTCCGGCGACAGACCACGCAACAGGGCCAAGACCGTGAGCTCCCCCACCATGATCAGGAACGTGAGGGAGCGTGTCAGGCGGAACCCCACCGTGTCCAACTTGAGGAAGATGGTGGCCACGATGCCCATGTGCAAGTCCACGGCACACAAGGTCATCCGAAAAGATTTGGGCATGAAATGGAAGCCCAAGTCTTACCGCCACTTGCCGCACTTGCTCTCCGAGCTAGGCGACCAAGGACAAGCGCAACCTTCGATCAAAGGACCTGCTCAAGAGGCTGAGGGATGGTCTCGAGGAACTGGTGTGGAGCGACGACGAGAAGCTCTTCACTGTGGAGCCCAAGCTCAACAGGAGGACGGACGGGACCTACGCCACCCACCACAGCCAGGTGGACCCCAAGTTCCGGATCGTGGGCCGCCGGCAGAAGTCGGCGTCCGTCATTGTCTGGGCGGGCGCGACCATGTCCGGGAAGTAGTCCCCATTGGTCATGGTTGACCAGGGGGTGAAGATCAACTCGGAGAAGTACATCAGCATGATTTAGGAAGAAGTGTTGCCCTGGCTAGAGTCCCTGGGAGCCCCATACTTGTTCATGTAGGACGAAGCTCCCGCGCACACCAGCCGGGCGGCTCAAAGTGGGTGTGAAAACAATTTTCACTATTTTCTCCGCAAAACGGAATGGCCGCCATCCAGCCCGGATTTAAATCCCCTGGACTTCAGTTTGTGGGGAGTTATGGGGGCAAGAGTCAACAAAGTCCCCCACAAAAGTATCAGCGCTCTGAAGGTCGTCCTCGTCCGGGAGTGGGACCGTCTCTCGGAGGACACCGTGCGTGCGGCCGTTGCCCAGGTGCCTCAACGGCTTCGCGGCAAAGTGCGGCAAAACCGTGGGGGTCACATCAAAAAGTGGTAAACAAGGAAGTTGCGGTATGTCATTAATAGCATCGTTTTAAAATTTCGTGGCGATCCGTCAAATACAAGCTGAGAAAATCAAGTTTTTCAACTTACACTCTATCGTGGACAAGGTGTTCACCATGAATATTCAGTGAACTTTAAAGTTTGTGAAAGCATTCCCAACTCTTTGCCATTGGACCTCTCTATTGAGTAATCAGGTGCTGAAGGCCGGTACACGGTATTTACCCTCAAGAAAGATATCGGATGGGCTGCGCCCAACATAATTACAAAAATCAGACAACCTAAGTTTTTTTGACAATTTTGGCTTGGGTTACTCAAAAAAGAGATCTCATTGCCATAACAGCATAACTTGTCTTTTCGTCGTTTGTTTCAATTGTCTATTATTAAACAATATTATGTTATCAGAATGGTGAAAAATTGTCCATTAATGGACTTGATATCCTAAGGTATTATAATTTCGCTTTTCCCTACCATTGACTGTAACCATAGAGCGGAGATCCTTTTCTTATTTTCTATAATTTGTTTTTATTTTTTCTTAATTTCTTTTTGATTACCACACAATTGACAAGATAACGTTTAAGATGGTAGTTCCATTCACAGTTAGTAACTTGATGTTCCTTGATTTCCCTCACATTTTGAGAGTTGTGAAAGAAACCATTCTCAAACAATTTTGTATTTGGTTAGATTATCTTGCTATTTTGGAGTTGCATTGGATATTTCCATTTCCCAATCCGAATGCAAATGAAATGTTCAATCCGACCCAATCCGAATCTAAAACCGAAAAGTTTTGGTCAATCCGATGCGAATCCGATCGGATCCGAAAAGTCGGATCCGATTCACAGCTCTAGTTCGGGGGAGAGCATGGTGAGAGGTTGCCTCAGTCACGGACTTCTAGAGATAGGGACTGCGAACGAGTTTCCCGCCAAGTCGGCCTGCTCTTGGTCATAGCAACTCTGTGCCACTTTTCGAATTAAAGTAGTGAAATAAGAAACGCAGATCTCGTCAATCAAAGGCAGGCCCTTTTTGTACTTTTTTTTGTAAAGTGGCTCGTTTCAAAGTTATGGTGGCAAAAGCTTACCTAGCTGACCAAGAGCAGGCTGAAAATTCGAATTTTATGTAGTGTTTACAACATAGCTTTGACCATATCTCCCGAGTTCCCTTTTGGCTCAAACTTGGACAAGTTCATCGGTTCTATAAGATCTTGTGGTCGTATGAAGTGCCTATTTTGAATAAAGTGAACAGTTTAGCAGATGAGAAAGTTTGGCAGTCCAGTTCGCACTCCATATCTCTAGAAGTCCGTGCCTCAGTACATGTGATTTCACGTATTTCACGATGCGTTATGAGTCGAGCAATGATTTCGGCTTCATGACCTCGGCTCACCAATGAGCGCTTGTTAGTCCCTAAAGCGGAACAAGATTGTCGAAAAGGCTAGACAATGTTGAAAGTTGTGTCACCGTTTAACCATTGTCCTTACTAGTCATGAGCAACTGCCTTAAATGAGTAAAACAAGATGAATAGAGTCAAAATGATCACCTTTTAATGAAGTATTGCACAGCCGTGAGGGAGGTTGCATTGTTGAGCAAGCATCTTGAATTGATGTGTTGTGCTCATGACGTCTTCAATAGCAATTGAATAGAATTAAGGAAAAGTCTGAACAATTGTCAAGAGAGTTGTCACAAACAGACAAAAGAAGCTGAAAGCGGCTATTCCCGATCCACTGAAGGTCGGACAGTATGGACACTGAAATGAGCCGCACACTTCACAAATACTCAAAATGTAGAGCGAGGTGGCATTGAAGGTCTTGATCACAAATCTCTCCGGTCGGTAAGGTTCCACTAGAATGGCTTGTCTCGTCCTTGTTAGATTTGCCACGGGGTGATAGCGGCGGACCTGAAATTAAGGACTTAAAAAATCAAATTCAAACTTTGAACGGCAACCATGTTATACTCAAAAACTGTAGCGCTTCCTTTTCAAATTAGCACAACAACACAATAAAAGTGCACTGCACGAGGACATTTGAAATCAATCTTTATAGTTTTACTCTTTGAACCTGTAGACAACTATAATATTATCACCAGGCCCACTCACCGTATGTTCGAAGCAACGCGTCTCGTTAGGAACTTGATTGAAGTACCAGATGGTCTTTCCTACTTTGGTGACATCAGAATCCTTCATCTCAGGTACAACTCCACTTTCGACGATGCCGTTAGCCAAAGGCTGCTCCATGACGTAACCAGATGGTGTGTCAATCACCAACATAGTTAAACCGGAGACCGGTCCTTCAATGGTTAGAGTCCAACTGAAGCAGCTCTTCACAGTAATTTCAGACTTATTTCTGCCATGAAAGAACTCTTGGATGGTCAGCTTGAAGCAATCAGTGGCAGGGCTGTCTTTAAAAGGCTCATAATCCACGCCATAATTGACATCTAGTTGAGCCA
The DNA here is from genome assembly GCF_007210705.1 of Tigriopus californicus. Taxonomy (NCBI): domain Eukaryota; kingdom Metazoa; phylum Arthropoda; class Copepoda; order Harpacticoida; family Harpacticidae; genus Tigriopus; species Tigriopus californicus. The sequence goes on from NC_081446.1 coordinate 7,980,827, forward strand.
CAGCTTGGCCTGCACCGTGGGCAAATATGTTCATATGTCCCCACACATTCTCGATGTCAATCCTTCAAGAAACCCAGAGCGTTTAGTTAGGGAGGGAGTACAATATACTCAAATGGCTATAGCTTGTCATGTCTTTTATGTAATACCTTTGACCTTTAGCTAGATTTTGTCCCGTGAAATAAAACGACTCTGTCACGTTGCTGTCCGGTAGGTCTACGTCGACTTGCAAATCCGTAATATCCTATACGTGATTGGGGGGTTGTATGTATTATTTGTCCGTGCATACACTAGCGTATAGTAGCGTTACGATCTCCCTACCTTAATGCGAGAATGATAAGAGTACAAAACCAGAGCTTGAAGCGCTACGATGGTATCCACAGTGGATATGAACCCACCATCCCCGAGCCGCATTGTGTTGAGCCATTGCACAATCTTCTCTTGAGTGAAAGTGATCCCACCTCCTTCCATCATAAATATTGAGAGTAAGGCATAACCAGTGGCCTCGACAGCTAGTGCATCGTTGTCTTGATAGTCTTTGGCTTCTAAGAAAGGTCGATTGAACTCATAGCGTACCCTACATGCATGTAAGGGAAAAATGAATCAATCGAATACCCGTAAAATAATGCGATGACGAACCTGTTAGTGCGAATGGGGGTCCGGCCCCAATAGATCATACTGTCTTCCTGTCTGGCTGCTTGCATCATGTGCCCGAAAGCTACATCTGCCATGGCGCTTTTGCTTAAAGCCAAGGCGTACGTTACAATGGCTATAGCGTAGCCATCCGTTATCAGCGGCAAATTTCGCTCCAAGTACAAGGTAGCCCTTTGACGGGCCGAGGCAGAGTATTGCTTGCCATTGCCCTAAAAACGGCATATATGATACGGTAATCTCGCAATCTCATGGACACATGGAACTCACTTGAACGATTGACGACGTGTCTTCAAGCATGATTAAAACTAAAGCAGTGAGTGGAGCATGAATTGATACATTTTGATTGACTATGGGTGTCATGACCTTGTGAAGGGGTGCATCTTGGTACTCTTGCGTTTCAAAGAATGCTCCTTCTGCACTTTGGTAATTCAGGACCCACAACACAGCTGAAGTGATGATCTGGAACAACAAAGGTAATTCTGACTTTGCACTTTTTTAAACTAACCGAACGTACGTAGCTCTCTCTTCCTCTTTTTCAATCTCCCTTACCACTGGGTCTATATAAATAAAGTCCTCCCAATCCTGGAAGGACACATGGGTGAAGATGCTCACTGTCCACGCGGTGAGCCACACCGATGGTCCCGAGTTGTCGAAGTTCGATAGCCATCCATGACTACTAAATCTCCTCATGACCGCGGTGTACTCTACGTTCATTTGTTGAAAGACGGTTTTAGCCAATTCTCGGTTAACTCCCACGAGCTGATTGGTTAGTCTCAAATAATGGAGTTGCCAAGTATTGGCTCCGAGATTAAAGGCATGGTAGTCCGTGCCTTTGCCAAAACGTCCATTTCCCGTGGGGAACATGGTCTCCAAGCTGACTGGTTGGTCGTCCGGAAAAATTGGACCAATCACATCGCCGCATATGAGAATATGAGCGTTGGGCGATCCTGATACGTAACGACGATAGATCTGGCGAGAAACAAAAAAACACTTTACAGTCAGAAAAAGATCGATCCAATCGATCAAATTGGCCTCTCTAATGTAATACGGAGCTCTTAACGAGATTCGACGAAAATCCGCCACTTGACCAAGAAAAAAAGGGAGGTAACAATACGTGTTGCTCCATGAAGGGAACCGGAAGAGACGTCAGCATAATGGGTCTAAATTCGCTTTTTCAACCGACAAATGTTTTGGCCTTGAAGAAACCTGGCCAATACTTTCCCTCCATTATCTACGAGAGGAGCATTTAATGGCTCCGATCCAAAAGCTGTCTTTTGGACAATTTACACGGAAAACGAAACACCCTGTAGGGCCCTTTAAAGACAATGGTAAAAACTATTAGCATTGGTTCACGGACTTTTCTAACCACTGCAAGGAATGTAATCTCTAGTGCTATTAAAATGAAAGGTCATATTTCCTCTAATTATTACCTTTTAAATTTTGTATGATATTTTATCTACCAACGAATTTGAGTTGGCAGACCGAGTTAGTTCTTGAATGTAGGATTGATCTGGAATGCTGGTTAAAATTGTGTTCAAGTCTGGCTTGAAAGTTGCTACTGGATCAAAAATGCCTACGTATTCCCGACGATTATGAGAGGGAAGCAAATTAAACAATGAAGGAGCGCGAGAAAGAAGAGATGTGGACTTCATTGTTCGAACTAGCCTGGATTCTCGAGGGTTTGAAGGTGTTCTCAAAACGCACATTAAGCCTCTACGGTCACTAGAATTGACCCTGTAACCTGTGATGGGACACAATTTATGGATGCCCTTTAAAAATGTACAGTATCAGATACTTTTCATGCCTTCTCTGAACACTGTATAGTCCCAGTGAACACTGTACAGACCCAGTGAACACTGTAGGGTCCCAATTTCAACCGTATGCTAGCACGATTACCCTATTGATCGAGTATATAGAGTGGGACATTGAGGGACTGAATAGTCCAGGGTCAGTCAGATAATTTAGTCTACATATGTTGACTTTGCCAAGACTGTTAACATGGCCAAGGAATACTAGAGCTCCAAAGCTTTAGTGTCCCTTCCCATGGCCTTTTTATTCAACAGACTTAACAAGGTAGAGACTTGGTTAAGAAGTTTCCTTCGGGTTAAAGATAGATCGACAGCCCTTGAAAACCCTTGACCAATAAGAATAAGGGACTGAAGAGAAAAATCGTTTAATCAGAAAGAAGGAGAATTTGCTGAATTTTTCTGTTCTTTCTATATTAAGCATCTTTACTTCGGAATAGGAAGCGACTGATAAAGACTGACGGGTCCCTTAGTGACTTAAGTGCCGTCACAAGAAGCAAAGAAGAAAAAATCTGACTTTTTTACGAGATATGGTAACGCCAATACACTTCAATTTATTTTGATGGTAACTAGATTCGGACATTGATTATAATTTTTTTTGCAGTTGTATCTGAGTCATATTTAAATCCCTCTTGGCATCGAATTAATCTGATCTTAATGCACGAATAGATATGCCATAAAGCATAACATTTTAAGGTGCTTTCCGAGGTTCAAGCTTCGCTTGAATGGGAAAGTTTTTGACCGTCTTATTTATGTAATGCCAATCTACTACGTACAGTAATTGAAAGCGGTGATAAAATTCAAGTGCTAGACTAGGCTCCACACCAATGTCCAAGAAGTTAGTTTAAAATCATTCGAAGTATTTTTGGGCCTCCAGAGAACGATGAGCACGAGGATGGAACCAATAAGATAACACCTAATAGGATTCAGGTGAGGAGACGAGGGTGGTCATTTCTCATTGGAAGAAGCTAAAATTTGGTGCTTTAGCTTCTTGATTGTTGTATCTAAACTAATACTCCTTAGCTTTGAATGCTTACAAGAGTTTGAGATAATGTTAATCGTTAAATGATCTGCACAGCTCGCACCTTACTTCCGTGGAAAGATCGGCTTATTATTCAGAATGGGGAGGTTGTTGACAATGACTACTTTATCATAATTTGTAGGAATTCCCTCAACTTCAAATTCATAAATAATGACCAATCTTAAAAGTTTTCAATTCAGAAAGCAGCAGCACCCACCAAAAGCTAGTTATTAATCGTCGGGATATTCCTATACGTACATGTTTATATCTACCGTGGGTCGAGGTAAGATTAGATAAACTTATCGCTTTCAGTTAAAAGCATCATAATTTTTTAGAAGATAATTTTGAAATCTAAAATTCTAACATATAATTGATCAGACTATGTTAGATTTACGTTTTTTTAATATCTTTTATTCTAAGCTTAGTTTTCGAAATAGGATCCTTTTAAATCAATGACTTTAGCCAATCTGATCCGAAAATGGTGAAAAAAGTGCGGATTTTAGTTAGAGGGAATTTTTTCATGGTGCTTCAAATTGGCTGCCTAGAACCTTAGTTGAAGGGGGCCTTTCTTTGCCAGCTTCTTTCTCAACAAAGGACCACACAGCATATACCAGAGTTTTAAGATCTGAAGAATTTGGGGGCCCATAGTTTTAGGCCTCCAAAACAGGATTCCCTAATTAGCCAAATAGGAGATTGTCTTTTTGGTTGAATGAACAGGAGCAAAATCTTGTTGAAAGACAACAGGCTGGTTTTATGCTACTTCTCTCATCCAGGGTATCACAGTAGACTTTAAAACCTCAATGTAGGTATCTGCATTTAGTCTGAATCCCTCTGGAACCAGATTGGAGGTCCAATCCAATGCGACGCATTGGTTTGTTGGAGTACCTTGATGCATCTTTTTATTCCAGCTACCACTCTTGCAGTTCTAACTGCTGGTGCTCTTCCTTTCCTAGGAGGGGGATGAGGGTCAGCTTGCCAATCAAGATAGTATTGACATCGCAAATAGTCTGGCGGGCCATATTTAAGGTTCAAATATACTTATGTAGAAGTGTATCCCGCACACAGCAAAGGTGCAATGAATTATCTCTTTGCTTTCATGAATTTTAGCTTGATTTTTTTTTGTATTTTTGTTTTTATAAATGAAAAGAGCGGACAATGACAAAAAATTGATAAAAAGCTCATGCAACCTTGAAAGTTTTCAAGGATTTTAGAAGAAAAAAATGTGTGTCTAATCTTGTCCTCGACACCCGGTATATGCGTAAATTGGGCCTGAGTAGCAATCTCCGATGTAGGGTGATGCTATCAAAACGTGGGGACCAATTCAAGATTACATTACGTCAAAGATATTCCCAACAAACTTATTTTCAAACAATACGTTTTGAATTAAATCAATTTGACATCCATTAGATTGTTTGAGGGGGTTAAACACCGCCAAAACATACATTTTTAGGAGAAAAACTGAGCTTACTTCGTATGGTATGATGGGAGTCTCATCCACAATTATATTCATGAACCTGAGAACATTCGCTCTGTTTTTGAGATCCAGCAGAAGGGAGGTATGTCGGTGAACAATACTGCCTTCGCCTAAAATCTCGATCTCCACCTCTTGGACCACATTATTAATTTGAGAGGACAATTGCATGGCTACGGTGATCACGCCCTGTTCAATCTTGGGTGCAATTGGAAATGGAACTTCCAGCTCTGAGTAGCCCTGGATGGCGACGTAGTGGTGATAGTCTCCGTAAGATTGCCTGGGTGCGTAACTGGACACAAACCCGAAATGCTCCACGTGAATAAAAGCATAGTCCTCCGAACCTGGCAGCATGATGGTGGCTTCCAAGGGATGCGGACCTCGATTGATGAACATGCACCGAATGCCTATGGATTCCCCTCTGGCATTGGAAAATTCAAGCAAAGACGCGAATAAGATGGTGGTAAGATGTTGATAGTGAAATTAAGAATGACTTTGGAAAAACTTCCAATCATCATCAACATCATTCACATACCGATGAACGGCTTCTGGAGCTTCGCAATAAAAATCCAAGGGACGAATAGTGTTGAAGACTGGAGGCTCGGCATAGAGTCCTAGACCATTCTCTTTACTTAGACTGAATATGTTGAAGTAGAAGTCGTCTGGTGTTTCCGGTATGTCTAAGGTGAGGAATTGCTCACCATCCTCATCAATGTTGGTGATGATCCAACCCCAATCGCCGTCGGCAATATCATAAAAGTCCTCAAAACGACTTTGCCTTCAGAAGAGATACAAAGGAAACACAGTCGTGACAACCCATCCACTAATTGGGGGAAATATTGACCACGTTGAACCCCTGAGAAAGTGCTTGCTCACCTTGACATTCGAAAGTTTCGATGTTGTGTTTGAATCGCTGAGGTCTCATCAATGCAATTGGACTCGTCAAATCCGTCATCACAATCATTGATTCCATTGCAACGTTGACTAAGAGTGAAACAGCCTTTGGCCAAGCAAGCCCTCTCACCTTTGGTAGCATTACAAGTCTTCACAAAATCAGGTACAGACAGACGTTTGTGGGAGGAAAACACCAAAAGATTTCGCTCCTCAAAACTTCGTTGTCCATCCGTTTCATAGGCCATAGCGGGATAAAAAAGGACCTGTAATTTACAAAACCACAAAAAAAACATGTAAGCCAACTCTTTTTTCAGTATTTCTCCAATCATTTTACGTAGTGCCGTTTTCAAGACATTTGTTTCTTTTTCTTCTTTTGCTGCAGATAACTATAACAATGATGTCTGTTTCCTCGGCGCGCATAAAGATTTTCAATTCATTTTTAGGATACATGTAATGTGACGACAAAGTTTTGGCCATATTCAGGCATCTCTCAAATTTACACGAGAAGATAGACAATGAAATGTGTGCATACTGGCAAGCAACAAACACTGTTAGGTGGACCATCTCTTGGCAATCTCTAGAACAAGACACTTTTCATGAAAATAGTCTTCTGAAGAGTGTATGGCGATAGCTTTTGAAATTGATAACGCTAACTTGAAACCGTCTTTTTGGTAACCATGCTAGATTGCCCTCAAAATTCGTGCTGGGGCCAGGGACCAAGTGGAATGATGTTATGTACCGTACTTTCCGAAATTCTACAAGTTTGACATTCATGCTTTCGCAACGACCTTGGCAATATTCGAAGATTGAAAAATTGGCCTATAATAGCTCGGAGCAGCTTGCTTACCCCTTCAAAGATTAAAAGGAAAAAAAATATATTTTATGTCAGAGGATGGAATCTTGCTTGATCCAAAATGCATCGCCTCAAATACGATGAAACAGGAGTTGAAATCTGTGATCATTCGTATGTGATTTGTGATCTGAACCTAAATCTCTGCAATAATCTTTTTCCCACATTTTTAAATGTAACTTAAGTTTCCCCACCTGATCTGGGGTTTCTCCCGAGCGATCGGTTCTCAACACTTTGTGCACATGCTTGGAGCCTTCTTCAAACTTGTGCAAATTCTCCAATAGATAGGCCTTGGACAGGCCAAATATGCCCTGGGCTGGGAATTGCCCTACCCGCATGGTGGCTATCATGAACACTGCCCCTGGATCCCCTCGGCAAGTTAACTCCACGGTTTTCATGGTGTGGTCTTTGACTTGGTTGGCGTAGAATTCGATCTCATGGCTTTTGATCGCTTCCACGGGAATGAAAGCACTGTCGGTGACCACTTCGTTGTCTTTGGTGGCCACATACACAATCACATGAAAGCCCGGACTCATATCTGAGCTCACCACGGCACTGAATGTGCTAATTTCAGGGTGAATGTTCTCGCCGATCTCTCTGCCGCTCTCCAGGATCAGGCCCTTGCTTATGATCATCCAGTCCAAGTAGTTGAAGGCAAAGTTGGTTTTCGCATGGAATACTACATACTCGCCTTCTTTGAGACTCTTTGTACTCGTAATGACTTTGACGAAATGGTTGTTAGTTGAATAGGCAGGGTAAGCGGTGATTTCGGCGACTTCATTCCCATAGTCTGGATGAGAGTATTCCGCAATAACTTTGATTTGGATGGCATCTTCGGGAATTTGAAAGCTGAATTGATGCACTCCCGTTTCGCGGAACTCCTGAAATAAGCTCTTCAGAGCGAAGGATTGGAAAGTCTCTTCAATGTCGTCAAATTCCTCCAAGAACTCGTCGTATTCGTTAATGTCTTGGGGCGTCTGATTGGGATCGTTGTCATCTTCCATCGGAATTTTAATCGGGTCGATTTCAATCGCCTCTCCAGAACGAGTTAAAGCGTAAGGGCGCACGTCCAGAGTAGACGCTTTTAACTCATCGGTTGTCAACGGCATCAAGTCATCAAACATGATCTGCGATAAAACCCACGTCCAGGGAGAAAAGATAGAGAAGCAGACAACATTGATGTTCGAACGTTTATCAACATTTACTTGTCAGTTGGGGTTTAACCATCACACACAGGACTTATTTGATACTTACAACGACTTGGCCATCAAATTGCATCCCTGGCTTAAAAGCATATGGTTCGTGGCCTAGAAATCTCAAGGTCAATGACTGTTGTATGATTCGTGTTTCTGCAAAAGCTGGTTGCGAGCCATTGTAAAAGAACTCGGTCAACACGGCACTGGCGCGTACCTGAAAACAAAACACGGCAGAGGTAGCGAAATTACAAGCAATGACAGAAATGCATTCCTCTCTTTAAAAAGCAAGAGTAATGCGATTGCATTTTAACAGGATGTAATTGTAACGACCCCAAAACAACTTGTTAACCATTCCTTTTTTGGCCTTCCAGAATGACCTTCAGTTTTTCGTTTCTCTCTTGACAAGTGAAGAAACTTGAAGCTTTTAGGCAATCCTGAGAGAAATGGTCATTTCATATGATGTATCCTGAATAGGGAAGATCAGGGCTGAAAATTGAGCTTGCTCTTAACAACAGTGAAGGAGTTTGGGGTTTCAAACCTTGTTGTATTTGCAATGCTTTATTGTTTACATCTACTGAATCACATTCCTTTGGATTAAAAAGGCTGATTCAGAGCAGAGCTATATATGTTAGGAAGTTTTACAAGCTTGAAAATTCCTAATGCTGTTTTTGTAGCATGACTTCTTGTGCCATTGGTGCAAACCTGCAACAATCATTAATCGAGACTATAAAAAAAGTACACATTAACGATATGAAATATTTCAATGATGTTTACTCCAAAGAAAAAAGTATATAATACTAGTGCTTGGCAGTTGTTTCAAAAAAGGCTAAAGACTAATACTAATCTTTAGTAGGCATTTAAAAAGAGGCTTCATATTCGGAAAATACGTTTTCGAAGAAAAACAGCGGAAAAAATACAACCTAAATTAAAAGGTCATTTTTCTTAGGGTTGATTTTTCGAAAGAGCAAAATTGATATTACAACGTTCCTCAATTTTTGATACCCTTACCAATGTACACTAGGTGTCTTCAATATCAATGCTCATAAGTGTAACATATGGACAGGAATACTTCAAGTTTGAGGAGTGTTTGAAACAGAAAAAAGATAGAAAAAAAATGATGGGGCAATAGTCCTCAAATATTGCTCAATTAGATTTTAGAAGAAGAAGTAATTGTAACAGTTAACGCCATCACAGCGTTTGGCGAGTAGTGGTTGTGTAAAGAATTCCTCATTTTGGCTAGAGTAATGGGGTACCCCCGCGTGGTTTCGTGAACGCAAATTTTGAAATGCGACAGTACTAAACTGTACCCAGTCGCAATTCAAAATGTGCGTTCACGAAACTATCTGATACTCTCACTACGGCAGTTGGGTACAAATCGCATCTCAAAATATGAGCTCACGAAAACATGCAGGGGTGCCCCATTGTAATTGTAAATCGTTCTTTTATGAAGGAACGACTAAATTTGTGCATGAAAAACAAAGCAAGCATCTCTTGTTGCCGAGTCTCCAAATTTGAAAAAACGGTATGACCTATGCCGAACGTTCACTACGCTTGAAGGTCGGTTCTATGGCAAATGATTATCTCACCTGAATGCCAGCACGATGTCCCATGAAATCTTCAATCTCTTGTAGATAAATGGTAAATGGCTGGAATTCAACCTGGGGTCGATAGTATTGAAAATCCGTTCTCAAGTAGGTCCATTCATTTCGCAAGGGGACGTTGGGTCCGAATGACGCATTGGCATACGGATCGTCGAAAGGCCGTTGCTGGGATGCGTTAGAGTTTGGATCATTCACGAGGGGCTTGTATAGCCCTGCGTGATACAAATTGGATATTTTTGTCTGATATCGATATTGCTCACGATAGAGAACGCTGTCGTTATGCATGGGGTTCCAATTGTCTATTTTCTTCACGTACCAATCTAACTTGACATTGCCCTTGGCCAAACGTTCCACCACGAACGAGCCATCCACGTAGGCATTTATCAGCTCTTCCGAGTCCAAGATGAAGGCGGGCATCGTGACTACGATTTCAAATTTCGGGAGGTAATGCTTTTCGACCTTAACCTTGAGCTCCTCGACTTGGCCTTCAGCTTGAACTCGAATCGTCCAAAACCCAACCTGAAATATATTTCCAAGAATTGATATTGGGCTCGATCTTAACATAAATTTTAAACTAGCACTCAACAGATTCAAGGCTAGCTTGATTGTGCGCACGCACCTTGGGGAATAAAGGGAGCTGAAAGTCTTCAGTAAGTACTCCAACATTGAGTTCCTTGGAGTTCCATTTCCGAATAGTATATCCATCCGGATCCACAATATAAAGATCAACAATCCCGGTGTACGGCTTAAGGGAGGTTGTAAGCATCACAATCCGCATACGAATGACTTGTTCAGCGCAATAAACCGCACGGCTGCTGCTGATTGTGATGGCAAGAAATTTCTTGGAAAACTCCAGCTCCGACTGATGCTCGAAAACCGTCCCACCGTCCTTTTTCTGGTAGGATCCGTATATTCGGAGTTGGTACTTGGCCGTAGTGTTACTGTTATCTGGTGGAACCATGAGCAGAATGTTATTGGACTCCGTGGGATGCATGCGGATCTCGTTGGTGGTGAGAGCAACACCATCGCGAGATATTGAAGCACTTATTTCTAATGGTGCGCAATCCTCATATAAAATGACTATTATCTGAAATGAAGGATCATCAGAAATTATATCCAAATACATTGAATTTAATTAAAGCCAATGATCATGCATGGGTGTGAGTTTTACTCTCTCATAAGCAAAGGAAACAAATGTATTAATAATTGTTTTCGTTATTACGCCAACTTTGCCCTTTTTACATTATGCCTGCTCAAAAAAGGAGATTGGCCAAATAAGCGTTTTCCTGAAAATTGTGGTGCTTTAATAAACAAGCCAGAAAAAATGATTCATTGCTAATCAGATTCATGAGAGCAAAACTGGCGTTACTCAAGATTTTGAATTGTTTAAATATTAAAGGAGCGTTTACATGAGTAAGTCTACCCAGGGACTCTAAAGTACTCTTTAGTGTCCTTGGTCTACCCAACTGGAGGCATCAAAAGCACTATCATAAATTGGAACACTTTGCTCCAAAAACCAAAAAATGTATAAGCCGTCATTTAACACACATTACAGCTTGAAGGTAGTGCGACAAACAATCTCAGACAGCTATTTTAGCAATTATTTTCTAGTAACACTAGAGGAAAGCGTCTGGAGTGCACTTCATTGGTATGTTGGTATACATAAATTTGTACCGGTACTACCGCAATTTGTGTAAGTTACTCTCATACAAAGCAAGCAAGTGTGCTTCCCATTGGCAAAAGCTCATGCTGGCATAATCTAACACTCATGTGCATGAATAATTCTCATCAATGTAAATTTCTTAATTTTTTTATTATGAAAGGCGCCGTATATTGGTCTAAAATTCAGATAGGATTTCAGTGATTCATGAACCTATTAAGATTGCACTGTCTTGTTTCATCTAGAAAAGCCATCGAATTCCTCACGAACCCGCAAGATGGCTGTTTGTACCATGAAACTCTATTCATAGTGCATTATTACATTATTACATAGTACATACGCACTATTATGTTGCTCGTATCCTGTACGAGTATACCCTACGCGCCCAAAGCGTACGGGCTATTTCCTGGTATATAGAAGTTTCCTTGAGAAAGGGTGGGTAAAGAATCAAACCAGTGACCTCTCATATTATTACACAACTGCACCAAACCCTTTGCTTCCAACATTGGAATTTGAACTCTCCCCACCTGGGAAGAGGATTTTTACCCAAGGTCACTCTTGTCTTTACTTCTTATGACACAATTTTGGTTGTTCTTAATCCAGTAATTAATGGAGTTAGAGACGTGTTTATGAGCGTCCTTACTTTTGTTACGCCCTGCATACATTTGTTGTTGGTTGTTGGTGATATACCTGTGGTATAACTAATTTTAAGAGAAGATCAGGCATGACCATCAGTATTCAATAGAGCTTCATTTTATCCTTAAGCTCAGCTGAGTTCCATGGCAAGTAGATTACTTTCACCTGAATAACTCCTATTAAAATTTGAAAGCAACTTCGATTTTTTTTCCTTAAAATATCCAAATTACCCGGAACACTGTATTTGGGCGAAGAACCTTCGAGGCTACTATCATGTAATCCAAATCTTGTGCTGCCACTGGATTTAGAGTATCAAGATCTTCGTCTAAGCCAGACTTGGCAAAGAATGTGACGCGAACTTCATCGTTCTCCAAGATTTCGCTAGTTCCCGTTGCAGGAGGAGCAGGAGCCAAAGCCGCCATAGATGCATCTGGAGAAGGTGGACTCGTCCTCATTTCGTATTCCTCAATCACTTCCACTCCGTTTTGGCTTTGGACTATTACACAACAAAGGCCGTTGAGGAGAAAGTAGGCTTGAAATACCTCGCTCTTTGTGAGTGGATACCTCATTTTGACCCACTAGATTCTTTGAACACAACACCTGATACCAACACTATTCACTCCATTAGCTACTTTCACATGTACATGTTCAGTTTTCCGGCCAAGTTCAAACCTGACTCAGATCCGTCATTGTAATCATCTGACCAACATTTTCGACTAACTTAGAAACACCATTCACTCACTCACTACCTGAGTTAAATTTTCGTTGAGAGGCTTTTCACCTGGATTTGACTAAGGGCGATGTACCAGCACCAACGAAAGCAACACAGGGATGATACGAATGATTTGCCAAGCAAGTGGGTCTCGCTAGATTTGAGCACAGGAGTTGCAAGTCACCAAAAGACAATATCTTGAGCACTTCATCGGTCCGTGTGTAGACACTTCTTTAAACTGAATAATAATCTTCAATCAAGCCACATTTCCAAGCCCAAGTACATGAAACCAGAGCGCAGAGCGGGAGAAAATGTCTATTGCATTGTACAAACAATCACGGACCAAGTGGCGGGCCAACACCTCAATACCGGTTCTCCACACATGCCCAATGAAGTCGTCGACGGTAGGTGAAAGAACCACTGTAGTACAAATCCAAGAGCTGCTCTTACCACACAGCCATCACCACCCAGCAACTCAACACCGTCACCGCTCAACTGTGCCTCAAAATTAGTAACAATGGTCCAGCGTTTAAGGTCGGGGTCGGCAAACGATACCAAATGCCGTTTCCAAATGTTAGTATATAACAACTTCAACGTAAAAGGTCCCTGAAATCTCTGATTTGATTTGTTCCACAGGTTAAAGCACATGGTATACTACATTCTCTCTTTCTCCTTCATTTTATTCCTTCTTTGCTCCACTATTCTCTGTGAGACCTAATGTACGTATTTTCACATATGTGGTTCTATCATGTGCTTCATGCACAAAAAATGCTAAAGTTTGTGTGGCTTGGTACCCGTGTCAATCCACTTCGAAAACCGGTATATCAGGTGCTGTCGGTCCTAAGCCCAGGTGTTGTTGGTCCTTAGCCCACCTGTCGTGCTAAGCAACTGGCGTACCCTGTTAAAGTGGAGTAACCAAACCATGCGAATCTCCTCCTCGTACATTGTGACCTCGAAGTCCTTGCTCCATCAAATGAGAAAGTAATTCAGTCTTTCAAATTTCGAGAGCTTGCTGCCAAGAATAAAGTCAAAAATAATAACAAGAAAGTTAATAACCGTTATTGCGATTTTTTGTCAAGTCATTTTGTGAAATCTGCATAAGAAATTCTTGCTTATTGTTTGTGTGTCATTTACAATTAATCGTAAAATGTACGGAATGGCAGCCTCATGAATTGAGGCAACCTCTCACCATCGCACGCAACCGAACGCAGCCCTAGTTTAACATTTATTTCATTTTATTTGCTTGTCTAAGCAAATAGCATTGTGTTTTAAAGCCACTTTGATAGTGCGTTCCCCAAGTTGCACCAAACATGTTCATTTTGTTGGGGTTTATAACACAACTCACTCAACATCACTGGATTATTGAAAATTCTGTGGGTGGATGGTGAGAGTTGACTGTAATGTTTGTCTTAGTTCTCCCTCCACAAAATGCCCAAAATCAGGGTGCCAGACCACATTTTTCCTTGAATTTCCTTCACTTGACATGCCCTATGGATGATGGGTTCAGAACTGTCGATGGTCGAGGCTGACGTGCTCTATTAAAATCCCAATGCCTGTCTTCAAAGGGGACTGACTAACATACAATTTTTGAAGCAAATAGAGCTAGAACTTTACATTTCAACACCAAGGATTATCTTCATATCAAAACCGGATAGTTATTCGGTTGTTTGTCAAATCAAACGGCATTTACGATTTTCAGTATTTATAAAAAAATGGTCTCCCTGATCCACTGCGCCGGAGAGTCTTCTTTTAGTTCATATTTTGGCCGCTAGGGAAAAAGCGGAAAGAGAGTGTCGAAAAGAGGATTAGAACGGTAAACCTTTCCTCTGAGATATAATTTACTAACCCCGGGCAACGTCAGACATCGTTGGTGAGGTGTGTCAATGTTGGTAGGTATCTCAGACCCAATATCCGATTGTGACCGCAATATTTGTTCATTTTTAGGGGTTCAATTGCACAGTGCAATTTGGATGGGCATGTTGTCTTTCATTTTATGCCATGGAATAACGTCAGCTGTTCATGAACGCGTTTACTTGACAAGCCCTATTGGCCAAAACTAGTAGAAATCTGGTTGTTCCTTGTTTTTGACACTCCAAAGCTTTGAATAACTTGAACCATAGGCTTCAAGTAAACTATTTCATTCATTTTCATCCAAGCTCCGATGACCCAAAGACTTGCTGCTCGTGCAGCAACCCCCTACTGACATTGGAAGTTTAGCACAAGTTCCATTTCATTGGGAGAATAAATATGTGCGGCAACAATTTCATTTCACGATCAAACAAGAGTCTTCTTCAAGGTTTGCCTGTTTATCTTTCAATGGGACCTCAATCTTGCCGTGCGTCGTAACCGTGATATCTATGATGGGGGCTATCCAAAGATCTACATAGTGAGTATCAATCAGTGCCATAGCCAACCGGCCTTGGCTCTTCAGCCTTACTAGCCAACGGGGCTTTTGGCGCCAACTTTCGGGAACAAGCCCGTTCCGGAGTTTTGTCTATAAAGAAAGCTCATTCTATCCCACACATAATCAGTCGTAGAGACATCCTCAACCTCGTGCGTTGTCTTCATTGAACTAGCCATCATACCGTTATTTATCAGTCGTCTATTTCGGCCATCTTTGCAAATCTGAGCAAGTAGGGAAAATCAATACATGGTCCTTCGAGCTGGATTGCTGGGATATTATCGGATTTGGATATCTGAATTCTAGTATCCCGTGAATCAAGGTGGTGAACCTCTTGGGGAAAGAATTAACCAGACTTGAGAAGCGAAGTATTTGTTCATACTAGAGCCACGCGCATGAGATTTTTGGTCCCAAAACGTCGTCGCCATTTTCCGTGATTCTTCAGTTCACCCCCAAGGCGGCATTTTCTGTGTTATGTATATACTTCATTGTTGTAAAACGTAACAAGAGAATGAATCGGGTGCATTTAAAAAACAATCTATAGTCTTTAAGGCCTTTAAAATGACAAATTAGTCGGGCCGGAAGATTGACAATCCCTGGTAACGGAAACCTGCTTCCGGCTGGGTTCACAGGGAGGCCACAATTTAAAACATTTGTCATAGTAAATGTCAAGACTTTGTATCTAATGTAAGGAACTCATTGTTACGCCGAAATATTTTTGTGTGCGTGATGTTAAATGAATTGGATGATCTGCATGACTAGTTTCATCGCCCCTTTCAGAGATGAATTGGGCCATGTTTGGAGCTCACTTTGGCAATCCTGAAGGCAAATCAAAAGTTTCTAAGTTCAACGCACATGAGCCGGAAACGGTAGACTGTTTATTATGATGATGGTGAAAGATTTTATGTACAGTTGGAGCCTATTTTCATTACATTTGTATTATCTTTTTTTGGCTTACTTGTCTACATTTATTCAACAAACAAATGTTTCGAGTATTGATTCAAATGGGTAATCAAACTCGACCTGATTTAACCTAATGTTACCTCCCTGGTCTGACGCATAATGCAGGGTAAACGTTATTCTCCACCGATTAGTTGGCGGTGCTCCTTTTTTATGCTTAACCTCAACTTATCAAACCTAATCTAACCTTACCTAACCTAACCCAACCTAACCTAACACGATATTAATAGCCTTTAAGGTCTCTCTTTAAACCTTTTAACAGTTTGTCACAAATTTAAAAAGTAGCACCGCCAACTAATCGGTGGAGAATAACGTTTATCCTGATTTCCCAGGCTTGGGCCGATGATTTCGTTGTCTCTGATGATCTGATCCAACTTCAATCGGATCAGTCTTCTTTGGACGAGGTCAAGGAATCCATCCACCCATCCATTCATCTATTTTTGGGTTGGCTCGCTCAAGTCTGGCTCACAGACGGATGTAAAAGAAGGGACCGGGACCATGACCGGGCTGAGCCGAGGTGGGTGGGTTGACTGGGGTCGACACTTTCATTGTCTGGACGGGAGGAGATGAATCCGGATTCCGGAGATAGGTGTTGTTGGTTGACCGATCGATCGATCGATCATTCAATCATTCAATCCTCGATAGCAGAAGGAAGTGTGAGTACTGAATTAAGAGGGGATGGGATGACATCTGATGACTTTGAACGTTGATTGACATTTCCAGGGCCCTTCCTACTCTAAGTTGGGGTTATCCTGTGTCAAAATGAACCACAATCAATACATTTTTCTTTGTGATAAACTATCATGGATCGAAAGAGTTAAGCTCCATAATTAGTGAAAATGGACACCTTGGTTGGAACCATAAACAGTCCTTGTTCAAAACAAATTTGTTGACACACCCCTCCGGCTTGCGCCCCTGGGTGACGTAGCTTATGGTGCGTCTACACGACAAATAATTGGGCAAATAATTAGCCATTTGACAAACATTGTTGGGCATTTCACAGGCATTTCACAAACATTTCTCGATTTGAACATGTTTAAAGCTTGTTTGCCAAAGAGCAAATATTTCATGGACGACAGCATCCTCCCCAGCCCTTCCAACCAAGGTGTCCATTTTCAGTAATTATTGGTGCGTCTACACGAGAAACATTCTGTCACAAAGTTTGCCTAATTATTTCGGAAATGTTTGGCATTTGACAAACAGTTCATCTCTGAGCCGTCTACACGTAAAACTGCCCGATCAAAACGGTTTGACAAATATTTTGATGTAGATTTCTAATCAGATGACCTTGCAAGTGATCGTATCATTTCCCAATGGGTCTTTCATTCAATATTTATGTAATGCACTGTAAACAATATGATTAGTATAATGGAAAATAGGGAAAACTGAGGAATGAAATTTGAAAAAAACCCACCGATGGGCACTGTCATGATGAGAATGTTTCGCTTTCCAAAAAGGTCCTTTATTTTGCCCATTTCAATCTGTGCGGTCATATGTTGGCTGAAACCGATTACTACTTTAAGGCATGTTTTGCCCCGTTCTATGAACTATACCATAAGCCACCTGATGATTCATTTGTAATTGACAAAAAATGCTTTTCGAAAGGTTTTCGAACTTCATTTTGACTATAAATCCTAACCCAATTGTTTGGAAACGAAAACCCGACCAATTTTCCAACTCATTATAATCGTGAATAAATGGACAACAGTTCTCCAAGAGTATCATAAACTATTTAATAGCCGAGAACGGGTCGAAATATGACAACGATATATAGTTCAAAGGTCATGTCAGAAACGTTAACACAAATATAGTAAGAGCATTAAACATGATAAAGACAATTTGGATATTTATATGCAGTTAACATTACAGATGGCATTGACTAAAAAGAGTTCAATTTTATAGAACCAATAAGGACCAACCCACAAGAACAGACGGCATTTCACAGGGAAGGTGATGGTCATGGGCAGCTTTAAAGTGATGACATGTCAGTGGGTAAGACTCGGTCCGTTGAGATCCGACTGATCTGGCTTTCACGCCTAAAATTGGCGGGCGGGAAATGGACGAAAGAGCAGTCAAAAGTGGCTGGCTGGTCCTGATGCTTGGGTCTCAAGGGTGTACGTAGAGGACCGATCATGGCCGTGTGTGTCCGGCCAAGAACCTCCAGGTATGGGCCGATGATTCCGTTGTCTCTGATGATCTGATCCAACTTGTATCGGATTAATCTTCTTGGGACGAGGTCAAGGAATCCATCCATCCATCCATCCATCCATCGAGCTTTGGGTTGGCTCGCTCAAGTCTGGCTCACAGAAGACGGATGTAAAAGATGGGGCCGGGACCATGGCCGGGGCCGTGTCCATGACCGAGCTGAGCCCGAGGACAGGCTCAGGGTGGGTGGGTTAACTGGGGTCGACACTTTCATTGTCTGGACGTGAGGAGATGAATCCGGATTCCGGAGATAGGTGATATGTTGGTTGGTTGATCGATCGATCATCATTCAATCATTCAATTCTCGACGGGAGATGGAAGTGTGACTACTGAATTAAAAGGGGATAGGATGACATCTGATGACTTTGAACATGAATTGACAATTCCAGGCCCCTTCATTCTCTAAGTTGGGGTTATTCTGTGTCAAAATGAACCACAATCCATACATTTTTCTTTGTTATAAACCATCATGGATCGAAAGAGTTAAGTTCCATAATTACTGAAAATGGACACCTTTCTTCCAATGGCTGGGGAGGACGCTGTCGTCCTTGAAATATTTGCTCTTGGGCAAACAAACTTTAAACATATTCAAATCGAGAAATGTTTGTGAAATGCTGGTGAAATGCCAAACAATGTTTGTCAAATGGCTAATTATTTGCCGAATTATTTGTCGTGTAGACGCACCATTAGTTTGAAATAAGCCGACGCTTAAATCTGGGCGACTATTTTAACTCGGATTGAGCTCGCCCCAGGTTTGAAGATATTCTGAAACACGTTTCTGTTATTATTTGGAACCTCTAGCTTTGATTTGGAATTTGTTTCCTCTTGGATCTTGGCTCATCTTTCCAATTGATCTTTTTCAGATTGTCTTCTCATCATGGCCAATTCGGACCAAGATCCGCCGTTTGACCTGAACGACGAACGTTCGGCCTCTCACTTCGTCGACCCACTGACTACTGAAGAAGTGGAGGTGGGCCAATATATTGTTCGATTTCAATCTAGTTGAGATGACGAAGGAGTTGTGCGTGAGCTATGCCCAGCTGGAGATCCTCAGGCTGTTGTGGCAGGATGCTATTCGTCAAGAAAATCCAATCGCCTCGGCCGATCAAATCAAGACAATGTTGGCTCTGAGGCAATTTTGAAGGTTGTTCCACATCAGCCCTTTGTACGAGACTGCATTAGGCTGGCTACCTCAAACTTGCTCCATGACAAAATATAGCGTTAGGTAAGTGCTACGTGAAATACGTTCCCTTTTATTGAATAGTGAACTGTAAAAACCTGCAAACAACACTATTTGGTGTGCGAAGGCACTGTGCTTTAAGAGGCAGCGTTAAAATAAAACCTGGTTCAGTTTGAAGCTAGTAGATCCCACTAAAACTTGCCAGAGTAAGCGAACAAGTTTTACCTTCACCATGCCTTTTTCTTACACATATATGTCATCGACAATCTTTGAAACATATTTCTTTCTTTTCAGCTCTCGTCCGGGTAAAGATTAGGTGCGGAGTCTAAAAATGTCGCCCCTGCCCTTCTTACTCATTGGAGCTGGTCTGTACTTTCCATCTGGGAGGAGAAAAGCACAGAGTGTTGTTAGTGCTTAGCAAAAGGCTGCGATGGTATGCCTGACCCTAGGTTAAAATTAAGTTCTAAGATTAACTTACACAGGACAATCTTGTCGAGGAAACCTCACGCCAATCGAATAAAATCGGAAATTATATTTCAAATTAAGAAGTTATTAAAAGCCATTTTCTACCACCTGGCAGAAATTGGTCCAAAATAAGTGGCAAAAATGGCAGAAAATGGCAGAAAATAGAATTCTGTGTATTATTCTAAATCATATTTTTTACGATCACTTCCGCTATTCAAAATTCAAATTCGATCACACAGCACTGACGTTTAGTGGTTGTATCTGACATTCGATGCAAAATACCCATCCCAACGGGTCAAAACTACATATAGGTAGGCTTAAAAATTAACGGAAGTGATCGTAAATAATAGAAAAAGATGATTTAGAATAATACAAAGAATTCTATTTTCTGCCATTTTTTGCCACTTATTTTGGACCAATTTCTGCCATTTTCTGCCACCAATTTCTGCCAGGTGGTAGAAAATGGCTTTTAATAATTTCTCATCCCTGACTGATGTTTGTCTTAGTTCTCCCTCCCAAAAATGCCCAAAATCAGGGTGCTGGACCAGATTTTTCCTTGAATTTCCTTCATTCACTGGCATGCCCTATTGAATGAAGGTCTGTTCCAACACAAAATGTAATTTTTGAGGCAACTCTGTCACTGCATTAATATTAAGTACTGATATTTGGCCCAATATCAGAAATATTTTTTGCTTTAGCACACCCATCACAAAACAGGCATCACCATTTTTTGGGAGTTACTGGAATTTTTTGGGCTTAATAGTTCTTTTAAGGGGTTGAATTATAGCTGCTGAGGGGACCTGTTCAATAGGGGATGTCAAGTAAAGTAAATTCAAAGAAAAATATGGTCCGGCGCCCTGATTTTGGGCATTTTGGGGAGAGAGAACTAAGACAAACATTACAGTCAAGTCGCACCATTCGCCCATTGAATTTTCAATAACCTTGTGATTGTGAGCAAGTTGTGTTTCAAAACCCTACTAAATGAGCATGTTTGGTGTTAATCAGTGAACGCACTTTCAAATTGGCTCAATACCACAATGCTCATTGCCTAGACAAGCATGTAAAATGGAAAAAATGTCATAATCTGATGCATGCACAGTGCGGTTTGGCTGGGCATGTTGTCTTTGAGTTGACTCCATGGAATAACGTCAGTTGTCCATGAACGCGTTTACTTGACTAGCCCTATTAACTGTGAATTGTAATAACAGCCGCCTTTTTTTTTTTTTATCCTTCAGTTTCATTCCTGCGAAACAAACTCTAAAACTTGAAAATCAGTTTTTGGACTCCATTTTGCCATCTGAAATTGTCCTTTTTTGTAAACGTATTTTGAAACCCTTAATAATGTTTTTAATGTTTTTTGGTCAAACCCGATGACTTGTGTTTTGGCTTTTATTACCTTCATTGTTTTGAAAATTAGAGCAGTAACCTCTCAAAGAATGAAGAGACAGCTGTGTCTTGAAGCACGGCGGCAGCTGTTGGTTTTCCCTTCACTTCTCCAATGTGTGTGGATGGCGAACGTACTACATAATGCATGTAGATGTACGTATGTTGTTGTACACTATGATGTGATACATACATAGATAGACAGACGCCTGTGTTGATTGCCTGAGGTGGTGTATCTGGTAAACGTCCCGTCATTTTTCCCCATCAAGATCATGTGCCCATCTCAGCCAAGGCTTATTATCTGCTCTCTTTGTTCCTAGTACGAGGATCAATCCATCAACCAGTCCTACCCATTTAATGAATTTTGAGATAGATAGGGGATAATGGATCCATCAACTAACCACCTCGTGGACAGACCACCCCAGAAATCTTGTCCAGGAGGTCTCAGTATCAAGGGGGTCTTGGATCTTCCCCCAATGGCAATTCAAAGCCAAGCTTGACTACCGTTCCTTTCTTTGTCGTTGGGGTGTGGCGCCTAAACCCCGATCGTCATGCCCGTGTTCAACTCGATCCAGAGCTTTCTTAAGCCGTCCTCGGGCCTATTGACCACTTCGCCCCCGCCACGGCCCTCGCCTCCGTCCCAACGTCCAATCCCCATTGAAGCGTTTCCTCGACCTGCGGTCATCCGCCCCACGTCGTGGTCCGGGTCCAGGTCTAGAACGCATCAAGGACCGGCCCCAAGCATGTCCCCAAGCTTGACCCCATCCGTCAGCCCCGGGGAGGCGCTCCAGGCCAAGTCCCCCCCAGCCTCACGCCTCCACTACGGTCATCGATCCGTCAATGAGTTTGATTTGGAGTGGGATTCTGACAAGTAAGGCCGGCTAGTAACTCATTAAGACGAACATGGAGCATGGAGCATGAAGGTCCTTGTCCTACTGTTCGTCCTCTTCGTAGAACTTCTCCTTGCGGCTTTTTTAGAGCCCCCGATTGCTGCTTGGCTCATGTTTCGGGTTTCTTCCGCTTTCCGTTTTTAGTCCCGTGCTATCCATTCAGCTACACGACTTGGTCACGCCCGAATGTAATGCCATGGGGGTTAATCCCTCCGGGGGTCTAGCCATGATAGCCGGACGTCAAAACTACATCCTGGTTGATCTGGATCAACCCGATCGAGTCAAGGCCATCCATAGTCGTCCCATTCGACAGGCCATTCCTGAGCTGCAGTTCAATTACGCCGTGGAAACATTGGCCGCCGTGGCCGTGGAGAAAAAGGTGAGGGATTGAACTGACTCGTCGCTTAAAAATGAATGTTTAAATTAAACACGGTCCCTGATCAAGTTTCGACCCGAGTTAGAATGTTTCAGTTTCCATCAATTTTAGCTCTCTCCATGCTCCATTTCCCTTTCAACTCAAAAGAACACACATTTTTGATTATCAATGTGTTCAAAAGCAAATAAAGCAATTTTGATTTTTGTCCAATGTGGCTAAGAGACGCTCAAAATGAGGCTAGTTCACTTTTCACTTAATAAAAGTCAAAAAATGTATGGCATTCGCAGTATATTGCTGCAGAACCTACTGTATCCCAGGTATATACTCTGCACTAGCGAGTTCAACAAATTTGATGCCCAAGATAAGGCTTTTCAGCACCCTGTGGGGCCAACCTCATGCCAATACGAGTGATGTCTTCCTTCATTCCTATTCATTTCTCCCTAGGTTGAGATTGTCGATTGGGGTCCGGCGGGCGACTTGCGCTGCCTCACCAAATTCGCTTTTCATGCCAAACCCGTCACGGATTTAAGTTGGCACGAACACAACACTTCGTTGTTGGCCACCAGGTAAGCAAGAGCTGGAATCTTAGCGCTGTAAAACCCGTCATCCCTGATTAGCGGAGACCGGTCGATTCTGTTTGTTTTAGCGGCGCGGACAAATACATCAATATCTGGGATTATCGCCAAAATTTGGATGTACCCGTATGTCAGTTCGAATCAATGGTGGTGGGTGCAACCCAGGCCGTGTGGGATCGCCAGGACCCGCACACACTGGCTAGTGCTCACTATGGTGAGATTCGGTTGTGGGACTTGCGATATCCTCAGCGTTGCAAGAAATACATCAACGCCCATAAGGAGCAGATCTTGGCCTTGGACTACAGTGCGAATCGCCGAGGCCATTTACTTAGTTCCAGTAGTGATTACACCGTCAAGTTTTGGAATGTCTGGCAATCATGTGAGGAGCCACGCGAGGTCATCAACGTGCCTCACGCGCCGGTTTGGAAAATGAGGTACACGCCCTTTGGCGAAGGCGTAATTACCCTCTGCACTAAGGCTTTGTACAACGAAAGCAATAACTTGAGCTTGTGGAGTGCCCACAATCTGGATTGCCCGGTTCATACCTTTTACGGGCATACGGACCGGGTCATGGAGTTTTGTTGGCGAAACATAAACCCGTCCAATGATAGGAATGAGCTCCAACTTGTAACGTGGTCCAAAGATCACTTGCTCAAGATCTGGCCGATTGGGAACTACATAGTGGATAAAGTGGGATCCCCTGACGAGGACAATGATGAAGACGAAACTAATGACATCGTGCCAGTAGAACCCAATGATGATCGAGTCAGCCGAGAATCCTCTGTCGAGGTCTTGGAATCGGGCGTGGATATGAATTCTGAAGAGGATCCCACTTCGGGATCGTTCCAACTTCAATCAACCGACCCGATGTCCACTAGTGGTTCGTTGGAAACGACGTCAACGTGCTCGCCAATGAAGGCCAATATTGATTTCTGTTCGCTGATCCCGGGAATATCCGAAAACATATTCCGCGTCGATCCAGCACTGTCTGTGATTGACAACTTGTCACGAGAAGGTAATTCCTCATCTCCTTCGTTGCGGCTGACCGGTAACTCGTCCATCTCGTCGGACTTGGATCAAACTATGGCCTCATTAGAAGAGGACGACACGGTGCCCGAGCTCAAATCGTCCTCCATGAAGGTTAATCGAGCGGAATTCCCCGCCGACCCCTTTTGGCAAGATTACGTTCCCGGATCTATCAAGACCGTTCGAAGTAAAAGTATGGAAGAGTCTGTGGTAGAGGTGGTAATGGATTTAGCATCGTCCATTCCGGCGGCATTATTTGCTAAGCCACAGCCCAATAATTTGGGCGAGGAAATCAAGTCCCTTACTCTAAGTAGTAACGTCAATTTTGACCGATTGGATCTCGAGGGCAAGCATTGTGTGCTTCTTGCCAAAACCGTGCGTCACTTGTTTTACCTTAGTGTCGACTTCCCGGATGACTACCCTTGGGCTTCTCCACCAAAATTCCGTTCCTTGAGGAACACCACCATGCCTTCGGATCAGGTAAATCCCATTTTGTCCCGTCTTCGAAGGACTGCCCAACATCAGACGGATCGGCGACGACGTTGTCTCGAGATGTGTGTCCGCCAATTTGAGATCGCAATTGATACTTACATTCAAGGGGAAAAGGTATCGTAGAATGTAAATGATTTCCAGCAAATTTAAAGACTAAGCTTGAAATACTGTTGTCTTTTACAGGGCAACGTGGGTGAAAAATATGTATCGCCATTCAACGTCTTGGGTGGACTAAGGGATGCAAACGTACCATTTCCACGTGTGACCGGGGCACGATTTTGTGGCTTTGATAAGCTAGTGATTTTTACTTGTCCCCAGGACGTGCATATACAGGTAAAAATCTTTGTCATATTGGATACAGGATGTACGAGTACATGCCATGTCGTGTTAAGGAATTCAGTTGATCTAGTCGTAGTTTTGCAACTACATCTCGGCATTTTCTTTTATGAACTCATCTAAGGAACGATTTAACTTTTAGGTTCAGTGTCAAGGTGTGGATAAGAAAATTCCACGTAACTTTTCCACTATCACCAACAAGGAATCCGGTTCGTTATTTCAAACGCCTTCCAAATCCCGAAAATCGGCCCAGAGCATGGCTTATGAAAGACGTTATAGCAAGAACCGAATGAGTTCCACTGGATCGTCAACATCCGAAGTTGATATGCCACTTGGTCCAACAACTATCCTTTCGAACAAAAATGGTGGTGCACTCTTTGGAGCCGAGGAAAAGGATAGCCGAGGGGATGTCCCGTGGACGCGCGTAAAAATCTTCAATGTGCGGAAAAGTCTCCCCTATGACATGGATCTGGCTATGAGGTACATGATTTGGAATGTTGAAATGATGCAACAACCATGACTTTCAATAACACATTTTCAAATTTATTAGTTACCGGCTCATGAAGGGACCAGGGCACGAGTTGGCCGGAATGAACGCTGGAATCGCAAAAAACTTGCACAAAGGGGTTGCTGCCAATGCATGGGCGTTAGTTCATAGCGCCATCAAGTTTCCCAAACTGGTTGAAAAGCGAATCCAGCAAAATCCAAGCGGGCGATGTAAGAATACGAACCAAAGTTGCAGTTGTCCGTTACTCTCTGAAAATGAGGTGCTTCAAGGTGAGACGAACCGTAGCCTGAGCTTCAAAAGCGAGCGGCCCTTGGCCAAGTTTCATATGGGTCGACAATTGTTGGAACAAATGATCGATCATCTGATTCAACATTGCGACATTGTGACCGCTGCTAGTATTCTCTGCGTACTCGATCCGCCTCATCCCAGACCTCATCCTCAAGCACTGATCCGGCATAAGGGGAGTCGCTCGGAGTGTCCGCATTTGGATACGGGTAGAGATGGTGCTATGGAGTATGAGGCGTTCAATGATGTGGATTTCACTTCAAATGGGAATCATAATCTTCATTCTCATCATAATTCTCATCCCTACCACACACACACCAACCCCAACCCCCAACCCCCCACACACGTTTATCATCAATATCCGCATTCGCACCCCCACCACCAACACCATCAGCGTCATAGCTCGGATCCGAACACTAGGGAAGGAAATATTGCGATATCTCTTGTCGATGATCGTGCTGATCAAAAAGAAGTTGATGTTGATGATGAAGATTGGGACCAAGCAGCCACTCTCATCGATCCAACCCATGTGCGGCGGAACGATGAACTCAAAAAGACTTACCGAACATTGTTACACTCGGCGGGCTTTTACCTCAAGGCCACAGAGGTGGGAAAGTTTATCCACTTCTGCGATGAAACCATTACTTGCAAAACCACCATGGAACATCCATGCACACAATGTGGAAATCTAGTTTTGGGATTGACATGCTCCAAATGCAAGTTCAAAGATCGACATTCAATTTGTGCTATATGTCAGACGTTTGTCAAGGGATTAAGCATTTATTGTTTCTTCTGCGGCCACGGTGGGCACATGAATCATGTTCGCTCTTGGTTCATGAGAGGTAGCCTTTGTGCTGCGGGATGTGGATGCAAATGTGAATTCACCATGTTAGCCGAGGAGTTTGTGAAACGCTGAACCCAAAACCTTATCCTCCATGTGTTCTTTGAGCCAGACCAGCCTGCATTTTTGTTTTCTATCGTCATTATCCTCTTTGTTTTCCTAGTCCTGTGTAGACAGCTTTGCAACATCTTCTGGATTTTCATACATAAATATCAAAGACTACTTTTTCACAATTTATATATTTGTTGCGGGAAAGACTGCACCATCAATAAACACACTTTTGGAAACAGACCTTGAGAGTTAAGTAGAACATGGATCAGAAATACAATCAAATGATGGCATACACTGGGTATTTGCCGAATTTTTACCATCCACATGATAATTCATTACCTCAGCTTGGGTGAGCGAGACAACTATGTATTTTTTTCCAGAGAGCCGAGGCCAGTGTCATAAGATAGCCACGGTGCAGGAAATCCCGGGCAACTAAACAGTTCATTAAGCCACCATATCTCTCTTGATTGAATATGGGATATATGCTTTTCTGTGGCGCTTTGCCTTTTATTCTTTATCTCTCGAGCAATTTGCCAAGTTTTCTCATGTTCATGATGCACCACTTAGGTTTCTATCTACAGCTAAATTAGAAAATATACTCTAGATAACATTGTGATACTATTTCTGGACCTAAGCTTCCCATATATCCAACCACGTGCTTGAAAAGCTTTACACGGTGGTAAAGCACCCCGTATTCCGATCCAAAGAAGGACATTTTCAAGTTAGGTGAAAATCGCAAATGCCCACTTTATTATTGAAAATTTCTGTCTCTAATTTGTTGTAGGAAGAGCGAATTAGGTTGTTGTAAGATATTTATGATTTTTGATGATCAAATATTTCTGGTAGTCTCCCTGATTAATTTCGCATAATATAAGACTACGGGTGAAATTCAGGGTGACTGAAGCGTGGAATTTAAAGGAATGATCATGAACCACAAGAAAGTACATGATTGCACCAAACTGTACTCTAGTAACATACCTCTTCCCTCGAGCTAGAGCTTTTGTGTCTAGTTGTAGAAGTCTTAGTTGGCCTTTAAAGAGTTGACAAGAACGTTTTGGCTGCTCTTTGCTCTTACCCATAACAAAGCCGAAAGCAGCACTGTGTTGTTTTCCATGGTTGTTTAGAACCATTTGCCGCCAAGTAGGTAAAAGTGTATGGTTGATCAAAAATGTATTCAAATTCTCAAAATTGTCTATGATGTAAATACTCACATGGGGTTTACTATTGAAAAGTAATGAATGATTTCAACTTGTAATGGGCTGGCGTAGATTCAAGCAATTTGTGAATGAAATGCATTTTTTGAAGGGTATTGCGAATGAAACGCCTGTTTTTATCTGTGCTTAAGTCGTCTGTATTATTCGAATTGGTATTTTAATCAAGGAAAATGCAACTAGCCCAAGGTCTTGCATTACATTAATTTGCAAATCAGTCACGTTTGGATACAACTGATTGTTACTATTAACTTCTTGAACATGGACTGCAGGTAAGAAAGCAAGCCAGAAGGGCAAAGGCAGAGCTCTCCCCCATTTCCTGATATCATCCATCAATCCTTGGGTTTGTGTGAGTTTCGATCCCCTTTCTCCATAATATTGCTCAACGTCATCATGACCTCTTGACTTTAGTAGGGGGTGGCCTTTATTCGAGAATACTAGCAAGCAAGTAGGTAGGTGTAAATTTAAGTCAACAACAGACGCCTACTGCGACGACGTACAAGGAAGATCTAGTGGAAAAGCTGGATCTAATCATAAAGCACTGAAAATTCTGGCTAGTTGGAGCCGACCGAATCTTGTCAGTTTCTTGAACTTTTTGAAGCGTGTTGGAAATGTGAATATTAGGTGAAGCTCGACTTGAAGGGAGAGTAGAGAGGGTTAAGAGTAGAGAGGATTAAGAGTTCGGCAAAACTTCTTGAAACCCCTCACCTTTGACATTACGTTTTGCATTGGTCCTCCCTAGTCTTCCCACGCTTTTCAATTATTTTTCATAACATTTGAGAGGACCTTTGCTTCCCGACAAAGGAAGGTAGTTGAAATTACACCAAATATGAACGCTGTTAAATTGGTTTTTTTTTCTAGAAATCATTTTCTGTCGCGTGGAAACAGAATGGAGTCCCCAATTCCCTTACTTACTTGGATTTCTTGTCTCACTTCACATGTCATATCATTTGAGACAAATATTTATGAAGCAACAATAACAAGCATCACTTGACACTAAATTCTACTTATGATTTATTCAAAACTACTCAAAAAACAACTGATCATCAGTATTCATTTCATTATTTCTCCACGTCATCATGACAAAACAGGCTGAGGAGACGGGAAAGGAAGTATGTCAAGTCACATAGCAAAAAAGCGCGTACTACAAGAATGCATTTATTGGTTGTTCTTTGCCGGAATTAGCTTTGAATGCATCTTAAAAGCCTACTGCCAAACAAGCCTTGATTCCGCTTTTGCCAAGCCAGCCTCGCGCATCTACAGGTTTATTTTAAGAAAGAAAGAGAAAGCCCTAAGACGCACGATGCGGCATCATGTAAAGGGACAGTCTCGTCAGTTGAGGCTTTTGTTGTCGCTGTTTGATAATTATTTGCCGCTTTTCTTCGCCATTTTTCTGGAAGCAGTGCTCAAGAGAGCGCGCGAAGTTCATCAGTTCTTAGAGGCGCTACTTTCAGTTTCTTGAGAGTCAATAGGGACCTTGTTGAACAAATCACAAACTTCAGATTGAAATCTAACTAGTTGACTGTTGTTCCTCGACAGCCAAGGTCGCCCAATTATGCATGCCTATTTGGGTACATTAAGGTCAAAAACGAGCATTTACAATTGTGAATGAGCCAGAAATGTTGCGAAGAATAAATCATTTTCAACTCATGGTGATCAAAGGATCAAAATATTATGGATTTAATTTACATTTCTACCCAATATGCATTTCACATAATTGATGTCAACTTTTGTCATTTGCTACTTAAAAGTACAGCTTGGGAGCTGTTGCAAATGGTGGATCTGAAAAATAAGCTGAATTGGGAAAGTTAGAGAAAGTATGTCTTTCATTAGAAAATAGTAAACTTTCAAACATGAAGAAAGCCCAAAAATGAACAGTGAAACAATTAGTGATTACCATCTTCTAATAGCCCCGGTCTTGCTATATTCAGTACGAGATACAATTTTGCTCCCCTCGTCCACTTTTCTAAATAAATGGATTTTAGCACCATGGGGAACCATTGAATTGAATAGATCAAACGCATCGTGAACTCATTTAAACACATTAAGTATAGTGTATAAACCGATCTAAGGATCATCCGGGCTTGAATGGTAATAACACCCCCACAGATGGATCTTGTACAATGAGGAAGACACATCAAACCAGAGGAGTCGGGCCATACAGTGCGAGGACCGATTCAAATAAACTACACCATCTTGAACATCATTAAGGTCAGAAACATACATCGCTCCTGGGAAACCCCACAACTACGGAATCTCTTATTCGTTCAAAGTTTATATTTGCGAGTAGGTTGTCCATTTCAACATGTCAGAGGAATTAGTGCCTTTGAAAAGGTAACCAATCGCCAACCTCTACTGGGAATCTTGGACGAGCCATTGGCAGCTTTGGGCAATGCCAGCTTCAAAGGCTACGAGAAAATTTACGCCAATATAACTTCACCTAGACCAAATGGCGGATGCATTAAGCCGTGCCCCTATTTTCTCTGCTGACCCTTCATAGGACATTACACTTGTAGCCGCTCTTTCAGCCAATGATCCTTCATTCAAAATCACCGAGAAGTCAACTGACAATGAAGAGCGGCAATTACGAGATTGCATAATTCTTGGTCGTTTATGCCTGAAAACCTCTCACTTTTCCGCCAGGTCGAAGAAAATATTTTACTGGTTGATAATCGTTTAGTTGCCCCACTTCCAGTATGCCGACATCCCCTTAAACTCCTACACCTTTCTCATTCCGGCGTGATAAAAACGACGACCTTGATCAAACAGTTGTATTTCTGGCTAGGAATGGCCACACTGCGAATTGTGCAACCTGTGTAACTTTTCTGCCATCACAAGAGACCGAGCTGGTCAAAAATACCAAAGCCAATTACCTGATGGAGTTGGTGGGTGCTGATCTCTTTGAATTGAAGGGTACGACATTCATTGTCATTGACTGCTTTAGCGATAACCCATTTATAGAGGTTGGATACCCTCAATACATCTGATGTGATTGTATGTTTATGCTCGAGCCTCATTTTAGTCGCTACCTATATAAACCCGCTCCCAGTGAGAACATGACATGGCGCAGTCTGTTTGGCCGCCTGCCGCCCTCTGCCCACCTTGTCTTGCTCTCCCCATTGGAGGATTGAGAAACTCTTTGTGTGAGAGATGTGTAGAGGAGAGCGCAATGCAGTTGGCAATAGCCCGGCTGATCCGTGAGCTCTGTTGGAGACCAGATGCCGAGAGCCCAATGGGAGTGGATTTCCCACCGGGTGCGGAAAAATCGCCGAGCAATCCTTTTTGTCTTGTGTGGAGGCCAGATGCCCCTTGTGGAGGCCAGATGCCCGGTGCCCTGGTGTTTGGATTACCCACTGGTGTGCCAACCAGTTAGGAATGCCGGCTAGGGCGAAGATTTCCCACCGGTATGCAGATGACTCTGTGATGCCCGGATGGCCCCGTGATCCCTGATGACCCGTGACCCCGGATGCTTATATATATATATCCCTTCGGAAAGGAAGATGATGTGATTGTATGTTCATGCTCGCACCTCATTTTAGTCACTACATATATAAAAACCCGTTCTAGTCAAAAAAAACATTTGGTCTTCTCGCATAGCTCCCATTGAGAACATGACAGCACCCGGTAATATAATGGACCACAGTTCCGTCAAATCTTTACTGACCTATGCCAGCTGTTGAAATTAGCCACACACCCTTTGCCCCACACAACTCGCAGAGCAATGGGCTGGCAATAGCCACTGCTAAAAGCGTTAAAACACTGCTACAAAAAATGGAAGGAATTGATTTAATAATGGAGTTCCGAGCTTCACTCCTCGAGAAGAGCAATAGCTTTGGCTTCTTTGGCCACCATCCCCAAACACATCTACCCCCTGCTCGACCTTTGACCTTTGGAGGGCCAGAACAATTGGAGGATTTCGCCGTAAGGCAGTTCAAAAGCAACTGCAAGCGCGTCGGGACGGTCTTTAAGACCTTTTATTGTGTGGGAGAAAGTCCATGCTCAAAATCCAGTCGACAAGGCATGGTTGGCATCTGGAGGCATGATAAAATCAAAGCATCCCTCTGGACGCTCATATGAAATCAACATTGCTGGAGACACATTTCGCCGCAATCTACGTCACTTGCGTCCTGTTGGCAACGCTACCATGAACGAACTCAAGCTTGAAGGAATGGCCAAGAATGAAAAGTCCGCCGTAAAATGGGACGCACTTTGTTTGTGCAACATTCTTCTCCTTTAAAAGTCAGACACATCTTAATATGCTTCCATGGGTTTTCAGAAAACAGTGTACTCCTATCTCTAACATGTAATAAAACATAATATTAAAAGCAAAACTATTGTGTAATAGTTTCACTGTGATATTATCAATATGTTCTTGCAGAACTCAGGTATATTTTTATCATGAAATATTAAAGATATATTTACAAGATGCTGGTCCAGCTGATTGGTCTGAGAGGCAGCTTGAACAATTCAAGAAGGTTTGTTTGTTTATCAAAAACTCAAATGGCAGCTCTCTCATTTGGCCTACCATCTAATGATAGGTGTGCCAATTGAAGGATTTTCTCGCTTTGTCATCACAGCCAACATTGATTATTACCTCACCCTCAAGAATGACCGCAGGTTTGCCCATCTAAGCTGTTAGTACAGCAAGCCAAGCTGTAATTTGAATGCTGCAAAGAAGCTAGCCTGGGATCATACCAGATTCGCAAATGGGAGCCAAAAAGTAGGTACCACAGCTAGCCTCTTGTTCCAGGTATAGTGGGTTCAAATTATTGTGGTGATAATTACTATGATGGAAGTTTCCTTTTCATTGACTATCGCTTGATTTGGAAGGCAAAAATACCCATTACAGCCCTGCAGAAGGAGTCGGGGCCTATATTTTGACAAGTTTATTTACAAGTTTTTGTGCAAATTCAGATGACTTTTTAATGGAAATTTGCAGTCAATAAAGACCATATCTATATGCAAATTTTGGCCGTCCCAAACTACAATTACTCTGAGTTAAAATGTAATTAATTACAATTCCATGAAAATGTACTTTCAATTGGTTAATTCTAATTAGCTTCTCACTACAGGTTGCAATTATAATTACAACAGAGGTCTGATTAGTACAAATCATTCATTACTACATGCCTTTGCATTTAGAGTTTGATGTGGTGCTACTTTTCTGTCCTTTACTGATAGTTATGTTAATATTAAGACTACGCGATGACACGAAAGTAATTTCTGGTTAAGAATTTCCCGCCATTGCTCCTCGTGGGTTTTTGGCTGAAGCTTGATAATAACGCTCTTGGCAAAAGCGCAAGCTACGTAAGTCCTAAGCAACTTGTACAAGCCCTTTACAAATCAAGACCCTTGTGAGTACTCTGCTAATCAATTATGAAAGCAATAGATTGTTAAATGAAATTGATGTCTATGAACCTAAAAAATGGTCAAAATTGAGGATCGTGCAAAGGCTGTGGGAATGGTTGAAGCGGTTTAGACCCAAGAGGAGGTGGCCAGATGTCTTGGCGTCTCCGTATGATCCATTCATGACTGGTTAAGGAGATCAAGAGCCGGAGAATCTTTGGAAAACAGACCCGGTCCGGAAGGCCAACCGTCCTCACTCGTGTTGCCAAGATTGTCATCAGCAAAAGTGTTGGGAAAAGGTGGCAATCCAAAAGAAAATTAGCCACCAAGCTTACCAGAAGTGGTTACCCAGTCTCTCGAGAGAGACTGAATATGAAGAGATATGAAGTTTGAACTTGGCCTCAGGTCTTACAGCAGGCCTAGCCATCCTCACTTGACCCTTCGCATGCGGACTGCGCGGTTAAAATTCGCCAAGGACCGCAAAGATTGGACAGTTTTGGACTGGAAAAATGTTCTATGGAGTGACGAATGTTACTTTCATCGAATTTCAAAGTCGAATTCCTCAACATATCGAGTTTGGGGTCGCAGTGCTGAAAACAATTGCCATACCACTTCCGTGAAACATTCGCCAGAGGTTATGGTCTGGGAAATGTTCTCCCATCAGGCTCTGTCCCAACTTCATTTTGTTCCCAAAAAGCAGCTTATCAATGCAGAATACTATCGAGGACACATCTTAGCAAAAGAAGGATTGGAAGCCATGCACAGAAAGTCCAGGGGAGGCCCTGTCACCAAGAAGAAAATGTTGTCAGCCATGTCAGGGGCAATCAATATTCATGCAAGACTCAGCTTCACCTCACTGCACGATAGCCAATTATGAACGGCTCGATGCAAATACCCTATTAAAGGAAGGGGGAATGGCCTGGTAACTTCCCGAACCTCAAGTGCCCTAAGATAGCAGCTAAAGAAAACATGGTGTAGCTTTAAGCCAAATTATCTAGAAAACCTAGTAAAGAGCATGCTAGGCAGGATCCAAAAAGTAATCGAGAAACAAGGGGGCTACACGAGCTACTCAAAACTTTGAATAAATCACTCATTGATCATAATATGAAATCGCAACCGGCAATTACTTTCATGTCAGAGTGTAGTTGCATCCACGCCTTTTGGATGTAGAAGAACTTCATATAAGTGTGCATATATGGATATGTACAAATATATGTTGTCATCAGTCATGGTGCGTATTGCCTATTAAGGGATTAGAGGATAAATTTAGAGACACATATTTTGGTGAATAGAACCACAAATAGTTTTGCGCCAACTTCAAGAAATCTCAAGGACCTATTACTTCTCACAAGGTCAATGGCTTTGGTAATTCTGTTTTGAGCCATAACTGTATTCAATCTAGTCTGTATTGATCGTGATTGGACGACGCCATGGCGATTCGCAGAATGTTAAGAGCTATTTGGATTTCAAAACGTCGTGAGGTTGGTGGCAGCTCAACTTGTTTTGAATGCACAGAAATATTCCGCCCTGAGCCCTGCCTTGTCGGCATAGGTAAGCATACCTCATGAATTCTGGTGGGAGGAATCCTCTTGGAAGGAAAGAGCTGTTAGGTTGAGTCAAGGTTCAATTGAAGAAAATAAACCACTCGCAGAAAACGTCGATGCCATGCTCTAGAAGCTTCGCACTTCAATGAAGTTTTCAACTGGCTGACTACCTTCGAGAGACACAGGTAATTCAGGTCCCTGACTAGCGGACACTTCAGATTCACATAAAGTCCAATAGACTTACAACAACAATAAAATGAGAAAATGACCACACCTCTTAGTTTGTTGGTGAAAAATCGTCGAATATCTTGCGCACCTGATGTGATAATCACGACAGGGTTTAGTCCTTAGATGTTGGCATTTTATTGGCAAACATTTATTTCAGACTTTTTTTCTAGCTAATGCCCAGTCTAAGAATGGCCTTTTCTTCTTTTCTTGTGCCCTGTGAAAGAAATATGAAACTTTTCAGACTTGAGAGGAACGACTAACACAACCTTAACGGCACTTGTTATTTTGCCATCAAATGTCTTGCTATGGTTTCGACTTGGTGATTCTTTGTTTTGCTAAATCAGCACAAGATGGCGATAAAGAAGTGGTCTTACAATTTCGTCATTGCACAACATTCCAGGTAATGATTCCGCTGGCGAGAGTGAGATAGGGAGATTGTTTTGGCCGGCAGCTTGTCGGATGGTTTGGAAACTCAGTTAAAAGAATGCACCACAACCAACAATACTCCTTGGTCCTTGGTAAGCGAATATTTTTCTTTTTTTCGCAAATAAAATTTCAAAATCAATCATCATCCAATGGAAAACAAAGCGCTAACTTTTATCCCAAATCATACTAGATTGATCGATAATCAGCCGACGGGGAGCTCAACATGCAATAAAGTTCATTGAAACTGTTCTCAATGTGACATTTATACTGAATTAATATTAATGACTGGATCTCGATTCTCTCGTCAATCCCGTTCAGAGCGTGAGTTGGATTTTGGTGATTATACCATGATGTCCTCGTTCTATGCCAGTTTTGCTCCTACGTTTCTTACTGTTCAAGATGTAGAAAACCCAATTAGTTGTGAATATTGGAAGAAATACCGTGAGTTTAATGTTGCTATGAACAACTTGGCTTTACGATTCTTTTGTTTATTTGCACTCAGGAGCTCATGTTATTCTATGTTCTAATACATATTCAAGTTCCACTACAGACTCATTCTCCTTGCTTTGCTTTCAGATGAGAGTAGCAAAGTTATGCCTGCTGCCATCATGGGTGGGGATGAAAAGGGTGAAGCGCAATCGAGCGATCCAATCGAAAAAGTCACAGATACGGATTGGGATGAATTCTTAAGAAGCAACAATCACTCGAATATCAGGAGTAAACTAAGGAGTGTTTCGCTGGGTAAGTGCATAATGCACATGAAGTTCCTGACAATTGGCCTAAACTACACTGGACCCCAAAAAATCTCAGAGTGGCATTTCTGTACCTAGAACTAAAGCCGAGACCTTTGTCCGCCGAGCTCAAAATCTCCTCATACCGGATCCTCCCTCATCTTGGTTCCTCTCATTGTTTCAGGCGACAGGATATCTCTAAAAAGAAAAGGAAAAAATCCCACCTCGCACACAGTTTTTTATTCCGTCTTAAAGAACACCACGAATGGTGACCAAATCCTTCTAGATGTGTTGGATGAGTGCGTTTCAGCCACAATGGAAGACGAGAATGATCCCAAGTATGCAGTTCAAATCGATTTGAGTCCAATTTTGGCGGGAGGCGAAGATGCCAACCAGATTGATGTAGTGAAAGATATGTTGGAATTCAAAAACACGCCAGCCAAGGAAGTGCTCAAGCATCCGGTGATGGAAACTTTTCTAGATCTGAAATGGAGGAAGATCAAGAACTTGGTCATGATCAACTTCGCCATCTATTTCATCTTCCTATTGTCCTACTCGTTGTTTCTGGGTAATATGTTTTATAGGCAAGACAGAAATCGATCGGTCAAGCTCAGTGACCTAACAGTGCAAAACAATCGCATTGTATTTCCATCCGATTTTCAAGAGGTCGCCACCGACTCCGACGAAGAACCTTTCGTGAAGCGTAGCTTTCTTCAATGTTTGACCTCAAACAATGAGCATTTCGACTGGACTTGCGTTGTCGAAGTGATCATGGCCGTGTCCATATTCCTCCTTTTGGCGCAAGAAATACTTCAGTGCTATGCTTTAGGTGGGCGACAGTACTTTCGGGAATTGGAGAATTCCCTCGAACTCGCTGTTTTGATCTTGGCCAGCATTGGCCTCGGAGTCCAGAGTGATATGGGTGCTTTGAAGTGGGTGTCGGCCTTTGGAATCACCTTAGGTTACCTCCAGCTCATTTTCCTCATGGGCCGCTATCCGTTCTTGGGGGGCAGTATTAGTCTAATGTTTTACAGCATCATAAGACGCCTGGCCCGAAGTCTGAGTAATTTCCTGGTCCTGGTTGTGGGATACTCCTTCGGGTTCTTCATCATGTTCCAAGACAAAGAAGACCATTATTTTCAAAATCCTCTGAAAGCATTTGTGCGCACTCTCACGATGGTATTTGGCGAATTTGAATTCACACAAATGTATGATGCCCACTCCGAAGATAAGTATTCGTTGATGTTCACCATGGTACTTTTAGTATCTTTGGCAGTTATGGGCTCATTGGTGTTGATCAACTTAATCGTTGCTTTGATTGTCTCGGACATCCACGAACTTCAAGAGCAAGCTCGATTACAAGAGTTGGTGAACAAGGCCCAACATGTGGTACACATTGATAGTCTTTTGGATTATGTGTTCCGGTGTTGTTCCCAAATTCGAGGACGTCTGCGCATTTCAAACCAGGTGCGGATTTGTGCCCACAACTTGTGTAATTGTGACGCAAGAAAGATCCGATCTCAAATTGCTAAAGATTTGAAACTAATCGTTCACAAAAGAAGCATTTTGAAAGAAATCGAAGACTTGACCACTGGCTCGACAGAGGAAAGGTACGTTGAAGACATGACCAACGCCATGATGAGATTGGGGCGACAAAACAAACAGCGTTTGGCACAATCCAGTACGAATGTATTCACTGCTTTGGCTGAAATCTTGATCGATGGGAGCATGGAAAGATGCAAATGAACACTTCAAAAACCAAGCCTCCGCCGTCATTTCATTACCAGAGCATGTCAGTGTGTGTGCGGTAATCTTGGAGAACACTCCTGAAACCGGCCTGGCCTGCCTTAGAGTTATGAACAAGTTGATCGACGCCATTCAAAGGATCCACTGACCCTCGGCGAAGGCGTTTACAATGCGAAATTTACAGTATGTGAACACTGTACATCATGTGAATTACATAATTCTATGTTGCCTAAACCACAACATTCACACTCACACATAAACACTTTAAATTTGACAAAAATCTTGGCCATTAAGTGCTTTACACAATCGATCGAGATAAAGACACACGGGTAAATTGAATATGGCTTTTCGACTTTTTTTTAGATATAGAATTAGCTAGGCAAGGATGATAATGATAATGATGCCGCCGCCACCGCCACCGTCTCCGTCAGTGGGTGGGGCCGTGGTCAAATTTTGAAACATGGCTAATGATTTATGAAATGCTTACCGTGGTTGCACCTTTATTTGATGTTGTGTTAATTGAAATTTGTTAGGGTATTGATGGGCACTGATAGGCAACTCAAGGTGCATTTTAATTTTTCTATGAACTACAAAGTAAGTTAATTGTATCCAATTGCCTTAGATTCTCATGCAATGATACTATTAATTTTAGAGACCATTCATCTACTTTGTCCTCGACCATCATTTCATACAGGATGCTTGAAAATATGATTTTTCACTTAGGAGTGCTTTATTACTCCTCCGACTTAAATATTGTTTTTAGTGATTTTAAGTTGATGACACAGTTCCTTCTGTGATACTAGTAAGTTGGCCACGCCCACGAATAGTGGCCCCCTGTGAATCTGTGATTACAACCGTTCAGTGAACCTCCCTCCCAATCCTTCCTCTTCCCTTATTTCCTGACCCACGTCTTTTTCAAGACGTGAGCTTCTAGCTCTCAAACCCTCTTCCCCTTCCCAATCATACCTTCCCTATCCCCCCATCAAGGGACAAAATGATCTCTCTTTTCGAGATCGAATTGAACAACTCGATATCGCGAGGAATCAACATCGGCGGCAACAGCGGATGAACAAGCGGAGAGGAGGGAATCAACCGGTGTCGGCCTGCTTCCTCAACTGCCATGGACGCGCGAATTCATTGCGAGTGGCTGGAGGTGGACGGTGTCTCGACAAGATCCGAGGACACCCTCCACCTTCTAATCCAAAACGTGGGTCACCGAGAAGGAACACGAGAGTTGCTTTCCTGGCAAACAGGGCTTCGTGGTCCAAGTCAGGAAACTCACTGGGCGTGGCCGGCCCAGCACTATATTACCAAATGCTTTGAGCCCACCCTTCTCTCGTCCTCTCCTCATCACATTGCCGTGGACGCCCAAGGCTTCACCATTATGGGCGTTTGCAATCAGCCAACCACGGACTATGATGATCTCATCTTAGATCTCACATCCAATATTCAGAAGGTGAAGAATTTGGAGCAATCATCAGTAGTAGTGACTTCAACATCCGTCCTGACTCGAGTGAATTCTCCGAGCTCTCCCAGACCCTGAGCCAATGGAGAATCACTTTGAGCTCCGACCCGGGAGTCCCAACACACACCTACTCCCTCTGTACGAGTACTTGACCTCTGTACTTGACGATGCTTTCATATTAGAAAATATTCCATCTCAGGTCAGTTCCGTCCATCCACTGGCCGTTTCTGATCACCTCCCGATTTCAGTCACCTTCAAGATGCTCAGAAATTTCCATCATCTGGGCGTGACTCGAAATGGGAGATGTGTGGTCAATGTACAGAAGTGCGCGGCTCAACTCGAGGCCCTGCTGCTATTCATCAACAACGAGATCGTGACCAATCCAGCTGCAGTGGCCTCAGGCATTTCCCAAGAATTCCAAGAGTCTTTCTCAGTGCAGAGGAGTGGAGGACTCAAGACCCTGTGGCTCAAACCATACAATTAAGAGCTGAGGGGTTCAAAAACTGCGATATGCCAAAACGAGCCAAACTCCAGAGACTTGGGAACAATATGCGATATCAAAAGTCTCTGCGGAGCGCGAGTCAGTCCACCATTGGTTGGAAGTGGAGAACCTGCTCTCTTCATCGGCCTGCTTTGCATATTTTTTCCAAAGCATCCGACAGGGTGAACCAAACGGGGTTATTCCTCAAACTCCAAGTGTGGGGAGTTCCGCTTTCAATCTGTGTTCTGCTGTCTAACGTCTTTGCGAGACTCAGATGCTCCATTCGTTCTGGTGAGGACCTATGCCCCTGCTACTTCACTTCCATTGGCCCTCCAAAGGGGGATCCACTATCGCCAATTCTATTCAATTTTTATGTATCCGACCTGCCCGAAGTCCTCACACACCACGGCCCCGTCATCAACCATTTTCGGGTTCAATATCTCCAGAATGCAGATGTTCTGGTTCTCTTTGCTGATTCAGCCGTGGAATTACAAAATGCCATCAATGCTCTCCACGATTAATGCCAAGAGAACGGTCTGATCTAATGTAACTTTATTCATAAAAATCGGCCATTTATAGGCGTTCAATGTGCACCAACCAAGAGCAGAGAGCACATTAGACAGTTATCAGATGACGGAGCAATATATCTAGAACTCTACTCTACCTTTTCATCAAGTGCAGATTATCCATTTCCAACACACAACCTCACTTGATGATGCTTGCCTCAAGGGCCGTGTCCAGCTGTCTTCTCGCCATCGATTCGTTGAAGCCTTGATCTCCGAATCAAACAGGTTCCGTTCCATTTCACGGGAACACCAGAATTCACATGTCCTGTGACAGACGGTCTCCAACGATTCCGAGGATTCCATGGTGAACCATACCCTGATTCACCTCTTTGATGTTCGTTATGGGGCATTGTGTCTGGAGTAGACATTGCCCCGGATTCAACCCAAGTGGAGGCAAGCTAAAAGTTTCAGGCCAGGAGGGACAGGGCATTGGCAATTATCCTCCTGAGTGTGGAACCTGGTAGGTGACCCGACGGATCCAAAGGAGGTGTGGAACCTCTTGCGGGACCAATTCTAGAAGAGAACATGGGCGAACAAGCTGAAACTTAGACGCCGGTTGTTTCTGTGTCGTTTGGAAAAGCATCATGGCCTTGTGCAAGAGCACATCAGGAAGATGGTGGAAATTGTTCATGAATTGGCCGTCATTGGAAGTTCGGTTGATGACGAAAAACGAGTAGTTTGTCTGCTGGCAAGTCTTCCTTGGAGGTTCAACACTCTAACCATTGGACTGGAAAGTCATCCAGAGGTCCCGGCTTGGGAAGCGGTAACCGAGCGATTGTTGAGTGAGGAGAAGAAGCAATCTGAGAGCTCTGACCGAACAAATGAGGCTGCAAATGGCCTTGCAGCTCGTCAAGAAGGATGGAGGTGTTTCCGATGTGGTGGTTTTGGTCATATTCGGAAGAATTGTCCTTCTCAAAAACGTTCAGTTGAAGACTCGCAGAGCCAGGTGGATGGGGCTCATGTTGGGGATCGTTTTGAAGGGGAAGAATTTGGACTTGCACATCATGTGTCTGCGTGTACCGTGGTTTCCGGTGAAAGTTCTAGTGTCTTCGCCTCAATTCGCCTCATTGTGGGCTCTGTGTGGACTCTTGTGGACTCTCTGATTGTGGACTCTGGTGCAACTTGTCATATGTGCAAGAATAGGAAGTCTTTTGAGAGCCTTAACGTCTTGATCGATCTCTAGAGATCACTCTGGGTGATGGACGGAGAGTGACTGCGTCTTGGTATGGACGTGTCAGGATTATGACCATGGTTGGAAGGACAACAGGGTGTGTAACCTCAATGATGTACGTCTGGTTCCGGATTTAACGTTCAACTTGTCAGCGTGTCTAAGGCTTCTGAGCGTGGAGTATTTCCAGTTTTTCAGGGAATCGATGTACTCTGAAAAACTGGAAATCACTCCACGCTCAGAAGCCTTTGACACGCTGACCAAGTTGAACGTTAAATCCGGAACCAGAAGTACATCGTTGAGGTTACATAGCCTGTTGTAATTCAAGTTGAGGCGAAGATGAGTGTATATCTACTGTAACTTTATTCATAAAAATCGGCCATTTATAGGCGTTCAATGTGCACCAACCAAGAGCAGAGAGCACATTAGACTGTTATCAGATGACGGAACAATATATCTGGAACTCTACTCTACCTTTTCATCAAGTGCAGATTCCATTTCCAACAGGTCATGGTTTTCCATAAAGGTCGTTTGCCTCCCACCTCCTTTCATATCAACAATAGTCCGATTGAAATCGTCAAGTTCTTCAACTCGGTTTCACCTTCTCCACCCAACTCTCTTTCACCGATCACTCCACAAAAACCAAGGCTAGGGCCAGGATCGAATACATTTGCAATCGACCTCCTTTCAAGAATCTTCCCCTTCCAATAGTCATCTAACTCTTCCGAATCTATATTACCCCAATTTTTCTTCACGGCCTTCACTTTTGGCTTCCCAACTCTACCCAATCCGCCCTGAAATCCCGCAATGTAACCTCACCAAATTCCTCAAGCGATACCTTTCCGTGCCCCAATATGTCATTAATGCATGGATGCATTTTCTATGCGAAACTGAGCCCCTCACCATCGGGCTGGCAAGGTTAGTGTCCAACAGTGTTGTGAACCTGACCTTTTCGGAGGTTATGTCTGGGCACAAGATGTCCTTCTCGGTCAAGGACTTGCTTACACCTTATTGTCCTTGTCCCGATATCCCATTGGAGTATTGGGGGTCACGCACCTTTGTCAGGCTCCGGCCAAATGCCATCAACGACGGGAGCTGACAAAAGATCTGCTCAATCTCACCCACCCACACTACTGCAATAACAAAGATTTTAATCATTTACTTCTACCCACCTCTTTATGTACTATCTGCAATCCCCCTCTTCACTTTTTCATGTACACTGACCCAATTCTAGACATCTTTGTTGTGATATCACAATCTTGTCAATTATTTTATCATTCTTGACCACTTCATTCTTTTATTCTTGTATCGATTTTTGTATATGATGTTTATACATGTAGTTTTATACATTTTACAATTTGAAATGACCAAGAGTCGTAATAAAGGTCATTCATAGATATGTTGTGTCTATATCAAAATTCAATCCTTCCTCGATGTAGGGGCAAGATTTTATTTCTGAGCCCAAAGAGCAAGAATATAGTGAAGAATTTTAATCAAGCAACTTTTACCTTAAGTAACAAACTAATACATGAATATCGAAACAAATTAAAAATGTTTTCATTTATTCTAAGCTTATTTGTACGTTTTCGTTGCCTATTTTGGCGGCTGATTTTCATAACCTAAATAAATCTTTGACCAAAATCAAAAGCTATTTTTCCGACCCCTGTTATAACTTTGTTTTGATTAGGTACCGTTTCTGCCAAAGTGATTTCCATTATACCGAACCGATAAAACGAAAAAAACTGGGATCTTTAAGGAAGACCAATTCAAATCATGCTTGGAATTTTGTTGCAGATGCTTTGTTATATTTGGTCAGAAGCAGAATCATTACAATAAGCATATTGATCCACGGCTTTCTACCCTCAAGGGCAGTCCATGGAATAAGCCAATTGAAATCCTACATCAGCTTTTGCGGCTTCGCCAATGGCAACAGCGATGAATTCGTAATTATCGCTCAAGAACCTCACATTGAAAGGTAGCGTCGTAGCTGAAATATTAATTTTAATAAAAAATATAGAGGGTAAGAAACACCTGTATTAGAATGATTTCGGTTAACTCACTACAAAAGGTTTTGGAGGCCGCAGCAACGCCAGTCGCAGTATTCACGAGTCCGGCACTTCTACCACAAAATCTCGAGAAAAACGCCGTACCCGTTGTTTTTGATTGTGCTCCGGGAATAGATAAGCAATCAAAACCGAGAGTTTTCAACCCATCTGTTCCGTAACCACAACAGTTGGTTGTCTAGAGTATAAAAAGAATGCCAAGTTAATAGAAAAAGATATTCAACATCGTTTTGGAAAAATCTTACCCCAGCGTAGCCCATCATGCTTGTCTTACCTTGATGAAAAAAGACATGAAGAAAACAACTCTTTCAATGGAATCAATCAAAATTCTCGATTCTTTTGGTAAGACATAATACAATAGCTACCTGAGACCGCAAAGTCAATGAACGCAGTTGGAGCCCAACATATTCTAAAATTTAAGAAAATGTCATGTAAATTTTTGACAACCATGTTTACTTTCAGTTCAGAATATGCAGTCAAGAACTACATAGCCAAGATCAATCGTTACAGTTACACCATTTGGAGAGTAAGGTAAGTTACATTTCAGTTACTTCCTTATTTGTAATAGCAACAGCAATTGTAACCTCTACCTACATATTTTGAGTATCTATAATTTTTCTAATTATTCAGCCGCATGATTCCCCTTGATATATCTTGATCCATGTACCAACATGTCGTTTTGTTGGCGCTTTTGCGTATCAATATGTTCTACTATCCAACTGCAAAAGGTCCCAATGAGCATTCAGATAAAAAACTTGGAAGGGTGTGGAGCGTTGAATTGGCAGATTTCTGTCAACCTACAGAGTGTGGGGCGGATTACAAAAGCAAGATGATCAGAACGTTGCATTTTTTTGCTAGGTTTTACCGTCAATATAGATACTTTTGGTCATTTTGGATTTTGAAATAAGAAAAGGCCAGTCGGATTGCTCAAATTTCAGTTTAATCTTAACTCGCAGACGAAGAAAACGTGTTCGTCCGATTCATTTGATGGACCAACAAATAGGTGCTAAGCAGGTCAGATTGCCAAAACTTCACTAGCACTTGAACGAAATCTAATGAAAAGGATCCTTGAAATGCATATGCTGGATTACGTTTCCACTCACCTGCAGTTTTGGGATTCCCGCCTGAAAATAAACCAGACCCGATGCATATCCAATCGTTCCACAAAAGTATTTCAACGCTCTTACCGGACACAAATGTTTTGATTTTGATCGGCCAAATGTTGACCGCCCAAGAAATTGAAGGTCCTCACATTGTTAGTGTCAGCGCCAAAGAAATATTGGGTACATCCAGAAGGGGCCAGGTTGGCAAAGTCGCAAGAGTATTGAGTTACTTTGATGGACCACTGGCGGTTGACGATGGCGGCGCCGTTA
The DNA here is from genome assembly GCF_007210705.1 of Tigriopus californicus. NCBI lineage: Eukaryota > Metazoa > Arthropoda > Copepoda > Harpacticoida > Harpacticidae > Tigriopus > Tigriopus californicus. The sequence continues at coordinate 8,025,646 of NC_081446.1, forward strand.
CTGTTTGCTCCAAGTTGGAATACGAGATCATTGCAATTCGGAGAGGCGTCCACGTACACTGAAGTGCAAGCAATCGCAAATCATTTGTTATGCATGTCTCCAACGAGCATTGAACTCATACGCTGTCAAACAATACCATGTAGTTTGAACATCCATAGACCAAGGAGATCCAAGCAAAGTTAGCTAAGGCCAACTTTTAATCAGTGCATCATTTTGAAACCGAGCGCATGGAACATTGCGTTGAAACCAACCTTAGATTCTTTGCTGTTCTACCTACGTATCGAATGAGTTTCCAAACAACATCAAAATTGACAAATTCCGTCTGAAGGAGCAGGGATTTTCGAACTGGGGTTGACCGCCAGCCAATCAATTTGTGAGACATATACAGGATATGCACGTTCGTCGTACAACGTTCTTTTGCAATGAGAACATTACAAAATGAGTTTGTCCGCCTTTCTATCATGAATGCTCAAGAAGCATCACGACCAAGATTATTAGAAAGGTGCTGGCAAAGAGACATGAACAAACAGTCTTGAGAAATAGAGTTGAGCATTTAGAGGACTGAGTTTAGAAAGGACTCGTGTGTGCTACAAACTATGTACTTAGAGTTGAGGATCAGTGATAGACGGTGGGGTTTTAAATAACAATTTGCTTAGGGATCTGAGTATCCATTGAGTTTGAGAAACTGCAGACGAGCTTACTGTGTTCGTTCGTATTTACTCCACATATTGTCGGTGGGCTTCCGCCGGTGGAATCAGTCACACTGAACGAATCTGTTAGACATTGGGAGCCCACTGAAGCCGCCACTCCACTGCCAGTAGGGCCAACTGGGCTTCCATTCAAAAGGGCAACCTCGGTCAAGGTCGAAGTGGACGGACCGGTGATGGTGAACTGATTGAAATCCAAGCGAAGCTAGAATCAAATAAATCTGATCAAATTGCATATTGAAACAATGATCGATCAAACCGAAAAGACAAATATGTAATGTTGGTTTACTGCGGACCCCGAAGATATTTTTTCTTCCGCTTTACTCATCATGCTCAATACTATTGAGTCAACAGCCTCTGTATCCTACCGCATATGTATACACAGTCAAGTTAATCTTGCCATCTCTGTTGTAAATCTGAATGGTTGACGGTACTTCTAAGTTCTGAATACAAACCCCATATGCAACCCTTTGCCGTGACAAGCCTCTGTTCTGGTAAGCTTAAAAAAACGGGTTTGAGCGAGTTGTCCGAGCGCTTTTTTTTGGTCTAGCATTTGGACTAACTTTTGGGTGGGTCAAACAACATATTCTGCGACCCACTCAAAACAGTGCTACCAAAGACCATACCGACGAAGGCATCTGGGCTAGGCACAAACCGGTTATTTGAAGCGTGTACGAACGGAACGTGTAGATAGTTATCTTAGGGCAGAAATGGTGGACATATGAGGAAACGGAAAAAAAACGCTGCTGTACGGAGAAGGCGGATGTACGGTACAGCAGGTTATCTTAGGGCAGAAATGGTGGACATATGAGGAAACGGAAAAAAAACGAGTCTAAGTTGAGGCTCACATCCAGAGATGTCGGGATTACCTTGACCATGATGTCAGAGCTTTCAAACGGTAGGCAGCTTTGACTGCCAACATCAGCTCCGGAGACTCTAACTCACCTCGTCATTAATCGAGTCTCTCAAGCTTCCTGTGTTCAAAGTCTCAATGAATTGCACCAAATGCACAAAAGCAATAAATACAACTGAATATCGGCTGGATAAGAGCTGTTATCAAGGCTGCATTGTATTGAGGAAAGATCAGATCGACCTTCATTATCCCCTCTTGATGGAGGCAGTCTGATGTATTTTCTCTTTTTGCTGTGGACCACAATTCTTGTTCAGGATAACTGACGATGACTGATATGGCGCCATTTTGTCCACCAAAATTGCTGAGGGAAAGAAACCGGGACAGCAGACCAGCTGATAAAGCAACGATTTCAACTTGGGACTTCCACCCACATTCTCTTCAACTACTGTAGGTTCCAGATGGTTGCATTGGAAATTTCTTGTATTGAATACTGATCGATCAATTCTTTGGGCGATTTTTACTGGCTTCTGTACACCTTTAGCATCGAGATTTACCACACCTTTCAATTTCATTGATTGCACTTGGCTCTCAAGTGGGACACGTTCGTGGCCTGGAGGGCTTTGTCATTGCTGAGGACTCATGTCAAGGTTTGTTGGTCGATTATCCTTCACTTTTCACCGTGAATATTCAATGGCACCACCGTTCCCCATGGAGTCCCTCATTTTGTTGAGACAAATGGACCTGTATTACCTAAAGCCAAACCGCTTGGATTGTGGTAGATTTGCTGCTCGAGTCTCCAGGGTTGAAAAAGTTACGCTTGGCATAGATAGCTATATGATCGAAGCCATTATTCATTTCCCCGACCGTTGTCCTGCCAAAACCCAACGGCTCTTGTACATTGCACAGATATTAGGTTGCCCTGAATACTGTAATCAAACCAGATAAATAACCGCTTATGAATATACTGATCGGATCTCATAATTTCCCGATCCCTCTACCTCTAATACATGACAAGAAGATATTTAGCAAATCACACTTGTATAAAGGATATCATCAAGTTCCAGTCGAACCCTCTCATATCTTCAAAACTGCAGTCACATCGCCATTTGGACTCTTCCAAACGCTCAGAATGCCTTTCGGCCTTGCCAATGCTGGATGACGCTCCAATGCTGCCTTCAGCGCATGATGGACCCAATGTCAGGTGATTTGCCATTTGTTGGCGGTGATCAAGTAGCACTTTTAAGGAGGAATATGTCTCTCAGCTTCGGGGCGATTTCAAGCTCCGCGTTGGATGGCAACTCGAAGCCCAAGAGATGATTGTCTTCACCGACCGTTTGATGGCCGATGAGAAAGACGGACTTGCTATCTCGTATCAATATCACTAAATTCTGAAAGTTGTGGGTGACTACGTCGTATCGTACAAAATGTGTTTTACCTGGCAAATGTTAGACTGGCATTTGCAGATCTTCACAGCGCATTGGCCAACTTCTCCCCCTTGTTGATCAAAATAGGTGCAATTCTCATTCGATGTAGCACCGCAATTCACAGAAACTGCAAAAATATAGTCGGGCGATGGTCAGGTTAGACTTGACTATTCATGGCCCAAGGTGAAAGAATAAGAAAAGATATGGGAAAGAGGGACCAATTTTTCATGTGTTTGAGGAGACCAGCCAAGAAGTCTGACTACCCCACAAAAATAAAAAGGCGCGTTCACAACAGATCGCAAGCCCTTAAAAGCGAATTTCGAAAATGTGTTCAACTTCTAAGGTGTGCTGTGACTCCAGAATTAAACAAGCCTCACAATTTTGAAAGTAACTCTCGCACTGGTATTACAAGCTCCAATTATTACTCATGTGTGCAATGAATGTTTACTCACATACGCAGCAGACGCCGTAGCCTTGGGCACATGAGCCTGAATTGGTTCCACCTTTGGCCTCGCATTCCGCTGACGTATAGCATGTTCCATTCTTGCCCGTTCCAGCGCAAGCATCGTTGTTGAACCTATCAGAAGTGAAAAAACTGGCATCAGTTCAGATCTCGAATCAAACGTAGCCACTATTGAGCGGCAATGGTGGAGCTCGAGCCATTATGATATATGATATATGGTGGGAAGGGCAAGACTCTGAGGTGGATCTCGCTTTTCCTCGTTTACTATACGTAGAACCTACAGTGCGGTATGACAAAAATCTGGACGGGAGGAACTGGAAATGGAGAAACAAATTCTAAAACGAAAGTAAGATGTCATTTGATGGGGTTATCTTTTGATTAACAAAATCTCTCCCAAAGTACAGTAAAAAATCTTTACCAATATTCATGACTTAACTTATTGACTTGGACAGTTGTTGGATAGTAGACTAAATAGGAAACGTCGATGGAATGCCAAGTGGCTTTAAAATTCAGCAACTAACTGTCGTATGTTTTTGGCTACCAATTTTGATCCATTGGTAAGCACAGGATGACAAAGGCTTTCTCTATAAAAAAGCGGACGTCAACGGGTCTACTTAATGCTTACTTACTTTTATACTTGCGAAATATTTCTGAAATTAAGAGTCAACTTTAGGTTCAAAACAAAACATACTCACGAGACAATTTGAAAAGCCGATACTGAAAATTAAATAGAAAGAAAATTCATCAGTTCAAAAGTTCATCAATAAGTTTAAAGTCAGCAGGAGACGAGCAAAAGTGTCCAAGATATCCAAATTGAGAACTTGACTAGGAATGGCTTACAAAACTTTTCTTGTCGATTTTGCCCCTTGGTCCAAGAATTGCACAAGCATAACCCTAAGGCGAGGTAGCCGACGAAATGCATGCTTGCAAAAACCTGCAATGTGTTCAAAATAATCTTAACTGGGTTAGAAGATGATGTGTGAAGTATTTGATACCAACTTGTTTATGATAAGAGATGCTCCTGTGATGTCTGCCTTTGACCACGATCGATCATCAACTGAGCGTTTTGTCAAGACCATGTCGAATTCCCCAACTTGTATCAATAAGCTCAGGTGTGTGAATGGTACTTAAGTGTACGTATTTGCACCACACATACACGCACTTAGAAATGTGAAAAAAACGTCAATATTGACCAATGCACTCTAGAAGAATTGAGAATTAGAAAATCATGTCTTGCTGTCCGCAATCAAAGCAAAAGTCAAAAAGAATGGACAATGTAAATACTTCAAAGAATATGCAAATATCAAGAAATATTTGAGACTGAACAAATGCTGATGGTCGGACAAAGTTAAACCTGAACACATCTTCAGGAATGAAACTTGATTGCTACGACGAATCAGCAATTAATACAAAAATCATGCGTCGATGGTTTCAAATGGTTCCATCGAGATTTCAGGCTGATTCTGAATATTTTATGTACTGAAGATGGGTCATAATCTTACTTGATGTAGTGGACAAAATGTTTTGACTGCTTATGAAATTGTGTGCCTTCAGGGTTAAGCTGAATTTCAGGTCGAACAGTCTCCCAATCCAATCCGAAGTGAATTATGGCGATCCGACTCCGATCCTAAAAGTGTCACTCAATCTGATCCGAATGCGGATGTGTTAGCTCAATCCAAATCTGAGAAAAAATTCCGAGAACTGAATTAGAACATGATTTTTCTCCGGCAATCTGATCCAATCTGCTTCGAAATGAACAAAATCAACTTGTATTTCTTACTAAGCTTTGAATTTAACGATCATCCGATCCACCAAGGAATTAGAGTGAGGGGATCTGGCTAGCCAAGGACGACGTCATCACTGGACAGAGACGGTAGGTTGGGGGAAACGTAACTTTTATCCAGTTGAACCGAATGCATTTTCTTTCACACAAGTTGGACTTTAGTTAGCTCAGGAAGCGTTCGCCAATTTTGACGTCAATCGAAGGTCTGCATCAAAAGCAATGAACTCCTGAAACTCAGTACGACGTGGGCAGAAAATGACTTGCTTAGCACCACCTCGGTAAGATCTTACCAACGTGGTGCTAGCTCATTCAATTTGCGCCCTCCCTGGTCCGAGTTTTAAGTGCGCATTACTTTTGATACAGACGTTCGATTGAGATCAAAACTGACCATAATTGCTTTCTGAGGCTATAATTGAGTCAACTCATGTAAAGAGAAATTCATTTGATTGATTGGAATTGGAATCATTCATTTTCCCCCACCCCGTCGCTGTCCAGTGGTGAAGTCGTCCTTGGGCTAGGCCATGAATATAAGGTTGATCAGGGATTTTGGTCAAGGATGGATTTTATTATTTCGAATAAAAAAGCAAGGAGCTACTTTGTCATCGTTTCCTTACGTGATATATTGAACTGAAATAATAATGACGTATCCTTTTCGGATTCTTCAAATGCTGACTCTTAGCCATCTCGATAATCGACTTAGTATTGTCTACTTATCATCAAAGGTAAACAGTCGGATTCAATCATATAGTGTCACTTCAACTTTCCAGTGTTTAAGTCATTCAAAGTGGCAATGACCAGAGCTTGGGCTGTACCGATTTGAAACACCATGTCAATTATCTTAAGATGTACCCGATTCGTGGCACAATTTGGTTGAAATATCTTTCTGTACTTTACGCTTCATACACATTAAGGTTGCTTCCTTAAAAGTGCTCAATAAAACACAAAATCTACTGTAACAAATACTATATAAAATACTGTATACTCAAAATACTATACGTAAGAAAGAACTAGAACACAACTCATTTCAGGCTCAAGTGCTCATTCGATTGACAAGTTTTCCAAGCATAGAGGATTGTAAAACGAAAAAAAATAAGACGACGAAGCATTCTCCTGTCACAATTATCTTTGCTTAAGGATTTGACTGGGCTCTTAGTTGTAGTGTTTGTTCACCTCAATGGCCAACCATCCTCTTAATTTTCCTACAAGTCGAGTTATACCAAGTGAACCGTCCATCCATCAACCCACTTCAGGCACACATCATCAAGAGGTTTTTCAATGATGAACAAATAGTCTACACGGTCAAAAGCAATATTAGCAGGTGACAAATAATCTTCGCTGACCAAGTATTTGCATTCCTTTACGTGAAAATCACGTCTCGAATGGTTGAACAAACATTGACTCGAACCAACAAATGCGAGAAGTGGCCAAACTCAAACAACATTAAAGCTTTAAGGAGACGATGATGACGAGTTTTTCTCGTTTTAGTCCCAAATGAGCAAATGGTTTAGTCACAGTTCAATCACGGGCGGAAGAACACCATGGCGTCGAACGAAAGAGGCTTGAAGAAGTTGGCCATTTTGTTGTCTTTGCTTTATTTCCAGGCACTGACTTTTGCCGTTTCAAACTATTCATTAACAGGAGAGGGTGGAAACAAAACCGCTTTCCCGCCCAAGACCAGACAACCAAGACGTAAGCCATGCTAATCATTTGTTTTATTCTCTAACTCTGGAACTGAACAGGATTGACATAACTGGCAAACAAACTGTTTATCTTCCAGTTTTCTCGCTCTTCAATGTTGTCACGTTTGCCAACGAACCTTGCAGAAGTACTCAAGCATCGTAAGTATTGTTTTAAATTCCTCCAAGTTTCCACCCTTCATTGACACATAGCTCATATTCAAATGTCGCCTTCAATTCAATATCTGATGGAAAGTTTGTGCTGGGCTTTGTTTCAGATCGGCAAATGGTTTTCGAAATGGAACCTGCTTCACAAGTACTGAGTGCGACAGCAATGGAGGAACTGCTGCAGGGAATTGTGCATCTGGGTAAGACCTTCAAAAACTATCAAGCTAATCGACGACTGCGCAAGACTAAAAGCACCGCAGTTGCGTTTGGGTTTTGTTCATCTATGAATAGAGTTCCGCATCAGGCTTAATTTGTTTTCTAGTTTTGGAATATGTTGCGTGTTCATCAAAACAAACGGTAACAGTGCTATCAACCAGAATTGCTCGTATGTGTCGAACCCAGGCTTTCCCAACTCCTACACAGACAACACGGCTGTCACTTACACCGTGAACAAGCTCAGTAGTGGTAAGCCCAAACACGGACTAAAAGATTGTAACATGGACTTTGAACTTTATTCCGCCCAAAATTTGTGACGGCTTGGACTTTTAGTTCCTTTTTAAAAAAATGTGATGGATTAAAAAGACTTAGATAGTCGTAATCACACTCAGATTACCTAAATAAAATACGAACATTCGCAGTTTTAGAGTTTCGTTGAAAAGTTATAGTGTCAAAAACTTATATCGCTGACCAATGTGGGATGACGATTGAAAATGTTCATAGTTTTTACCTTGACCTCGTGTCTGGAATTTCCAAAGCCAGATCATGTCCAAGTGTTCAAATTTTCGAACAAGCTATTTGGCAAATATTCGAGATCTTTTCTTCCGTATTAAATCCGTATCTCAAGCTGTTTTTGGTACAGTTCGAGACTATATGAAGAGCGGATCTATATCCCTCGCAATGTTATCATGTCAATAAGAGCTCATGAGCAACAGGACACGTGATCTCGAGCTTCCCAAAACCAGCTCGCTTTACAAAAAACAATTCATCGCTTCAGTAGGCCTAGGGGTTTTACGTGCTTCTGTATTGCATTAGTACCTTCAAACAAAATCACAAATCATTGAAAGATGATGTGATTTATGTTCAAATTTCAAGTATTAAGGCCATCCGACATTACGCCACTTTACTTAAGCAGACAATCACAAAAAATGGAATCTAAATTGAGATAATTCATGTTCAAAATTTTTCAAAAAGGTATGGGAATGCGTTATAAGATCTTTTGAATCGGAAAAAAACTGCGAGAACTTATGGTCAATTTGGTTTAAAGGTAAAAGAAAACACAAAACGAAAGACAAAAAAGACTTTTCTTCAATGTTCTTGAAATAGCACTTGCCCAAGGATCAATTTTGATTCCGTCTTATGCCCTTAAACATTTTATGGCAGAATCATTCATTTATATAAAAAAAAAAACCAATATGTATTGAATCATTCAGTAGCAAGAGCACCATATTCTCCGCTCATTCGCGGAGTTGTTTCTACTGTTCAGTAGAAAGGTGCCCCATTCGACATTTATCCCGGTGCTTTGTCTCGAGGGCTCCAAGGCGTAGAACTAGTCAATATTGAACTTCAACACTACCTTTAGAATTTCTTTGTCTGCTTCACTATCCTCACCAAACCTAGGCACTAGGACCACTAAAGTCTCATTTCAACTCTAATTTGAATCCGAAACCATCAGAGAATCAACCACGAGATATTTTGTGATTTTTCCTTCGATTTTTTTCTGCCAGCTCTTTTGTAGAGGAGCTTTGTTTACAACTTGTTGAGGTGATCTGAGATAACCATGATTAATAATGCGGACTGAAAAAGGGTATCCCGCCAACGTCGGCCTGATTTAGGTCGAAGCAAGCAGTTCTAAGTCTCTTTTCGAATATATTCAAATTACAAAAACACTTGTGTTGCAATTAGTACAAAACTTTGACCATTTTTCTCCAGTTCTAAATATTCTTAGTATTTGGGGAAGTTCTCTTATTTCGATTTTTTCCATTGACAGGATAAATTGAATAGCTCATACATCATTCTAGATTTCTAATCATTCTTGTTGCATTTTAGCTGTCTGTTTGATTCGTTTGGATTTTGATACCTTTACAATTTCGGGACCAAGTGATACCGCGGAAACGTTGGGTGGCGTCTGCCCGGATACACTTGATGTGACATCCACGGTGAGTTTAATCCCCATAATACCCACAACCCACCCAATCAGACCAAGCATTGCATATTAGCACCGCCAGTATCTGCTGAGACAATGCAACTGATTAATTTTGCTGTTGTAGAGTGGCTCCGCCTTTCCAATTCCTCAAATTTGTGGATCCAATTCTGGACAACACAGTGAGTCATCTCTTTCTCTAAAATTCAGTGCTTGTAAAGCAAGTACTTACTTATTGTTTTGTTTCGACATCTAGCAGGCGACAATATCAAAAACAAACAATGGATGTCCATTTTTTAAGGACCCAGTGTAGCCGTATTTAAGGAGCTAGTGTAGCCGAGCGGTCCAAGGGGCCAAATTGAACTCTTCAATCTTGCCCTCCTAATCTCCTCCTTCTATCCCGCCTTCACTCGCAATCCCTTGAAAACTAGAACACCAAAAGAATAAATTGACACACAGAAACAAACACAAGTGAAGATATTACGAGCGCACCAAACTTAGAAAGTGGCACACCAAAACAATATGCTGTAGACGACGGTGAGCCCACAAAAAAAATGTTTTCACCACACCAAAAGTATAAATGGGCTCACTAAATTTAAAAATGTGCACATGAAACAAAAAAATGGCATACCAAAATACCGTGTATTCCGTGATGCGTTGGTCGTTCTCCTAGAGCGTTGAAGAAGATTGGTGGACTTAGAGTGCTACCCCGGGCTGCCATTCTTGGATTTGAAGAAGACAGCTGAGGAGAAGGAGGCCGTGCTGGATAGTACTCAGAAGCTAGTTGGTGGCGGCAAGGGGTGAGCTTAGCTTAGACTTCATCAACAATCTTTGATGATTTCAAGTACGCATCACCAAGGTTATATAACTAAACAGAAAGGAAAACACACTGAGGGAAGGTTGTGTCTTTTTCACCAGTACCATCATTTATTGGTTGTAATGGTTAGCTTCATCATTCACAATTTGCAGATGTGAGTCATCTTTTCATGCTGCTCTAAAAAGCTGTGTTAAGGGAGGGGTTTTGGGATTCTTTTTAATCCTATCGTTGATCATCCCTAGCTGTGTTGAGGAGAGATTGAAAAAGGCTTCCTTTTATGAGAACCTGTTGCCAGATGTATAATCTTCATTTTCTATAATTTTCTTATATAATTTTCATATAATCATTTGTATGAACGCACTAAAGGTATCTTGATCATATGGTCTTTATTCAAGCCTCACTTTGTTAAATTAAACGCAAAGAAAGCCCCCGCTATTGAATAAATAGCTATTCTTCTTTGTTTATTGTGATCACCAAGCCAACACGACGTAGTGGCAGATAAAGGAGCTTTGGTATAATGGGAGTTGGGCATGAATAAGTTAAAAATAAAGAAGTAGAGAAAAGTAAATATAGTGGTCTATGTATTCAACTCATTAGAAGAGTTAGCTTTTTGATGAGTACCATGTATTCAACTGAGAGCGAAATGATTTCAAATAGGTTTCTGATCGAACACTTTGTGAAAATGCATACCACCTGGGAATGGCGCGAATCGTGAAAGAATTTAGTCTCGTCCAGAGTAACGGGGGGCAAAAGCCGTTCGGCCAACGACGATCTTGTTTCGCGATGACTTTTGTCCTTCATGTAATAAAACGCATCTTCTTCATTGTTATCCACCAACACTTTGACAGTCATTAGTCATTCTCCTACTTAACGTTTATTTTTGAAATGATTGAGGTGCAGTTGGTTGACTATTAGTTCTGGGGCGAGTCCGGACTCGAGTTCAAGTCGAAAAAACATTTTTTTTTTGCTTTAAATTTCGTCAGAAAACGGGCTTTTTTTTAAATTCCTGAATTGACCATGTAAGAAAGAAGCCTTGGAATGATGATTTCATTAGCCTTGCTTAGCTTTGTAAAAACAAAATGAGTGTTTTTGTTTGATAGTAAATGACTCGAGACATCTGCCGGACTCGAGTTCGGACTCGGGGAGTCCGTCAAAAAGTCAGAAAATCGAAGGATTCGTACGAGTCCGACATTCGCCGGACTCGCCCAAGTACTATTGAGTACCCAAAAAACAGAATCAAGGTAAATTTCCCATGGGGTCTAGCGAACTCTCGCCTCAATTGTCCCCAAAATTCACGAAATGGGCCTGGCAAAATTGTTTAATAACGTTTTCAATTGTGACTTTGTCCAATGTCTCGTGCTGCTTTTACCTTATATAAGTATCAAGTATTGAGTATTACTGAAGTCGTTTTAAAACCTACACTATCCCATTTTAGTTTATGTGGATGTTAGCGGAACCGGGGGAACAGGTGGAGCTACCCTTGGATTCACTTTCGACAATACCATAACTAACCCCACCAGACAATGGGATATCAAAGTTACCCAAATTCCTTGTGCCTCGGATAACGCGTAATGCTTGAAAAAATCTATGGCGACATATTCAATGGAATACTTAGTTTTGTTTGTTTGCTTGGCTTTAGACCTCCAAATGGCTGTCTCCAATACCATACTGACACCACTGGACGATTTACCACCTTTAATTTTGCTAACAACAATGGAATGCATCTGGCGAACCAACGGTAAGATGTTCACAGTGGTTAAAGTGCCCTTTACAGTTTTGACGGAAATGCCCCAACACATCTTGGCATTTTTCTAGCTCAAAAAACCATACGGAAAATATGATTTTACTGGTTTTTTTTTTGGATTTCTAGTCCACATAAAAAAAACGTTCATTGTCCTTGGCCTTTAGGATGCTCTCATTTCGCTATTTCTAAGTTAAGCTCCTTATCACTAATATCACAATTTCCGCCAAATCCTTCTCTCAAAGTTCCTTCATTGTTTCAAGTTTAGTACTGTTTCATAAAGTAATACTTGAGTTATAACACTTTACAGTATAAAATGCAAAATCTGTCCCATGCCCTAAGCAAAATGTTCTTGAATTTATACAGTTATACAGTTTGACGGTTTGATTGAATTGATAACAGTATCCATAGATCACTAGCAGTATCCAAGGCCTAGCCACAACAAGTACAGTACAATGGCTATTGAATACGATATGACTTTTTGAAATGCAATTGTCGTCATTTTGACTCAAAAAAAGTCTAGGTCAATGGCAATCCTAACTCAGATCGATTGCGGAGGCAAAATTCAAATTCGATCACTACTCCAGTGACGTTTAGAGGTTACTATCTTACATTCGATGCAAAATACCCCTCCCAGCGTGTCAAGCGTAGTACAGGTGGGCTTTAAAAGTAACGGAAGTGTTCGTAAATACTAGAAAAAGATGATTTAAAATGATATGAAGATTTCTATTTTTGCCGTTTTTTGCCATTTCCTGCTGCTTATTTGGGATCAATTTCTGCCATTTTCTGCTCCCATTTTCTGCCAGGTGGTAGAAAATGGCTTTTGATAATTTCTCATCTCTGTCTGTCACCCATTCGCTCTGAAAGCGAGTCCACCTGGCTAGCTCACATCGCACTCTATAGGCCTTGCTTCCTCTATGGTTAAAGGTAGGCAAAGCATTTCACACAAGTGGTTGGATATATCGCATGTTTCAGTCCAGAGATAGTAACACAATTCTAACTCTATACAAGTCGATTGTCGTGCCATATCTTGATTATGCTTCACTAATTTGGGATCCAATGTGTTAAGCAGGTTTGCAAAAGGTTGAGCAGTTTCCAAAGATGTTTTGACCCGAAGATTGAAGGCATGAGAAAGCTCTCGTATTGGAGGAGGCTAGGTTCATGTTGTGTAAACTTGAGTTATTTAATATGATGCTACTTTACATATTTGCTTGGAATTTATATCCTTGTCGCTGGAAAAAAGTACTTTTCAACAGAGTGACAGTACTCCTCCTTCATAGCACCTTGTTCCAAATCGTAATCTCATTGGTAGGACGGAAGTCAAAAAATAAAATGGTTTGCAAGATAGCCATGATCACTCAACCTCCTTTTATTATGTTGTATTTCCTGCAGGTACTCGATATGTGTTCGACGAACATCAGGATTCTGTTGTACCCAATACACACCTTGCGTGGACGTTGGTCCCCCAGCCTTTTCCTTAAGTCTTGGCGATGGTGCGTTGACAGGTGCTCTGGTTGAAACGAGTTGCACTTTCGATTACGTCCTCATAGATGGTAAGAACTTTGACCAAGAAGGATTTGCACAAGTGGGTGTTCAATGGAGTACTACTCACACTTTGCCTCTCTCCAATCGAAACGAATGTATTAGCAAACGCCTTTTGCCAACACAAGACAGGCTACTTTGATTTCATACAAGTCAGGTATTGAAAGGTACATCATAAAACATAAACATTATAAAGGAAAGTGAAATGGCTGAACCCATCAATTATCCTGCTTGCTGAATCCAAATTAAACGCCCAAAACGTTGATGGGATCATCAAAATCAATGCAAAAAGCTACAAGACGTATCCCACAACTCGTGTGAATTTCCCACAAATTTAACAAGAATTTTAGCTTTTTAAAGTCTGCCAAGAGTTGATGTAAAGCTTTATCTTTTAAAAGGGGGATCTATCAAGAACTGGCCATGAACCATGGCATAATGCAGACACACTTGTTCAATGAAATTACTTTTTCATGTCAGGTGCTACACATGTGAAGACAAATATTGTTAATACAGTGGAACCCGCTTAGATCGTCGCTGTCGGGACCCACCCAGATTGACGAAATATCCGGATTGACGATATAACCGAATTTTCTCTATTAGGTGCATAACGACGTCAGATTACCAAATAGATCTTAAAATACGACTGTTTAAATGATATATAGCTCAAAAAAGGCTCCAATTCTTGAAACTTTATTTAGATTTCCAAGGAAACTATCAAAGATACTTAGCTTCAATGTCTTAACTACAGTTTTTACTTCCATTTGAGTGAGCCTTTTCTAACAATGACATTGCAGCGTCAATTATTTGGAATGTAGGAGGTTCCTGAGCTCCCTACAACGGCATCATTGAACGATCATCTTAGGCTTTTAAAATAGCTTGCTTACTTTGACTGAAATATTGTTTTGTTTTGGAGGCATATTGAAACTCCGGACAAATTTGAATTCGGCTTGCTTGGAAGCCAAATGAGCAGCCAGGGTGATCAGTTTTTATCCGTGTTCTGTTTTTGTTTCCAAGATCGAATTGATAAGACCAGTTAATCTTTTTCAATAGTTCAAGTAACAAACTAATTCAGCTGTGGTGTGTGATCACAAATGAGAGTTGTTTTTACAGCAAAAATAGTGCATACAAGTTTGCCTCAAAATGATGATGTATCCGGAGTGAGGTGACTCTATAAGCGTTGTCAATTCATGTAAAAACTGTAAGATTGAATCGGGACTTAGAGAAAACGACGATGTAAACGAATTGACGTTATAAGCCGGGACGATATAAGCGGGTTCCATTGTACCATCAAATTCCCCACAACAAGTTCAAGAATAGGATGTCTTGGGATCAGAGATGGGAAAAATCGAGATTGATCGAATTTCTACCACTTTCTGCCACAAGAGGCTCAAAAATGGCAGAAAATGGCAAAAAATGGCAGAAATTGCTGGAAGGTGGTCAAAAATGGCCGCCGGTGTTTAGAATGACTGATCTTGATTCTAAAATATGTCAAGGACAAGAAGGATCATATGGGTTGGATAAGTTCTTGAAGTGTCTTTTGCTACAAAGCATATTGATATAGCATTGGCTGAAATGCAAAATGTTCCTCAAATAGCGATATTTATACTGTTTGATGATTGATTGAATTGATAACAGTATCCATAGACCACTTGCAGCATCCAAGGCCTAGCCGCAACACTTACACTTCTTTTCACACTCATCAAAATTATTATTGAATACGATATAACTTTTTTTTAAATGCAATTGTCGTCATTTTGACTTTAAAAAGTTTAGATCAAGTGGCATCCCTGACTGCAATCGATTGCGGTGGCAAAATTCAAACTCGATCACACACCAATTACGTTTAGTGGTTGTATCTCACATTCGATGCAAAATACCCATCCCAACGTGTCAAAACTACATACAGGTAGGCTTAAAAATGAACGGAAGTGATCGTAACTACTAGAAAAAGATGATTTAGATTAATACAAAGAATTGTATTTTCTGCCACTTTTGGCCATTTTCTGCCATTTTCTGCCACTTATTTTAGACCAATTTCTGCCATTTTCTGCCACCAATTTTTGCCAGGTGGTATAAAATGGCTTTTAATAATTTCTCATCCCTGCTTGGGATAGATTTTTTATCTCTTTAGCAACACCCATTAGGAATGTTTTGTGATCGAAGCAATTTCAGCTATACCAAATGTATCTTATGATGGGAACTTACCAAGTCTAAATTCTGCTTCATGATCACAATTTCCAACAAGTTATAGTCCTGGGGTGTGTCAAACATGATGTACAAATAGTTTAGCCGATCATCGTTCTTTGAGAAAAACAAAATGATCCAGGAGGATATTTTCAACTAAGTAAGAATTTTTTTGAACCGAAGGTGGGCATCATTAAGGCTGTTTCACATTTCAGTTACGCAAAGATTTGTGAGGCCACAAACAGCGAAACTGGGGTTGAACTTGTTTCTTACAAAACGGGCTCACCGCTTGGATGACTTCATAGACCCCCATGGGTGAATTTTTTGGCCATGACGATATGGGCAAATTGTTCAGGAAAGGTCAATTTAACATGATAGGTCAACATCAAAGGCCTTTAAACAGTAAAACCCCGTTATAGTGATTTTTTGGGGGAAGCAACACAAGTTTTACTGTTAAGGGGTTACACATTTTTTGAGGTAAAAAAAGGTGCACAAGTGTTGAAATAAGTTTAGATATTGTCAAAACGATCAAAACAATTCTCACGCTAGAGTGATTTATCAGATTTTTCTATTTTAAACACGATTCATATTCCTAGTTTTTTGGGAGTCGTCCAAGTATTGTGAAGCATTGTAAAGACTTTTATCCTTTTTCCACTCATGAGCGCTTGGTATAAAAATGCTTTGAATTTTGCAAAGTTGAGATTTATGATGTGTGGTTTTTTTTTTGAGAACTAAAGCTAAAGGGGATGCTACTCTGCCTTCCCACTCCTGTAAACAATAACAAACGTTGGCTCTGGGAGGTACAACAGTACAGGCTATATACTATTTGCATCAGAAAACTTTTGCTATCTGATCAGTTTCTCAAGAACAACTTTGCTGGAAAAAAAAGAATAAAATAGTTCAGTTTTGCATTGATTTATTTATTTTTACGGTGCTTTAGCCGATGCTTGGGAATGAGTTGCCAGCAAGTCAAGTCATGTTTTCTAAAAAAATAGTCTTCTAACGAATTTGTACGTGCGGCTTTGAGGCATCCCTGAATGTAGGCCTGGCCAGGAATCGTTTGCAGGAAACGAACTAAATCTCGATTAAAACTAGGCAAGGGTTCATTTAATACGTAGAATTGTCGGAGAGGCAGGGGCTAAAGGTTGTACAGAGTAGGGGCTCTATTCAGAACGAAAGTCGCCTTAAGGCTCTTTAAAGGTTTCTTGTTCAATGAAATCGCCTTATGTCGAATGTCACAAGTAATGCCTCTTCTGTCACTCTGGGAGGGTTCAACGCCTGGATTGGGGGCAAAGAACGTGGAGACACTTGAACATATAAAGAATAAGATATCGCTCGTATGTTCGTTGAATGTTCAAGGGACTGGATGGAGTCTTTCCCAATAACTGAAGTGGCTTACACCAACGATGTTTCTTGTAAAGCTCCGTTGCACCTTTTCTATCTTCATTAGCCATGCTGCGGTCGTCGGGGCCCAGATGGGCGAAGCATACTCCAGGTGCGGCTGCACTATAGATTTGTAACGAGTTTTCATTGTAAACCGATTCCTGCATTTGAAAGTTCTGTTTATCCATTCGCATGTTTGAAATGCCTTATAGACTTTAGATTGAAAATGTTCGTCAAATTTTCCCTGGTTCTCAATAATTATCCCCAGATCTCTAATAGAGTACCTCTAACGGGTTTTGACGGTTATCTAAATAGGATGGTGTCCCTATAGCCTTGAGATCAAAAGACATGGCCTTAAATTTCCCACCGTTCAATTTCATATTTTATCCGTGTAGCCATTTATTAACCCGATCTAAATCACTTTATAAGTCTTGATTGAAATTTCTCCGAAAAACTCGCTTTGTGTTATCTGCGTAAGACGAGATTGATGATTGAAGGGGTAACTTTTGTAAAGGAGAAATAAAAATGATAAATGATAAAGGCCCAAGAATTGGTCCCTGGGGCACACCAGAAGCTACATTTTGCAAATGTCCAAGTACTTCGTCAACTTTGACGTTTTGGGTGCGACCCGTCAGAAATTCTCTGAGGAACTTATATGTCAGTTAAATAATTGAGAGGTAGAACATGGTCTAGTTTGTCAAACGCTTTAGCGAAGTACAGGAAGGTAACGTCTACACAGTCATAATGCTGAAGTCTCTCAGTTATGTCGTCAAATTGCTGTATTAATTGCGTCAGAGTGCTAAAATGAGTTAGGAATGAAAATAGGAGGAATTTGTCAGGAATGTTATCTTTGTCGTCAAGATACTTTTCAAGTCGCAATTTTGCTGACGTCACCCACAATTGTTTCACATATGGCAGAAATTGGAGCAACTTAAATGTGTGGCAATGATTTCGAGAATACTTCATGTGAAAGTCTTATGTGACAGGAATGTGTGCTGAAACAAGAGTCGTTCAAATGCGCCATTAGACGTCTGCCAACTAGTTCACTCGGGTGTCAAACCTCAGAATGTGATGGGCCAATAAATGGAGGTCGCACTTTACCTGGAGGTCTTTCCAATTGTCGTCGTATACCCTGGTAGGCTTTAATATCATTAAGAAACGAGGCTAAAATGATGATTTAAGCCTTTCCTTGGATCGGTTTTCACCCTCGATCTTTTATTAGAGCCTACTGCAGATCATTTCCAACCATTATGCTCCAGTTTTCACGCATTTGATTGTATATAAATTCAAGATGATTGACATTGGAATTTAGGATCATGAAATAGTTGGCTCTTTTTCACTCTGTAATGGTTTAAACACCCTTGATTCAGTGTCAGGGAGTGCTTAGATGTTTCTGGCAACCACTAACATCAAAAATGTGTTGGAACTTTTCACGAATTCACCTCACTCATAATCTTTATTCGCGCAAATTAAATTTCTTTGTTCGTCCATGTTGTATCATCTGTTTAGCTTAACCTAAACTTGTACAACTGAAAATTTGAATAATAGAAAAAAACTGGGTTGACAAGAATTCTTTTAGCTACAACGTAAAACTTGCCACGTTCCACCCTTCAATTTTGAATGTCTTTGACGGTTGAGGTTAGAAAGGTTGGGATTGTACAGTATTCAGAGAAGGTACGAAAGGTATCTGATATTGTACGTTTTCAAAAGCATTCATGAGCTTTGTCCCAACCCAGGATTTAGGGTCAATTGTAATGACCGTAGAGGCTTAACGTGCGTTTTGAGAGCACCTTCAAGCCCTCGAGAATCCAGGCTAGTTGAAACAATGAAGTCTTCTTTCTCGGGCTCCTTCATTGTTCAATTTGCTGCCCTCAAATATTCGTAGGGCTTATGTAGGCGTTGATCCAAAAGCAGGATTTAAGTCAGACTTGGATAAGCTTTTGACTAAAATTCCGGATCAACCTTATATTCAAGGATTAGCCAGATTAGCCAATTCCAATTCGTTGGTCGATCAAATAATATATATAAATAAAAGTCAAGTAAAATGAATAATCTTCTCGTCTTGAACTGCTGGGATTCCAATCCCGGTAGCGGTAAGGAAGTCCGCAAAAAAATAATAAAAAAAGGAATAGTCGGGAGGTTGAGTTCAATGATTTTTTTTTTAATTTTCCGCTATACTATTCGGGTACATTTGGGACAAATATGTCCAGTATTCTGTTGTCGTCCATGGCCAATGTTATGAGAATGCCAAAATGTTCTAAGCTTTAAATAAGTGCTTTATTTAGGTTCCAGCTCGTCATGTCTTCCTGGAGGTAATACGGGACAGACCAATAATAAATATTGTGGTATCAACCTCAATCAATCTCCCTTGGCGGTTAACGTTCCTATTTGCGGTAAGACATTATTTTCATCTTTTCAATTTGATTATCATTTCAAAAATGGGGTTTCTCTAAGGTACTCATTTTGTAAATAGTTTTTCAAAACTACCCAAGAAATGTATGATTCCATTAAACTTTCTTTGGGTCATGGGACACTACCTTTTTTAGATATCTGATATTCAAAAATGTATTACAAACTAATAATAAGTAAAAGAAAACATGCTATAAACAAATTGAACTCAATGCCTTATGACTTTGAAAAAATAGACACTTCAAGCCATCACGAAAACCGGGGACCTAAGGCCAGAAATTAAGCTGTGTGTCTTCGTGTCGATATTTGAGTTGGTTTGGCAAGACCAGAAGCGACTTTGTGTTGATGACTAGATTTTGTTTTTTTTTTAGACTGCTCGGCTCCGTTTAGGGTGGAGGTAGTCACCGATGCTCTGCCCGATATCGCTGGAGGAAATACAAACACTGTTGCTCTTTCGCGTGGTAAGAACGATTGATTATGATTTATGAGTGAAGAAGGGAGAAGTGGTTTTGCGAAAAGAAATAGGTAACACATACTCAAGGGCTTCTGTTTGCTCTTCTTTCAGGAATTTGCTTTCAATACATGCAAATACGATGTCCGTGATGTGCCACTTCATCATTACCTTATTCAAAATCGTGGAAGAACTAGATTGTTTTTGTAAATAAAGAATCATTCAAGAGTATCGATAGTGGCAATTGTGATGAAAACTATTTTGATACTAATTCATAATCAAGCACTTGGCAATTCCTGACGGAATTCCCTACCGCTACTGGGAATTGTATACCTAACAGTTCAAGATGAAATGACAATCTCATTTAGCTTTCAATTAATAGGATTTCTGATCCATCAATAAATTGGAGTTGGTCAATCTGGCTAGCCCTTGAAAACAGGGTTTATCTGGAAATGCGATTAAAATCTTGTCCAAATCTGACTTATGATATGGTACTTGATCAACGCTTCCAAGTGAAGTAAAAATGAGTGTTCCGAGTAGCGGAAACGGTTATTTATTGATCATCTATATTTGGTACAGTTCTTTTGTAGTTAAGATTTATCCCAGTGTTGCAGATAGTTTTCCACTAATAAAGATTAAACTTTCGCCTTACGAAAGGTCGTAGAAAGGTGTAGATTTTGGAACAAATTTTGGCAAAATGACAAGTCAACCCGATACAAGCCATAACGATAAGATCCATGAAAGTAAAGGGAATGAAATGAGACTAATATCTCATGAAAGGGCAAGGTATGAGGGTTCTAAAAATAAGGCTCTGACCTTAGCTTATAGACCATTTGGGAGAGATATTCCTTTTTTAAATTATAGAAGAATACTTGAATTTCTCAAAAACATTCGCTCCCAAAAGTAAGATATTTTTCCAAATTTAATTTGCCTTTCAAGACATTCCGATATGAGTTGGACTTGAATTTATTGTAGAGATTTAAAAAAATATACGAAGATAGCCCAAGATAGAACCGCATGCAAGGGTAGAAGAGCCACGTTACACTTGCTAGTTAGTTCAACGACTTTAATGAACTGGCTTTCAATAACCCGATATGGCCAGTCTTTCAAACTGAAATGTCAACGTTGGCATCCACACACCATTTCCAAGTAGCAACTACTGTGAACCTGGACAAGAAAGGTGCAATAAAATTGTTATGTCTTGATCGTCCCGAACGAATTCAATCACTTGCTTGTTCTGATGTGTAACCCTGATTAATAAAATGTATTCAGGAGATGTAAACTCAACTAGGATCTGTCGACAACTGCCGTCGACATACGTTTATTATTTCAAACAAATCAAGATCAAGAAGAGCGCTTGCTACATACGAGTATAGGCATAAGCGGCACGAACCAAGATACATATATAAATTAAGAGGTTCTGTGATCCATTGCGTCCCACACCCAAGGCATTTCACAACATCCCTCCCATATTTCAGAAATGCAGACGCGGTTGAAATAGATAAACATATCAATAATTGAACAAAATTATTGTTTTTCCGAAAACAAAGGGAGAGGAGTGTTAGTTGATTTGCGATACATACAAAATAGAAACAGTATCAGCATGAGTACTGAAATAGTGATTAAGATACAAAATGAGTAGAGTATCAGATAATGTTTGAATAGCATAGAACGAAAGGTAAGCATTCTTACTGGTCGCTCGTATACCGGAATATCCAAGGATTTATGCTTTAGAGAAGTGAATTTGCTGGCCAAAGAAAAATTGAAACTGAGAATATTTGTTGGAAGGTAATGTATTCGGGGTCATGTACAAAGTTTGGTAGAAGAAATTTTGTCCTATACATTGACAATTTGGGGTTATGTGAACCAGACGTAAACCTGTAAGGACCAAATTAGCCATCACCTCATATTGGCATGAAACGCTAATCGAGGTAACGTCTGGTTAGTACACAAGGAAATCTCTTTTGCCCAGCTGCCACGATGTCGGAATGGAAGCAACTGCATCCAACTGACAATAAGACAAAATTTGAAAAAAAATTGAGTGTAAAGCCCAGAGAGATAAGATCCAAAGGTGAAGGGGCACAACACTTGGACATGGCAGTAATAGGTGCTAGAAATAACTAAACACTTATTAACTTCCGTCTGAGAAAGGGTAACGTATTGTTTGCCTGAAACTGCATTGACGTTGTGTGAAAGATGAACTGTTGCCAGTTAAGTTTTGCATGGGGGCCTGCAAGAGCATGAGTGCATGATTATATTGGAGAAGAATAAATGGACTACTGATAAAAGCAGGAATATGAAAAACAGTGCGGACAGTCCCATTATGAAATACTATAAAACTCGGAGGACAACGAAATGCATCAGAAACACTTTTGGCCGCCATAGAATAGTTATGGTCAAGTTACACGACACAGATTTTCACACAGTGTGTCGATAAAACTGCAACTCATATCACAATTCGAGCCTCAGTCTCACAGTTTGGACTTGGAACCTGCTTCAACTTTCTGCCATCTGTGAGAGACTTTCTCGCTTCGTCGGAAGAATTGCTCCAAACGCGATCGAGCGTGATCAAACCGAGAAAATTTCCGTCAAATCGAACAGTTCGAAAAAGGGAGGAAACGCTTTAACGACTTGTCTGCATTGACCTAACATCACATGAATGGTAGTTTTTTCGACTCGAATCAATTTTGAATTAGGTTCATTCCTTCTTAAATGGTAATTTGTATTGGATCCTTGTTACCACCAATCCAAGGCCCACTCAACTATTTCAGTTATTCTAGTCAATTCAAATCCATTTTCAACACAAAAATCATTTTTCATTAGTTCTTGCACTCCTCCGGCTCTTTTCTTTTGCCAGTGTTTAGAAACACCAAACGCTTCATCGAGAACAAAAATAAGCTTCGATGAAAACTGCTTGGGCAGTGTAAACGACAATAGGGTTGATCTGTGAGCTGTGAATCGCTTCTTCGCATCACTTGGATCAGGTGCTCTTGATTACTGAGAAGTGCAGCCTCGGATTGACAAGCAGAATGAGAGTGTCCAGCAAAATATAGCCCCCATACCCGTTGCTAATGTAGCAATCGCAAGGCTGACAATCCCGTCTCTTTTCACGGGGCATGGTAGGGACTGAGAGAAACTCGAGATAATTCTCGACATGTTTGAGCAAACATGTATTTGTGCAGAGGTCATTTGAAATAGAGTGATAGAAAACAGACCAGCCTAATCATTAACCTTGTGTTAAATTTCTTCTATTTGTATTTATCGAAAGCCGCGGTCTCAGACTCGTCTTTGATTAATGAACGGTTTCTATTTCGGACGTAAAAGAATACATAAATTAGAGAACAGGAAATGATAAAAATAATAGATAAAAGAATCACCCACCGACGTTAAACGCGGCGCCAGACCATATAAGATCAAAATCCAACGAACAAATATTAAACACCTCACTACGACTCAGGTACAAACACGAAAATGGCCGAAAACTTGCTCGAGCTTGGAAATCTTCGCAAGCTGTTTTCACGGGTGACGAACAAATCCAACACCTTGGTTAGGATTTTTTGAAACCATGGATACAGATAAAACACAATTGATAAATCGTCATAGATTTTTGAGAGTTAGAACTCGACACTGAGATCGGCGAAACCAGATGTAGAAAACAATGGGCTGATTTCGTTGAATAATGGTATGTTGGTAGGCTCTGATATATAGTGCTCTCGACTGAAGGATAGCTTCATTCCGAGGGAGAGCCCTGCACAATGAGAGATAATGATATAAATAATGAAGTTCATGATGAATTGCGAACAACTCACTTACATTTGCCCCGGGCTTTTACTCCAGGGATGAGGGGGTAATGAAATATCTGGGATAATAGGCCCGCGCCGGGTCCAAGGATTTGGTCAGCAATACAAGTGGGTTCCATCCTTGCTTCTGAGGTGCTCGGGGCGCTATTGGATTCCTTTCAGCTGAAAGACTGGGGTATTCTTTGAAAGCCGAGTTTGAGGAAATCGAGAGTCATCAGATGACTCAGCAGGCTTAGCATCAGAAAACAGGGAATATAAATGCGCCTGCCCTTGGAAACACGACTTACTTTGAAAACAAGAGTTGTCTTTCGAACGCGATCGTTCAATTCCCTCCCCTTACCAATGGGACCCGTAGAATTGTCCAAGGACACTAAAGGAAGGAAATGCCACCTTTTTGTGATCACCAAACCTTTCTCGCCAAGTAAGGCCTAAACTTTTGTGGCTGAAATGTTTGAATGTCAATTATTGGCATAATTAATGAACAAAATATGTGACTAATATCATTTTCGTAACCATTGATAGTATGTGCTTAAATCCAGGCATTTAGATAAACTTAAAATGACTTTAAACATGTCTTAAAGTACAACAACTGAAAAGTAGTAATTTTTTTATATCAGAAAATATTGACTTGAAGGCCGCTCTCTTGGCAATAACCGTGGAGTGCATTGATGGCATTTTAATTCCATGGCTGAATCAGCCAAGAGAACCAGGTCATCTGCATATTGAAGATATTGTACCAAAAAATGGTTGATGGTGGGGCCTTGGTGGGTGAGGGCTTTGGGCAGGTCGGACACATAAAGATTGAAAAGAATTGGCGATAGTGGATCCCCCTGCGGAAGGCCAACGGAAGTGAAGTAGCAGGGGGATAGGTCCGCACCAGAACGAATGGAGCATCTGAGTCCCGCATAGATGTTGGACAGCAGGACAAAGATTGAACACGGAACTCCTCACAGTTGGAGTTTGAGGAATAACCGCGTTTGGTCCACCCTGTCGAATGCTTCAGAGAAATGCACAAAGCATCCGTACACTCTCCTCTTATTGCTGATGTTGGAATGCACAATTTCATGGAGGAGAGTAGCTGCCGTGGTGTTTGAGTGGCTTGTCCGGAAACCAAATTGGAATTGGGGAAGGAGATCCCTATCCTCGGCCAATCCGGAGAAGCGGGCAGCTAGTAGGGTGGACATCATCTTCAAGAAGGGGTTCTCCAGGGCGATGGTCCGATGGTTGTCTGGAATGTCCCTGGGCCCTTTCTTATGGATGAAGATGATGGCTGACTCCGTCCACTCTGGTGGGAAGAAAGAAGAATGGAGGGCGAGGCTGAAGAGATCTTGGAGGAGTGGCTGAGCTTGGGTACGGAGAAGTGAAAGTTGGAAGGGAGAGACCCCTGATGTTGAGGGGGCTTTGCTCTTCATCTTCTTGAAGGCCACGTCCATCTCGGGTTCCGTGAAGGGCTGCAAAAGTGGGTGGTGTTCTTCTGGGCAGCCCTGGACCTCCTCCACTACTGTTTCCGATGTTGCTGCAAACAGTTCTTGACAGTGGAGGAGGAATTTACTCACTGGAATCTACGAGTTAGTGGCAAGCCTTTTGGCATGTTTGTACAAGCCCGCCATCCAGGACGAGGCCGATGAGAGTAGGTTCTCCACTTCCAACCTTTGATGGGCTGACTCGGCGCTCCGCAGAGACTTGTGATATGCAATTCTTGATATCACATATTGCTCCCAAGTCTCCGGTGTTTGGCTTGTTTTGGCATTTCGCACTTTTTTTTTGGAGCATTTGACCACTCAGCTCACGATGGTAGGGGCTGAACTATGGGGTCCTGAGTCCTCCTCTCCTCCTCTGCACTGAGGAGGACTCTTTAAATGCTTGCGAAATGCCTTGGGCCACTGCAGCTGGATTGCTCACAACCCCAGTGTTGATGGATAGCTGTAGGGCCTCAAGTTGAGCCACGCACTTCTGCACATTAACCACGCACCTCCCATTTCGAGACACGCCCAGATGATGGAAATTTCTGAGCATCTTGGGGGTGACTGAAATCGGGAGGTGATCAGACACGGCCAGTGGATGGACGAAACTGGCCGGAGATGGAATATTTTCTGATATAAAAAAATTACTACTTTTCAGTTGTTGTACTTTAAGACATGTTTAAAGTCATTTTAAGTTTATCTAAATGCCTGGATTTAAGCACATACTATCAATGGTTACGAAAATGATATTAGTCACATATTTTGTTCATTAATTATGCCAATAATTGACATTCAAACATTTCAGCCACAAAAGTTTAGGCCTTACTTGGCGAGAAAGGTTTGGTGATCACAAAAAGGTGGCATTTCCCTCCTTTAGTGTCCTTGGACAATTCTACGGGTCCCATTGGTAAGGGGAGGGAATTGAACGATCGCGTTCGAAAGACAACTCTTGTTTTCAAAGTAAGTCGTGTTTCCAAGGGCAGGCGCATTTATATTCCCTGTTTTCTGATGCTAAGCCTGCTGAGTCATCTGATGACTCTCGATTTCCTCAAACTCTAATTGATGAACCCCCTTTCTTGTCTCTCTATTCAGTATCGGACTGGGAGTCTGAGACGGACCACCGTGAGAACATCAATTCACCGGAGCAGACGGAAAATGTACCCGGTTGTTCTCCGGTACAATCTCCATTACAGGCCGGCTTTCAAAGAATACCCCAGTCTTTCAGCTGAAAGGAATCCAATAGCGCCCCGAGCACCTCAGAAGCAAGGATGGAACCCACTTGTATTGCTGACCAAATCCTTGGACCCGGCGCGGGCCTATTATCCCAGATATTTCATTACCCCCTCATCCCTGGAGTAAAAGCCCGGGGCAAATGTAAGTGAGTTGTTCGCAATTCATCATGAACTTCATTATTTATATCATTATCTCTCATTGTGTAGGGCTCTCCCTCGGAATGAAGCTATCCTTCAGTCGAGAGCACTATATATCAGAGCCTACCAACATACCATTATTCAACGAAATCGGCCCATTGTTTTCTACATCTGGTTTCGCCGATCTCAGTGTCGAGTTCTAACTCTCAAAAATCTATGACGATTTATCAATTGTGTTTTATCTGTATCCATGGTTTCAAAAAATCCTAACCAAGGTGTTGGATTTGTTCGTCACCCGTGAAAACAGCTTGCTTTCCACGAAAAATTTGGCCGACGCTGCCAAAGAAAGGCGGCTCTGGTAACTCTGTGCTAGAGCTCTCGAACGGTGAATACATTCAGGGGTCTCCACTTACGTGCAGTTTTGTGTTCATCTGTGAGCAGTTAATTCTCGGTTCATCCCTTTTGATCAAAACCGCAACCATAAGGCTAGGCAATCAATCAAGTCTATGGCCACCGAGCGAATCCGATTTCTCTTCATTCCCCTTTTTATGGTCCATGTCATAAGCTCGCCTGGAGGGGGGGTTTCCCATGCCCGAGAATTCACATCCAAGGATGCCCATATTTTTGTGCAGCAGAAGGGCGCGAGCACTCCTCTGTCCGACGTCATGCCTGGGGGAGTCAGAGGGAGGAATTCACCCGATGATTCCTCACGGGTTCAAATCTTGTTGGCCCTTCTAGACAGGTTGAGCCATAGACGACGGACGCCTCCCTTCGAGGGTGGTTTCAACCCCTCGACGACTCATCGCAATCTCAGGCCACTGACCCGTGTCTACTCAAACCTCGCGCTCGTCTTACCCTGGGTTCAAATCGGGTTCAATCCTTTGCGCGAATGGGGTCTGGTTTTGCCGGGATCTGATCGAAGGGTAGCCACGGATCCCAAGTGTCCGCCATTTTCCACGGAAATGCGCCAGTTTTTTGGAATTAGACCAAGGTACGTGGGTTAGCTGGAGATAGTCATTGCCTAGGTTTAATTGGCTAGCCAGAGATGGTCATTACTTGGGTTTAATTGGCCAGCCAGAGATGGTCATTACTTGGGTTTAATTGGCTAGCCAGAGATGGTCATTACTTGGGTTTAGTTGGCTAGCCAGCCCGTCGTCGTCAGACTTGACGCAAGTCCCAAAATACTTGAAAGGGAAAATATCTTTACTACGTCGGAATAAACTAAATTGAAGCAAAACCATCTGAATTTGCAGTACCGAAGATTACCAATCACATGATGACCAATGGCCTTTTCAAGGATAACTCTCTGAACCGTGAAAGGTTTAAGTAATCCTAAGAACATTCTGCAAATTGGCTCATGTTTCCCTAGATCCTCTTGAATTTGATCCGGAATTACGTGAACTCAAAAAACCCGGCTAATAAGTATTTTCTTAATTAATCATTTCTACATCACCTAGAAACACTAGTGGTAACTGGCGGCCGAAATGTGCACTAGCTTAGTAAAAAAAAGACAAACCTATTTCTCCCGCGCCATCCGGGATAGGTTTGACCTCCAGACTGATTTGGGGTTGTATCTTGTCATACTGAAGCCCTCCTCAGGTTGATCACACAGATCATAAAAGTCTTGAAAATTCTGATGAAACCTTTGTTCTCCACTTCTTGTGCATCCCTCCCCCGGCTTCTCCGTAGAAAGCCATCTGTTACATTTTGCGGCCTGGGTCAAATCCATGTCCCTTTGAGCCAAACACTGCAAGGCAAACTAATCCCTTGGGAAGCGCCTTGAAGCGATCCCATTTTGGCTCTTTTGAACTCATCTCAATCCTGAGGTGACGCATGTTTGTGTTTAACAAACAAAGACAAGGAGGAGATCTTGATATCATTTATTTGCATTGAATGTGGCTTCTTGTGCTCAAATCCGGATTGTTTGGGTGGCTTGCACTTGATGAAGATATGAGGCCTATAGCCCACACATGTAATTTAAGAAAGGTTATGCTATCCATATGTAGCGGCCGAAATCAAACAACACAAATCCTTAATGGTTCACTCATATTTTCGTGAACTATCGATCATAAAGGTCAAAGATGCCACAAAAACGTAAACACGGTCGGAGGAATTATCTGTTCTTGGGTCGTAGATTTCAAACATTACTCTTTCCGGTTTGGTGCGCTCCATATCAACGGCGTCCTAAACTAAGTTTGGGCGGGAAAATCGAACCATGAAAGCTCTGTAACATCTGGTTCCTTCCAAACCAGTCCTGATTGGACACCATTTCGGCATCAAATGTTATGCTCTAGATTTGGAGCCACCGGCTCTTGCCAGAAACGTGAACTTGTTAACCGGGCGATGATATGTTGGTGTATTGAAGCTCTATAGATTACGAGCATCTTGATTTCCCGTCCGGATGCGAGCGCTCATAGCTACTCCTTCCTTATCAAGATAAACTTCAATGATTTTGGCCATTTTCCACAAATTCCTTGGAAGGTTCTCTTCCTTGAGTAAAACCACATCTCCTACGCCCAAATTGTCTTGGTTCTTGGTCCATTTCGACTTTGGTTGGTGTGGTTCCAGGTATTCTCGTCGAAAACAGGCCCAGAATTGGTCCGCCAAGAACTGAGTTCTTCTCTATTGTCTTCTACAGTACAAATCATTTTTCTCAAAATTTCCCAGAGGAGGAAGAATCACGCGTGTTTTTTGCGTGAGTAGCATCGCCAAATTTCAGGGGAATTAGGCACTTAGGTACTCCGTCGTTAGGGGCCTCAAATTTACAATATTTTCCACTTCACACAAAAGAGTTACAAACATCTCGTCATTCAACACATGGCCGTGCTCTTTCATGAGGGAAGACAGAATAGAGCGCACGGACCGTATTTCGCGTTCCCAAACTCCCCTGAAGTTTGATGCAGAGGGTGGGTTTCTTTTCCAATCTTGATATTCTGTCCCTCTTTCTTGCAAGAATACAGCGACAGCGTCCTGATTCATCTCCTGCAGGGCTTCCTTAAGCTCTCGGTTCGCACCCACAAAGTTGAGCCCAATCCAATCGAATGAGTTGCATGGGTCCTCTTCTGGAGATCATTCGTCTCATCACCGAAATGTAGGATGACGTGTCCAAAGAGCTTGCGACCTCTAGATGAATCGCTCTCGAGTTCAAACAAGAGAACATTACGCCACATCTTTTTCGTCCTTTCTTTTATTGCGGATCGTTAATGGGCCAAAAAAATCCACTCCCACGTAAGAAAATGGAGGAGCGCTTCTTAATCTGTCCAATGGCAAGTCCGCCATGACGGGTTCCTCCTGTTTCCCTCGCAAATAGCGACATCGAAAGCATTGGGATATGAATTTTCGGACAACCGAATTTCCTCTTGGTACCCAATATCCAGCTAGTCTGATCGCATTCAAAGGTATTCCCCTTCCAGAATGGGCAACCTCATGATGTGTTTTACGATGAGCTCGGTGACCTTGGCGTGTGTGGGTAAGATAATAGGGTTAACCTCTTCATTGACAATCGATTGAGTCTTCCTCCCACCCTTAAAATGTCATTCTGGTCTAGGAACGGGGACAATCTGGAGAGAGGGCTTTCTTTTTTGGCCAGTATCCTTTGATGAGCTTTCATCCGGGCAGGTTTGCTATTCGAAACAACTTTAAGTGTGCAATTCTGAGCATTCACTTGCCCCAAAATGCAAGGACTTGAAAGATCTGGGAATCGTGATTTCAGCAAGGGCTTGGAGGTCGCTCAACCACACTAACCACTTTGTCTTAACGTCCCCAGGCACATGCTCGTCCCATCACAGTCCCAAGGAATGCGCTCCTTTCAGAATGACCCTCCCCAGCACAAAAGGGGCCGTAGCTCCCAAAGGATCGTATATACTTGAGATGACTAACAACATGGCTCGCAGGGTTGTCAGAGGCTCCTTAACATCCACCGAAAAACCAAAGCTGTTAATTTGAGTGTGCCAGATCACTCCCAGGGCCCGTTCAGATGCAAGTTTTGTGTCCTCTAGGGGGAAACTCTTCAGGGAGGGATCTCGAATATCTTCGGGTAGGGATTCCAGGAAAGCTCTTGAATTTGACAAAAATTTAGTCAGTCAAAAGCCACCTCTTGCAAAAAGTTCCGTCACTTCCTTCAATATTTTGATGGCTTCCTCCACAGTTGGTGCACTCTTGAGACAATCGTCAACATAAAAGTTCCTCGACGCTTTTACGGAATCATTGCTAAAATGCGTTGCATTGTCGATTGCTGTGCGCTTTAGGGCATAATTAGCACACCCAGGTGAGCTTCGACCTCCAAAAAGATGACGGGTCATTTC
The DNA here is from genome assembly GCF_007210705.1 of Tigriopus californicus. NCBI lineage: Eukaryota > Metazoa > Arthropoda > Copepoda > Harpacticoida > Harpacticidae > Tigriopus > Tigriopus californicus. The sequence goes on from NC_081446.1 coordinate 8,056,324, forward strand.
AAAGTCTGCTAATTTCTTCGTCTCGTCATTATCTTGAACCCAAATGAACCTCAAAAAAAGTTCATACCTTCATCAGGAACGCTTACTTGGAAGAACATTTGTTTGATGTCGGCAGTAAATGCAATTGGCTCCTTTCTAAATCGCAGAAGCACACCCACCAACTGGTTAGCTAGGTCCAGGCCCGAAAGAAGTGCGTCGTTTTTAGACCGGTTCATCACTTTGTTAGCACAATTGTGGACAACTCTGAGTTTGCCCTTACGAGGGTGATAAACGCCATGATGGGGAATGTAGTGGCATTTTTTCATCTCTGTGTCAAACAGCTTGTTCCTCTCCACCTGACGAGCATAACCACGATCAATGAGCTTATCCATGAACTCGAAATAATCCTTCTTGTTCGCATCACTTCGTCCAATTTGCTTCAAAACAATTTTTGTCCTGGTCATGGCCATGTTGCGACTCTCGGGCAAGATTAGGGGCAGAGTTTTAATTGGCAATGGTACAACGTAGGCTTGGTCATGGAATGTAGTTTCCTTTTCCACTATTCGAATGAATTCTAAATCTTCAACTGAGACAGTATCTTGAACACCCATAAAGTCAAATGAGGCAGGAGGCTTAGGCATTTTGAAATCAGAATCGGTCAAATTTGACAACATTTCGACAACACCTAAATCTTTGATTTTTTCTTGACCAACAATTCTAGATTTGCGATAATTCTGTTGCAAGACATGACTGACCTAATCTCCGTGGCTCCCATGGGTCTCAAAATACTCCATCCTAGCTTGGTTCGCACAGCGTAAGGAGCAGCAGGTTTCGACTCGTCCGCCACAATAACGTTCAGAGGGCATAATGCCTCCGGAGTGTCGGCGCCAATGAGTAGGATAACTGGGAGACTCGTGCCCATAAGCTTAATATCTTCCACAAACGGCTCAAAAGCAGGCCACCGCCTGGCAAATTCGGTAGTGGTAACCTCATTTGATCGCAAGGGAATCTGATGCTTCGTATAAACGGACTTCAGTCTAACTTCTTGGGATTGATCTAGTTCCTGAACGCGAAGACCAGAAAGAATGGTTGCCACCGATTGAGACTCGCCATTAATCGTCTGAATTGATATCTGGGTTTTTGGACCACCATCAATTCCGAGTTGCCCTTTAAGCAGATCAGCCCGTCCCGTCACTACCTTGTTCAAGGCTTGGATTTCGGCGGTCCTCCCGCTGGACTCCTTTTTGCGTATTGGATCATCTCGGCGAGCTTTGAACTCGATTTGCCTTTGGGTCTCATTTCTTTCAAGCTCTTGCAATTCCATTTTGACAAAGGCCTCGCTCGGCCTGTCGCTCGGCCTGTCGCTTGGCCTGTCGCTTGGCCTGTCGCTTGGCCAACTCAATTTCGGCATTAGCCTTTCGCTGAGAAGATCCGATTGAGGATCCACCACTTCACCACTGACTGCCCAACTCATCGATCTCTTGCCAAAGGAACTCTTTCTCGCCATCGTCTAGGGGGTGGGCGTGGCACCCGTGATGGGAACCATCTCTTGCCAAAGCGTAGTTCGTGGCCATCGTGACCACAGTCTAACCAACACAGGCCAGGGGATCGCTCGGAGACGACCGGATCCAATTATTCACATTTGAGAACGAATTCTTCAAGGTCCTGAAACGATCAATCGAGGTACGACCACGCCCTCGCTCCAACCGCACTTCGTGTTTACTAGTAATGTAGCGGCCGAAATCAAACAACACAAATCCGTAATGGTTCACTCATATTTTCGTTCACTATCAATCATAAAGGTCAAAGAATTATCTGTTCTTGCCTCGTCGATTTTGAACATTACTCTTTCCGGTTTGGTGCGCTCCATATCAACCGGGTCCTAAACTAAGTTTGGGCGGGAAAATCGAACCATGAAAGCTCGGTGACACACCATACCTTGATTTAATCAGTGGCTGTATCAAAACGTAGCTTTCCAAATTGAGCTTGATGCACTCCCATGAATGAGCATGTGACCAATGCTCATATTTGGACCCGTTTTCTACTGTGTGATATGCAAGAATTCAGAAAACTAAGCTTAGTTAATTCATTTCACATTAATATTATGAACGCCAAAATGCTTCCAATGGCTTATCAGTGTGATTTCTTTCATGTTTTGCAATGGGAAGTACACATTGTTGAGTAAGTCAAGGTGGGTGTCAAGTTGTTAATGATATAGGTAAATATTTGATTACTCTTGTGGTCTGTTATAACCTCAACTTTAAGGTGCACTAAACTTTGATTTGTTTTTCGTTTTTGTTCTACATTATTTCAAAGGTAAAACAATTAGGCATTGGTACCTCCAATTGGTGGTCAAATATCTTGCGATTTTGTTAACAATGTCCACCGCGGTAGGAACGCAAAGTAAAGGATTTCATTCATTAAAAGTAAGCAGAAAAAGTTGTTCAAGAGTTCAAGCACAATTGGAAGCATGTTTTTGATGAATGGTAACAATCTTCTTGTATTTATTTCATTCTTTCAAAGTTCATGAAGGCCAGGTGCATAGACAGGACTTTTAGATTTGTATGATTCATTATAGTGATGAATCCCTACTATCTTGATAAAACAGCATTCAGTTGCACACCTCTTCTAACTTATGGACTAGAGTGTATCAGCACGCCAATGGTCCAATGGTCCATCCCAATCTGATAAGGGCGGCCAATCCGGAGCTTTGCCGTTATGTATTCAAACGGCTTGCATTTTCTTTCTTGGCATTTGTGCTATGAATGACGTGGGATGGGCCCTTGCGCAACCTAAATTATTCTATTTAACGTATATGTAATAACATATAATATATTATAATAAATAGTAGAGATTCATTACTATAATGAACTATTACGTTCATTTTGACGCCCTTGGGGATAAACACGGGCATCACATTTCCGTCAGAAGTAACCAGGCCAAAAGCCATAAGGTCATAACCATGACCTTCTTGATGTTGGTGGGTGTGATGGCAGACCTCGGCCTTCCGGACCTTGCGGCCGCCCTGGTGTCCCCGTTCTGCTCCATAATCACGCTGATAACCTTGTTAACAAGATTTAAACTGTGGCTGACCCTCTTAGCAATGTATTTAGCCAGTTAGCAGGCCTCATAGAGGGTCTTGATGGTCATTCGAGCGTTTTCAACTTCGTTGACGGACTTGGAGTCGTTGATTCTAAAACCGACCCAAAGTAGAAAATTGGATCATCAATGGAATTGGATGAAAAATCAATTTGACATGATAGGTCAACGTCAAGGGCCTCCATACCTTAGTTCAGCTATGTTGTCCAAATACTATCAGAGAATGCTTTAATTTGGAGACTGGTGAAGCTCAGAAATATCGAGGCTTAAAAAATAAGATTCTCTAGAATATGAAGAGCTGTAATTAAGGTATCCCTACAACTCTTCCTTAACAACAGGACAAAAATAACAATAATTGTACGACTCTTCTTTCAGTTTCTATTTTGCTCGATATAACCTTGTTTGAAAATGCAAAAAATCAATGCGCATACTGTAGCATCCGGGACTATCTGGAATAAAGATTATTGATATCCGACGTGATCTCTTCATTTCCAAAAGTGAAGGACATAACACGAACAGGTGTCTTGTCAATTCATGCTCAGGTTCGATGGCAGGCTCAAAAAGGCCGGAAGAGGCAATTACAATAGCAATTGTCCCACAACGGGCTTCCTTGTGCTTGATGTGGCTGCCTTTAAGGTAGATAGAAACCACCAAGCCAGCTTGTGGTGGCTGAATGACAGAGAAGATTGGCGTGAATTGGGCAGGCCTCTTTTTGGGAAAAATGACTTCAGTGTCTTCAGCCACACTCAGGATCACTCCAGGACATGGTCAATGAATTCATTTCATGACACCTAAAACATGTTGATATGGATCCTAAGGTGTTCAATCTGAGGGGAGTTCCAACGAAATCGGACATCGAGTAAGGCTATTATCCTGATTCCCGAGGTCTTAAAATCAATGTCTAGACGTTCAAGCCTCGATGCACACGCTGTTCACTCTTTCTGGAGGTCATCCCTTCCCCGGACGACCATGACCCGGGAGGAATCTGTTTGTATTCATTACAGAGCTAGTACCTACCATCTCATATGTATGGCTACGTCTAAAAACTATTCTTGTTTCAGAATTGAAACCAGATGCAACTATTCTAACCTTTCTACAATGAAAGATCAATGTTCGTCTTCATGAACTTTGCCAAGCCGTCTTCTCTTACCGGTCTTACTCTGTAGAGCACGCGGACTCGCTAGTCCAGGGTCTCTAGTCCATCCTATCCAATGTCAAGAACATGATAATCTGACAGATTGCGAGGTGTCACATTCTGTCATATTATCTTGTTGTCGAGATGGGGTAGTCAAATGGTTTGGGTTTTGGATTAATTTGGTTTAAAAAATATCTGTCAGTTCAATGAATTCAATTTAAGATACGTGGCAACAATAAACCGTGTTGGGGGGTTACACGTCCTTTGTACCTTGGTCCTTCATCATTCGACCGGCATTCCGAAATATGCAATCAACACTGATGAGATGAACCGTGATATCATGATGAAATTCATCCCCGAAGAGATTCAAAGAATTTTTCGAAATTTGAAGGAGGTACTGACTGTCTTTCCGATTACAGTTGAAGTCGACTCAAGAGTCTAATTTTTTTGCGTTTTGTTGCAGGATTCAAAATCTGGGATTTCATTTGGGAAGTCGTCTAATTCTCCACCCTCGCCAAGGATAATGGGCAGTAATCCAATTACATGGAACTCTCTGGAACAAGATCGTGCCACCTGGCCTTCCAAAAATCATTCTGGTAGAAGAGAAAACTGAGGCCATCTTAGGGAGGGTTTGAAATTTGTCAGTTGGGACAGCACAATTTCATAAATTAATTTTCCATTTATGCAAAAACATCTGTTGAGCCATTCACATGAATCCAGTTCAGGTCATCTAAGTAAGAGAAAACTTAGTAACCAGAAATATTTTATTCTGATAAAAGAGGACATTTATCTATTTCGTTGATTAGTACAGTTTATGTTTAAAAACTCCCGAAATCCCGGGATTGTTCACGTGGTGAACTTACTTGTTTGTTTGCTTTTGGGTAAATTTTTCAATGCTAGTAGCCCTAACTTTGTTAGAGTTCGTCGTTGAACTGCTGGTTATCAAAACATTCGTACTGTTTCAAAAGTTAGAATACCTCAAAACCTGCAATCTAAAGGTTGAGAGAGGTATCCGGCTCGGGACTCCTTCCCGACCTTTCTCAACGACATTTTTCGATGCTAATCCCTCCCCTATCTGCCAATACTTTAAAAGTAATGATTAAAAGCATTGAAAATTTGAGCGCCAAAAATGTGTGATGTTGATTTCTGGAGCACCGAGCTCCAATTTCAGAGATCACCAGAAGATACAGTAACATCAGTAAAATAATAATTGTGTCCCAATGGTGTTCAAAAATGTTGTAATAAATACGGTAAAACAAAATCCGAGATTGTGGAGTGTCTGCCTGAGTTATCAGAGAAGTGATGGCATAGAGCATAAAGGTTTCATCCAGAGGTCGGGAAAAATATGCAAAGAGACGACTTTTCTCAACACTCTTATTCATTGTTTCGTTTACTTTAACGCTCAATTCTGTGAAAGATGGGGATTCATGACTAAAAAGTTTCTATTTCCAGGAAAGAAAAAAAACATTAACGGGATGTTAAAAGAAAGTGATACCGAATCAGAATTTGACAACATACATCATCTTCAAACTGATCCTGACCCAGGAGTAGAGCCCATCCACTCTCAAGATACTCGTTTTGTTGCGGTGTTGGTTCTTTTTATCACAACATTTGCTGTCTTACTGTCCGGAATCTTCGTCCTTTGTGTTATTTGTTTAAAGGCCAAGCGCGTTGAAAATAACCAATCCGTTACACCTCATTCATATCGACATCATCCGACCGAAGTTCCCCCTTGGTTCTCAACTAATTCAAAAGATTACAACTTTTCCAAGACTGTTCTGAATTCTGAAACTTCCCCCTCACAAAGCTGCGTCTCGGATCAGGTGAGTAAAGAACCCATTCCATTTTTGATAGCCTCTAATGGAACACGATTTAGGTCCTCGTCGAGGATGATTCCATACCGTTGTCCCCATCCTCAAATCCAAGTCACGGTGCTCCTTTAACCGTTACGAATAATCCGCCCAAAATTGGGAAACACATAGGCCTGACTCATACCCAAAAATTGCAAGGCAAACTCAATGTAAGGAGGGCTCGACCAAACGGGTAAGAATGTTTCTTTCAAGAATGAGCTAATTTTGGCAATTTTGCCTTTAATTCATTGCCATTCACCTGGCTTTTGTACGAATGAGGTATATTTACGTACATTTGTGCTCGAAATAATTTCAGAGCCGGAGCTGTTCCGCCCGTGATACCATAACATGAATGGACCTACAATCAATACTCTAACACCCGTTAAGGCTCTTGTCTCGCATATGCTTTTGATGTTTTTCCAAATAGATATATTTTTAAACTTTCATTTGCATTATTGATGATCTTTTAAGGTTACCGGTACTTACCTGTGGTGGCGCTGTCAGAACGAATCGGGAGAGCTCGCTTTTCTTGTACGAAGCATAATTTCTCTTCTCTTCTACGCTTATCCGTCAATGGAGGGAAGAGCTGTTGTGTGTTGTAGTTGTCTAACTTGGTCTAGGTATTTCTGAGACAAGCGCCATTCCGCGTGAAGTTGTGGTGTTATAGTGACTCTCATTTCCTTTCATAAATAAAACGTTAAGTTTTGGTATCTCTGAGATTGTCCCTTGAGAAGGACGGTTGGCTTTTGGCAGTTTTTACCTGCCGGATTTGCACCATGCCGGATCTTAAATCAAATTTTGGAAGATTCCTTTGTTCGGTTGCCATTTTTGAAGCTTGCGTCCACTCAACGACAATTAACGCCAAACAGGAATTAAAGTCGTGGTTCGCCGACTTTACCGACTTGAAATATGATTGCAAAAGGAGCGACACCAAAGACGTGGCGGTGGATCAGGTTGATGCCGTGAAGATGGAAGGACCGGGAGGAGGGAGTGGAGAAATATTTTCCATCGTCGATTGCTCCCAACGTGGAGCTATCTTTGGTTACAATTATCAGGTAAGAGTTTTTAACCCTTCCTCCAGATACATTTACCGCCACACTTACATGGCTTAATCAAGGGCCGCTTGATTTTTCTTGCTTTTTGTTGTTCTTAACCAGTCAATGACATCCACAATTTTAACATTTTTTTTCTTGAAGAGCATGGAGAAGTCGAAGGTCAAGCGAGGTCCTTTCAATGGCCATGGCATTCTGACCTTCCCGAGCCATATCAACGATCACGGGAAATTCAAACACGGCTTTAGAACGGGCCGATGTCTATCAATTTCCCACCCGGGTATTAGGTCAATTTCGGGCAACTTTCTGGCTGATCAGTTGGAGGGGCGAGTGATACTCCAATTCAAAGATGACACCATCCTAGTTGGTCATGCGGAAAATAATCACTTGGTGGGGATCTTGCGTTATTTCGACATGGAGCAGAGGAGAGGCTTCCTAAATGCCTCTGCAATCGATGGTGAGATCTTTTAACACCTGAACTCATAATAAGTTGTTCCGTCATCATTTGAGCGATCGTTTAGGAACACCGCTGCTCTCCAGCCAAAGCAATGGATATCACCTCTTGTCCATTTCGACGGATGATCGAGTTCTGCTGACGAAAGACTTTGAATCGTTTTTGACTTGCCAGTCTACCGGCAATGTCTATCTTCAAGACTGCCATCAAGTACTCGATATGACAATTGATCGGCAGCAATGCGATCTGTCTCTACGTGATATCGAACAAGCGCCCGAATCTTTTGCCTTGAACCTTTTGACTAATGAAAGATCAAATGCAGACGCAGGCCCGTTGCATTCGTCATTTTGTGCCAATTCGAATTGGCAATCTAACAAGACATTAGTGGCCATGAATCATTGGCTGCTGGTTATGCAGTCCCATCTGAGCAATCCTTTTTGGGATAGTCCATTTGAAGGACAGGCTCTAAATTGGGAAGACCCAACAATATACATTGAATTGAATCATTACAAATCCAGAAGGGGTTTAAACTCGTTCCCGTGTACCATATCCAGTCACAAGATGGTGTTGCTGAAATGCCAAGTGCGCAATGGCGTGATTCGGGCCAAAGTTCCGCGCTTCCAAGCCATTCAGCTCCAACAGTTCTGGAATAATCCTGTCGTTATTTCCTTCGAGACTTCCCTTCAAAGTATGACAAGGGGCTCTGATCAGACTGCAAGCTTTTTGACGGAAGAGAACCAAATCCGACACGGCTTAATTGGTCGATTGAAAAATGGTCGACTCCATGGCCCGGTCAGGGGGTTTGGACGCGTGAGCAACGACCAACACAGCGATTGTGGGGCGAAAATTCGTGGTGGCGAGCTCGCCTACATCGGCCTATTCAAAGATGGGGTGCCTGTTGGACACAGCTGGCGAGGATTAATTGGAGGTGCTTGGATTCATGGGGAGGTTGGTATTGACGGGGATTTCACGGGCGAATCTATCACCTACGTCTATCCAGATATGAAGACTGCTTTTGTGGGACAATTCAAACAAGGAATTATGGTAAGCGAGGCCCTTTACGAAATATCAACGTGGCTTTCAGCGTCTATCAATCTAATCGAATCCAAATATCCAAAAATTGCGTGCAAAACACCACCTCGTATTTTATCCCCTAAAAAAAGGAACGAGTTAATGGGGCACCCGCACGTTGTTTCGTGAGCGCATATTTTAAGATGCGATCAATACCCAGTTGCACCAACTGCGGGTATCAGATCGTTTCGGGAAAGCACAGTTTGAAATGCGACTGGGTAAAATTTAGTACTGTCGCATTTCAAAATTTGCGTTCACGAAACCACGCGGGGGTACCGCAAATTTCTGGGCTCAACAATCGGGCATTGAATCCAGTAATGCTTTCTCTTTTTGACAGGAAATTCAAGAAAAAAGGAAGAGTGGGGGGCGGGTGGGGGGTGGGATAAGTGCCATCCATTTGCTCCTTTTTCAAGACAGGTCGCTCGCTGCCTTACTGTTATGGTTTTTATTTCAGATTTCGGCCCAAGAGAGTGAAGTCACGGGCGAAAAATGTCAGAATGGTATCAAGATTCTTAAGTTCTCCTCGCCAACGGGACCAAATTTTCATTATAATCCTCCAACTAAAAATTCTTTCGGCGATCAGCCTTTACTAAGTATGAGACAAGGAATTATAAGGATAATTTAGTGTGTCCTGAAATTTCCCCACAATATATCTACCCTAAAACCGTGAGGATAGATCTCATGCGTTAGGCTAGTATTTATTTACGTAGTCACTCTAAGTGTAATACACCTCTTAATGTGATTCGTCACACTGAAATATTTTTCCTCCAATTTCAGTCTACATTTTTCCCTACCCTTTACGAGTTTTTTTTGTTCAAAGCATCCACGAAGATTGATTTTAGGCTTCAGAGTAATTTACGTACTTCTTGTGGTGATACACTCATAGGGTTTCGATTTAGGACAAGCTTGGAGAGTTGTTAGGCAGCCTTTCCCCTAAACCGAAGAAAAGTTCCAATCCGCTTTCAAAAAGGCCAATCAATAGTCTTGATGTTAACATCACTTTGCCTAACGAACCTAGACAGTACATAAAATCTAAAATCTAAGGCCGGAAGTAAGAAAGTATTCTGGTGTAAATAGCGTCTTAAACCGATGGCTGATCCAAGTTGGTATCTAAGATGGCTGTATTTCATTCTTTGTTCAAGGCCTTTTATTTTGATAGAGCTCATCAAAAGAGCGGTTGTCGAAGTCGGGCATAGAGAGGAACGGAATTTCAGGACAAACTATAAAAAAGTACCATTCAGTAGACACTTTAGATTCACTTTTCCTTTCTCACAATGCAGTTTTTTCCATCCTAGGAGATCCGTTGGACGTCCGATACGTGCATTTGAAGCCCTCAGAAGACTTGGACAATGCAGGAGAAGGAGCTTTTGCAAAGTTTGACGTTCCCTCGGAAACCACCTTCTCGCTTTATAGTGGTCGTATCTTAAATGACACGGAATTAACGAACCTCCAATCCAGGCAAAAAGCCGAACTCAAAGAAAAAAATCTGACCAATATCCAGTTGGACGCGGCTTTACAAGACCTTTATAAATACAGGTAGGGATGAAGACCATCGGTCGACAGTTTCTATTGTTGTTGTTGTTTATTCAGGGTACGCGTTGGGGATAAGTTGAAATACAGTGAGAAGAAATGAATGTTAAAATCAACACGCGATCCCTAAACGATTGTGCCTGTGGTACAATCATTTCGAGAGTGAGAGCAGAGTAAGATGATCCATTTTACAGGCTCAATATGGAAACTTGCTTAAAGAAAATCGACATACCTCCTGCCTTTGGACGGACCGAGACGTACAATGCTACAGTCGGGCATAAAGTGAATCACCACTTTCTTCCTAGCGTGTCTTTCACGACCATAGACAGTGCCAGGTGATAACTATTGAATATATCCATCGGATTGAGGTGGACCATTGTTTCGATCATGACCTTTTTAGATTTGGAATCGTCATGGCCATGAAAACGACTCGCAAAGTGAAACAAGACGAAGAATATTTGGTCAATTATCAATACAGCCCTTCATTTCCGTTGCCTTGGTTCCAAGAAATGTATCGAAAATTTGCGCGGGAACATCCAGAATTAGTAAGTGAGGAGATATTGGTGGCCTTAAATAATCCCAAGGAGAACATCACTCCAGACATGAGATCCGAGGATATCCAAAATCTTACGCCTTCCATTGCACTGACTCACCCTAAGTCAGAATAGGGAGGTCCACTCCAGCACGGGGTCTTTTGCCAATAAATGTTTTGCCGATAAACTTGGAGTTCGATTTCTTCAATCCCATATTAGACAAAATGGATACCTTTCGCATTAAACGCATGTAAGAGTTTCATAAAGTCATCAATATCCATGGTACGGGCGCGTTTAGCTTTGAAATCAATTTCAGTGAGGACCTCATCGATGAGTGCCTTAATGTCCACGTTGTCGGGCAAAGGACGATCGGCCAATGTCAAATGAACGCGATAGTTTTTTTCTAACATCAAAAGCACGGTGGTCTGGTTGAAGGCCGCGCTCAGGGTTTTGTTCTTGCGAACGAAAGCGATTCGGGTCAGACCATCCCACTCTTTGAAGTTAATGGGCGGGGGCGGGTTTCGAGGCTCAAGGCGGACCACACTTGATTCAACCTACTCCAGAGAAGAGAAAAAGTTAACAAGCACATGTGGCGCTTTCGCATTGGAACCGACCCCACTCACCTTGGGAGGCGGGCGAAAATTGCCTTTGCCCACTTTCATAACGTGATCTACACGAGCCAGGAGCTGGGTGTTGATGGAGAGGCGACAATAGAGTTTATCTCCAGGTTGGGCCACGAGCCTTTGGGCGAATTCGCGTTGAAACATAAGCACGGCACACCGGAAGAACGGACGATGAAGCAACAGTTTAAACACCAAGGGCGACGAGATCTGATAGGGCACGTTGGCCACACACGCGTCAAAGAAGGGCAGATCTGTTTTGATCACATCGCCCACCATCAATTGCAATTTGGACTGGAGTGATCAGCGTAATTAGTTGAGATCAAACCGGTGGCGAGCTGAACCCCTCCGGCTTGAACAGAAGGTGCGAGCGAATGATAAAGTTGGATTTACCTGATAATTGGTGCCTTGGACACGCTTTTGGAGTTCCGCTACCATCCGGGGATCGACTTCACAAGCGATGAGTTTTTTGCACTTTTCCAGGGCTCGCACACTGAGGTTGCCCGTGCCCGGACCGATCTCTAACACCACATCAGTGGGTCTCAAGGCAGCCTACAAACAGACAGACAAATAGACTGAGACATGAGGATGGACCATAGATTGGGTTATGGATGGACCGACACAAGGACGTACAAGGGGCCAATCCCACGCTCTGGTCGATCCATCCTTGTTCAAAGAATCTAAGCCAAATGCAGCCAAGCATTCAAGCATTCATGCATGCATTCATTCATTTCTCCCACGACTGCTGGGAAAAAAAGAGCGTGGATTTCTTGGGATCAAATGTAAACCAACCAACCAATATGTGCCCGATCTAAACTAGAAATGAACTAACATCATGATGACTTGGGGTGATTGGCGAGACTGGGGAGAGTGATACTGCTTGGCTGCCTGAAGGGCTTGCTTGGGAAGCTAACCCATCCCCTTGGACACGTACCTTGTCGATAATGGCTTGCACCACTAACGGGTTCTTCAAGATGTGCTGTCCCAGACCCGTGTTAAACACCATACCCTGTTGTCCACCGCATCCAGCCGCCGCCTCCCGCCCCCCTTGAGCCGGATGGGCCGAATTGGACGTGCGGCGAGATTTGCGCGAGGATTTCACTTTTGGCATGACTGATGAGTCCGGAACAAGTCCGTGCTGATCGTGCTGATCGTGCTGATCGTGCTGATTGTGAGGAGGGAGCTCCTGCTGCCTACAGCTGCTGGTAACCAACTCTTTTTTGTTCACCCGTAATGAACAACAAACTAAGGTTGCGTGATTTTTGTAATTAGGCTGCGCAACGGCCCATCGTATATATATATATTGAAGAGATTTTATTCCAGATATTTCAAACTCCTATTTTTGTTTGCTTTAAAAAAATCGATGGTGGGTGTGAAAATTGAGAATTTGTTCGCCACTAAGCTTATGACTAATTTTTCAATTGAGCCAAAACAGTGTTATGAACAAATTTAGTTGATGATAGGCAAGTTGTGTTAAAAAGAGGCTGTACTGTATGAATTATTTTCTTTGCACCTCTATCTTAGTGTAATTTTGTTACTAAATCTCAAATTGGGTGTTGCAAGTTGTACTAAGGCCAATAACCCAACTTCTTAACATATGTCATCCTCCCAAAGGCCTAAATTTCAGATGCCAGGAACTATTTCAAGTCTTTTCTTGTTTTTTTATGATTTGATGAACTACTTTTGTAAATGTCATGTCTAGGGGTATGGTACCAGGCATTTCCTTTGAATGATCAACTAGAAAGCACGAATTAATTAGTTCAACATTTAGAAAGAGAGCGGTTTTCATATTTTGTATTTTCAATTACTTTGCAAATATCTTATCTTGCTCATTAACTTAGCCAAGATTTTGGATAAAGGCAATGCTAATTTAAAGATTAATGATGAAGTTCAAGTTCAACAAGACAAGACCAGGATTGCAACAAAAAACGGCAACATTGGAGGCAGGGCTGAATTTTGTAGGCCAAAAAGTACATGAAAAATGACTCCTTAAAGTATTAAACTGCAACAGTTATTCCAACATGCCCTATTAAAATTCTTTGGTACAAAACAATGACACAAAAAGGTCCTTTTAGGATTATTAGACACCGAAACTGTTTTTTTTCTTTCGAAAAAATTGGTCAAAAAGACACCTGTGTGGACAAAAAAAACAAAAAGTGACACAGATATTTGAACTTAATACACAAAAAAGTCTCAAGTAATCACTCTTATTTCACTATATCACATAACCTCAGATCATTCATAAGAAATCTAATCACTTTTGTTTGTATCTATCTGTCTTCAAATATTTCCAAGGGTTTTGAATGAATCCAAGCAGTCATGATTATTCCTAACTAACCCTCTTTTTCCCTTTTTGGCCGCTAGAGTTTGTTGAATTCTTACCTCGCAGCCCGTATAGCTTTTTTATTAATAAATAAAGTCCATTTAGCAATTTGATCTGATTTAGTGTATCATCATCCATCAGCATTTGTCATCATCAGAATCTAAGCATATAATGGATCCACAGTCTGACCCCACTTCCCAATGACCATCAGGTTTCACTAGTAATCCGGGACCAGAGGCTATTTTTGCCATAGAAGGATCTTCCTTGGCACGGGCTTCCTTTGTGTCATTCCTCTTGTGGGACTGTTTTCTTTTTCGGTTCTTATCATTTGCTCTTGACTTTGGCAATGATTGCTGGGACATGAACTCGTTTGTTAGGCAGGAGGCCGGTACATCAGTTTTCACACCTATTATAGCATTCTCCACGTTGACCTTGCCCTCGAGCGTACAATTGGATGTCTCATCTTTTTGTCCTGCAGTTGGAACCGTGCCTGTTACATTATCATAGGAGGTCAGGCTGGAATCAGGGCAAACGTGATTCTCATGCTTGAACATTTCAGGCGTGGCAGATTCCAAATAGTTTTTGCACAATCCACATTGGACCAGGATAGCTCGATCCTGGCCGTGATCAGTTTGAAAATGCTCCAACATTTGATGGTAATCACAAGTTATAGAACAACAAATAAATACGGAAGGGGATTTCTTCTCATTACCCATTGCAGGTTGGACGATTGGCTTCACATCATGCACAGATATTCCCGGTATTCGTTCAGTGACGGAGAGCTTGTTGAAAAATCCATGTTTGTTGCCTAAGTGATAAACCAAAGCCGTTCTTAAACTTGTGCTGAAGTTGCAGTTGGTGTCTACGCCACACTGATAGTGCGGCATGAACCGGGAGCCATCGGGTGACAGATGCAGAGCTTCGACACCCGGCAAATTTTTGGCAACGTGCTCTAAAAAGTAATGCAAAAGTGCGAAAGCGTGTAGTGTGAATTTAGACTCGCCACGATTGCAAATGCCGCACTCCACATAACTGGTATCTTTGGTCTTGAGCTCGAACTGTTTCAACACATCTTTTTCTATATCACGCAAAAGCAACCTGCCTTTTGGGAGAGGTAGTCCCAATTTATGTTGAGCAAAATACAGAATTCTCTTCAGGCTGTTCTCTTCATCTCGCTTGGTCACATTGCTCATGCCATCAACCCGAGCACGGTTTTGCCGCAACTCGGTTAAGCGACGATCAATGCGCAAGACGAATTCATGGTGCGTTTTAGCCAAATGGAAGAAAAGGTATCGACTCTGACTAAATTGTTTCTGACAATTTTGATAAGGACAAAACCATGTGTCCAACCAGGGAACATCGGCATACTGGGTCTCAACAAAATGCGATAGGGCATGGGTGAGGAACACACGACAATTAAATTGCCTTCCACCTGGAAGAGGTCGGAAGACAATGACTTTATCGCAAAATTCACATGCGTATCTATTGCAAGATTCGTCCGTTCGCCCTGACTTAGCCGAGCATGATTGATCAGTTTTCAATTGACATTTTCTTCTCATCTTCTCCAGGGGTGAGTTTGCTTCCGTGTGCAGGGTGCAACTCGATTCATTTCCAGATGTCTGTTGTTTCCTATAAGTGGTGCTAACGTTGTCTGAATCTAACAGAGGGTTTAGGTAGATTTTGGCCGGGGTATTCGATTCGGAATGACTTATCGAAGGTAGGTTTGGGTGAGTGTTGGTGGATGGAGAATGAATCGGAGGGACGGAATGCATGGACACTTTGAGATCCTTGCAGGAAAATGAGTCAATGGATAGGCTGCGACATAATTGATTGAGGAGTTCGGGCATGGCATCTGAGCTGGAGCCTTCAACCATACATTGGCCGTGATAGAACAAATGTACGAGTAACTTAACTTCCTTTGTACAAAAATCGGGCAAGACAATTGTGATCTGAAAAAAAAATACTCTGAACAAAAAGCCATTCACTTATTTATGTCAACCCAGGGAACTTCTAGAGTAATCTCACCGAATCATCTTTGCGTGAGCCCCAAAAATCGGCTACCATAGCTTGATCTTGCAATGATACAAATTGAAGTTCGGGAGTTTGTCGAGTGGCAAATAAGCGCTTCAAAAACGTGGAATGTTGGCCGAATATCACCTGAAACATTTGGCCATGACTAATGAATCAAAGCGTTTGATGAGCATTGTTGCTTAAATTCATATTCATAAAGTTCAAAGTTTTAGAAAAAGGTCTGTTCAAATCAAAGAGTGATGTTGCATGACTGTGATGTTTTGAAAACAAAAAGAAGTTGCAAATGGTGAGAAAAATTAGCTGCTGAATATAATTATGTAATTCTTGACCAATGGAAGTCAGTAGAACGTGAGTTTGCATCAGTAAGTCATATTCATATCAACCCAATATATCACATGATTTTCTTTCATTAAATAATCTGAGCACCTGTTGTGACGATTCTTTTTAATTCATTTGATTTATTGGTGGTATCATTGCCTGTACGAAGAATAATACAACAAGTACTGCACATTGGTTGAAAGTTTTACATTAGGTTCAGTTTCGATTTGCAGATATTTATGACGTAACTTTATTAAGCAACAGACAAATGATTCAAAAAATAATATTGACTACTGTCCAAAATATAACAAAACGGAATGTTGAAGAAACTTGCAAAAGAAAGCAACGGGTATTTAATATGTTATATTAACGAAATCGATTAAAGGACTCGATTGAAATAAAGGATTATGCTTTGGAGCTATGCAATCAGGCCAAACCCAATGAGATTTTTAACACGTTCAAAAGATGGATACGAAGAAACATCCTCCCATTATTTTACATACGATTTGTATTCAGAATAATTACATAATAATAAATGGTTAACGACGCGTTTCTGTGGTTTTGTCCTGTTTGGTAGGTTCAATAAGCCATATAACTCCCAAAACTGCATGTAAAGCTCAGTACATACCATGAAAATGCAATCAAATATGTGACAAACTGCTTTTAGGGCAAGGGCATGTTAGGGCGTTTTAGGGCAAGGTAAGGGCCATTCTCTTTGATTCGAGGAGGTAGGTACGTTTATGTGACATATTTTTGGGGTGCTTCTGAGGAAAAATATCTCATCAAAAAATATTGTTCCGAAATAACTAAATGATTAGCTATACTGTAACTCGCTCAAATGACATGGCATGACATGACATTGATGACCATGACATTGTCCTGGATATAATATTTGTTCTTACCTGATGAGCTCGAATGCAGCCATCGCGACATCGGATCTCCAGATCGGCCAGGTCAGTTAAAGACGGATGACTTAAGGCAGCAATGGACTCGACCAATGAGCACTCTGTCTGCCAACCCCTAAAAACAAGAGTTCGATTAGGTTAAAGCTATTTACACATTGCGAAGCATTGGTCCGTCCTCTATCCTCCACTCAATTGCGAGAAGTCCCATAGGTACTAGACTTGACGAGTTCGTCCTCGTGAAAATCATCTTGATTTATTGGGTTTGTTGAATGCAAGATGATCAAAGAGAGAGCCAAGGACTCCTAGGACCCATCCTTACCAATTACCTTTGAATCAATTGCCTTGGAGCCATAACGTCGGAGGTCGTGGTATCGACAGCTTTTTCCGTCCAGTTGATGGATGGATTAGAGATGACGGGCGAGGAAATAGATGAGGACCAATTTCCCCGGAAAGGCTTTCCCCGGTAATCTTAAACTTGAGTTGCCGGAGGCCTGTTTTTGAAACGCTCTTCTATCTCGGATTTAAGGCTTGGCCGTTACTCAGAATGTGCATCTATTGGGCACTTCCCTTAGCGTATTTTTATACTGAATAACGTCCAAGCACCAAACTTGGAGGTAAGCCCTTTAAGAAACTCTCCCAGCAGCAGATGAGGTTGCTTGAGTGCAAGTGACCAACATCCCGTTGTAATAAAATATCAAACGGACTTTCAGCGTCCGATTTTGGTACTTTTGTTGCGTGATTACAAAAACATGGCATTACGTTGGATGGATGGTTTTGATGCACACCCTGACAGTTTTCATGAAGCCCCACCTTTGTTACTTTTAATATTACAAGACCAAGCCAAACCAGCAACAGGCTAAAAGGAACTGAAGGGTCAATAACTTGTTCCATGATTATGGACAGTTGTTTTGTTTAAAGCTGAAGATGGCTTGTTCAGCCAAATAAAATGCCCTGTGGACTTATAAAAAAAGGCTTTGGTCACCTCGTTGCTAAGGCAAAGGTCTTCAGAGATGTTTGCCCATGTAGGAATGGTCAATGATCTTTCATAAGCTATAAATAACACTATCTAAATTTGTGAAGTAAGTAAAATTTCATTGAAGTAAATTCACAAAGATAGTGGGTGGTGCTTGTCACATTTACAAACAATTCTGAGAAATTCCAGCTTGGCCTGTTTCACTAATTTAAATACTGGTCTTACATCGTCGTCACCCTTCGGCAAAGTTGATACATGTGTCCTTGTTCGTGTGGCGAATCGAATTTTCAATTAGGCAAGAACTAACCAGTTCCATCCGTGAATCTTGGTTTCTGGGGCGTGATAACCATCCCCGGTGCCAAACAGTGATCGTTCTGAGGCGTTTCTAGGCCAACAGGGCCTAGAAAGAGCCATGGCGACAATGAGGTCTCCTCCGCCCAAATCTAATGGGTTCGAAAATGTGACCAATCCTGGAAGAACTGAAAGCAGTCCGACTTCATCTTATGCCAATGCGCTGAACTTGATGAAGGAGCAGGACTCCGTCAAAAAATATCCGTTTGTCTATGTGGACTTCTTCTGCAATCATGAGCGAGGCTATCTCACCTCAACCGAATTGGCCGACTTTATCTTCGAGAAATTGGATTTCCGCAAATCTGAATTGTCTGGAATCCTCACGATGAGAGGAAGCTCATCAACCACTGTGAGATTGAGGACCTACAAGGAAATTCGTGTTAAGGATCGCTTTGAAAGCAACTTCGAGTTCCAGAGTTCTTATGGGGATAAAACTTGGCGATGCGTCGTCAGGGGTGCTCAACGTTTCGCACCCATCCGGTTCCTAAACGTGCCGGACGATATATCTGTGGATGACCTGGCCAAGTGTACCATGCCTTTTGGTAATCTCAAGTCAGTCATAGAGGAAGAGACTTTCAGTGATAGGAACGATCCACGCCTGAGCGGAATTCCGAATGGAAATATGAGGGCTTTGTTTTTACCCACTGGAGATATCCCTGATTATATTACAATTCGCGGGAGAAAGGTCCGCGTGATCCACAGGGATCAGACCCTGAAATGCTTTAAATGTCAGAAAGAAGGACATTTTATGACTGACTGTCCATTGGCAAAGCTACTCCAGGAGGAATCAAAAGGAGAGGCAGAAGATCCCCCAGAAAAATCAAATCCAGATGAGACCTCGGAAGCCACAGAAAACGTCTTAGCGGCTTCAAGTGAACAAGAATATATTGAACTCTCAAGTACCGGGGCCGCCTTGCAACCAGATACTAGGGAAATTGGGGAAAGAACATCGAGACCCACCATACAAAAAAACTTTGATCATACGGACGCAAATCTGTCACCTGCAGGGCCTATCGGTCTGTCTACGTCTAAGGACAATCCTGAAAAAAAGAGCACACTACCAAGAAAGAAGAAAATGGTCGATATTTCGGCTCATACGATGACAACACGAGGAAAATCTCCATCTACTCAAGGCGTCCCATTGGCAAGGAATAATTGTCGAGAGGAAAGGAAAGAGGTTCTCGATGATCCCAATACGGTGTGAGGAGCCTGAAATAGGTTGAAGTTAGGTTTGCAAAGCGTACCTTCGATTCAACAATTGCCCATATTTATATTTCTATGGTCTGTATTATTATGTGCGGGTTTTCTTTGCAATTTTTTCTGATAGAGGGCTGGAACGTGTGGAATGGCTTGAATTACTTGATTTTGGTGGTTGGATGCGTGACTTAAAAGGAGACCACTGGTGTGATTATGGGCCTACTTTGAACCAACAAGGATACGTCGAGAAATTGGAAGCGGGTGAGAGTTGGTTGGTGTCGAATAATGTCAGGTCGGTTGTGTCAAATAGATTTAAAATTGAAGAACTTCTTTCCACACAAAATCCAAAAATATTGGCAATGCAAGAAGTTTGGCAAGTAGACAGAGTAAATTTAGCTTTTGAAGAATATAGTTTAGAATTTGAAACTCGGATCGATAAGAGGGTAGGCGGAGTATGTTTCCTAATACACAATTCACTTCCATACAAAAAAAGGAACGATCTTAGCATGATTTCTGATCATCTTGAGATAATCGGAATCGAAACTACAAATTTCTTTATACTTTCTTTATACTTACCCCCGAAAGCTATCATTAAGGAAGTAATTACATGTCTTGACCACTTACTTACCACTTGCAAAAGTAAAAAACTGTTTTTATGTGGCGATTTTAATATTGACTTTCATTTTGATAAACCAAGAACATCCAGCTTTAATGACTTTATGCTTAAACAAGAACTTGTCCCTCTTTTACATCAATCGACCAGAATAACCCCTTTTTCAAAAACTCTTATTGACAATATTTTTACAAATTGTTCAATTCAACTAAAATGTGGAATTCTCATCTGTGATGTCAGCGATCATCTTGCCCCTTTTGTCTCCTTGGGCAGGAATTCTGTGCCTTCGACAGATAAAACTTCAAATCTACACCGATGCACTGGACCGAAAAACTTGCAGAAGTTGAGCATTATGCTAAGATACGTAAACTGGAACATATCCGAGACAGATCCAGCCGGATCATTTTTGAATTTTAAGTCCGAACTTGAAAATGCTTTTGAACAAGCTTGTCCTTTGAGACAATCAAAGAATATCACTGACAAGATCAGGAGAAACCCTTGGATGACCGAAGGCCTATTAAAATAAAAAAAAACAAAAGCAAAAGCTTATGGCCCAATATCATAAGCATCCGTCTCATATGAATAAACAAAACCTAACGAAGTTTTCTAATATGTATCACTCTTTGATTAAGAAAGCAAAAACGGAATTTTGGCATAACTATTTTGAAAGAAACCATTGCAATTCGCGGCAAATTTGGAATGGGACCAAAGATTTACTGGGTTACGAAAGAGAAACAACTGGAAGACCCTCCTCATTAAATGTCGGGGATACAATCAAGAGCGACAAACAGGATATGGCATCCTCTTTTAATTCCTACTTTGCTTCAATAGGAGAAAGTTTTAGTAACGAACAAAACAATGGTAATTTAAGCACTGACTTCTTAGCTCACATCCCTACTGTTCATCACCAACGATATTATTATTTCAAAGCTGTTTCCCGTCTCGATATTTTAAAAACAATTAACAAACTGGCTTTCAAATCTAGTCGTGGTTTTGACGAATTATCAAACAAAGTCCTAAAAAGCATCAAAATGGAGATTGCCACTCCTTTGTCTCAGCTTGTAAATATCTCTTTAATCACGGGTTATATCCCAGCTGACTGGAAAATTGCCAAAGTGATACCATTGCATAAGGGGGGTTGTAGGGAAGATATGAGTAACTATAGGCCAATAAGTATACTATCGTCATTGTCAAAAGTTTTATAAAAGATAGTTTATCAACAAATGTTTGCGCCTTTTTGCAGTGATCATTTGAGTGACCTTCAGTTCGGTTTCCGACCAAGCTATTCTACGATGGATGCAGTGCATAATTTCTTAAAAAACATCTTTAATAACCAGGACGCTTATTCCATAGCAATATTTCTCGACTTAAGAAAAGCTTTCGACACAGTGAATCATAGGATTCTTCTGCTCAAACTAAAAAAATATGGTTTCAGTAGTAATGTCATTAGATGGGTTCAAAACTATTTGTCAGATCGAAAGCAATACGTAGAGTTAGATGGGACTGTATCGCAACTGAAAGCAATTACTTGTGGCGTACCGCAGGGCAGTATCTTGGGCCCTCTGTTATTTCTAATCTACATTAACGACTTACCTCTGACGACAAATTTTAAAATTACAATGTTTGCAGATGATACCACTTTGCAGCATCACGGTACTGACTTGAATAAACTTGAACAAGAATCCACGCAATGGTTAGGAGAACTGGCAAAATATTTCAAAGAAAATAGACTAACTCTAAACTTATCTAAGACTAAATTCATCGTATTTAGACCTCGCCAATCCGATCCGGATATAAATATATCTTTAAAGGATATCCCTATTCGCCAAGTGGGAGCAAAACATGAAGAAAAAAGCCTGAAGTTTTTAGGATTACATCTTGATGACCAACTAAATTGGAAGGAACACGTTCGTCAGGTATGTTTAAACGTTAGGAAAATAATGTTTACGCTCTTCTTAGCCAAACACACAGTTCCAAAAAATCTCAAACATATGGTATATAATGCGTTAGTGAAAAGTAGACTAATATATGGGCTTGAATATTACGGGACGTCTTCAGACATTGAAAAGCTTGTCGTTCTTCAAAAGCGAAGCGTTCGATGGATAGAGGGGAGTAACACCCGAGCGCATACGGATGATTTATTTAGGAAATGGCGAATCCTCAAAGTTAAAGATTTAGCGAAAACGAAGATAATCCAGTTTATGTTCAAGTTTGTGAAAGGCGCTCTTCCAGCGAGTCTAAACTGGTTTCATTATAGAGAAGGAAGAAGCGGAAAAATAGTTTTCAACTTACCATTAGTCAGACTAACTTGGTTTCAAAAACTGCCAGGGTTTTCGTTCCCAAAAACTTGGAATGATTTTATTACTTCAACCAAAACGACCTTTGATTTTAGCAACTCAGTACACAATTGGACCTCTCATTTAACGAAATCAATTACCTCAACGTACCAAACAATATGTAACACGAAGAACTGTTATTCTTGCCAAGGTCCATAGATAAGCCGAAGGAAATCAACAAATCACGCTCCATCTCCTGACAGTACTTTAACATGACATCACCAACCAGCCCAAAATCGGAAAATCTCTCAATGCATCCCTAGCAAAATCAAATGAGAGTTGGTGCCCTTGAAAAAAAGCCGCGCGGCTTAAGGGTTACCAGGGGACACTACTGTTGTTTCTTTTTTTTTCTTTTTCTCTTCTTCTCTTCTTTCATATTATATGAATTCTTGTCATTATTATCATTCCCGTTCACACCATATCAACAAAGTCCCCGAAATAAAATATCATCATCATCAAGAAAGAAAATTCGGACATTTAGGCAAGCGCTGGTACCAGCAAACAAACTTGCCTGCCAATGCAAGTGATGCAAAATTGGCGTTTCAAACTGGTTTTAACGAAGCTGACCTTTCCTCATATAGCAATGCGAAAGAAGGGTCAGCTTTTCAAAAACGTGTTTAAAGCCCCAAACTTGCATCACTGACACTGGTACCAGCAAACAAACGAACCTGCCAGAGCTTGCCTAAACGTCCCCATAGTCCCAATGCACTGGATAGTAGAATAGTACCTCATTTACTCCTCTCCTTCATAATAAGTTTTCAAGAAATCAAGGACATTATATCTTCTCAATCATCAGCATTAGCATTTCTCAACATGCATCCAGCCATTAGGTGACAGACTCTTGTTTGTCGTATTTGCAATAGAGAATTGTCGTGGAGCAATATTGTTACCACCAAAGGATGTTCATGGTGGTGTTCTACTCACCAGAGGTGGACTGGTCTTGTCGGCACCAAAAATTTCAAAAGAGTTTCACAGTTTTACCCAATGCTTGTTGTGACGTTTTTGCTGACATACCCTGTACAACTCGCCCACTCCCGAGCACAGAAGTCACATGATTTCATCTTGATGCGAGTCCAAAGT